>NC_090193.1:9019754-9328504 GCF_024679245.1 Pseudorasbora parva | reverse complement strand
CTGTCTGATGAAGAGTATGAAGCAGCAGAGGGTGAACCCAGGCATTAAAATCATAATTGATTGTTTGTAGTTGAATGAGAATCATCTTATTACAAAGAGCCAGTCCCTTGCTATTGCCTTGTGGATAAGAGAGTGGAATCGAAAGATGAAGTGCTCTACATATATTGAAAAACAATCAAGGGCCAGATTTCAAGTCACACTTGATATGTCACATGCATAACAGCTCATGCTCACGCACTGTTGTCATGACAATCAGTACACAATATTCACTTCAGATTTTATTATTAGTGTTGTATTATTTCTTACCATTTACCTTATAGAAAAGACGAGAGTCGCATTTTTTATTATTCAGCCTGATTTCTTAAAATGTTGTGTGTGTGTTTATCTTGGGTGTCATGACAACAGTGCGTGAGCATGAGCGCCAAATCCCTCCTGGACACTCCATATATGGTGCGGGTCGCTGAAAGGGATAGAAGGACATGGAGCATAGAATCAACAGCAGGGTGAGTAAAAGATGGCTTTAATTTCATTTCGCTCAAGTACTAGGGAGCTAAACCATTTAGTGCTTTGTAAGTAATAAGTAAGATTTTAAAATGTACACACAGCCAGTGCAGTGTTGACAGAACTGGGCTAATATGATCGTACTTCCTGGTTCTAGTAAGAACTCGAGCTGCTGCGTTCTAGCCTAGAAATCTAGACGCACTCTAGCGGCAGCAAATTTAATTTGCCCGCAAGTGTGGTCTAGCAACTCTCAATTCCTATCTGAGCTGTATTCCTCAGAATCTGGACGGCCCAATCACATCGTGTAGGTAGGCTATAGAGTCGGCGGGCATAATGACGACGGCCGAGTTGCGTTTGCGTGCTTCTAGTGACACAGTCTTCTAGTAAACACAGAAACTGGCGAACGGCGGCGGTCTTTCGAATCAGCTCTGCCCGCGCCTCCGGAAGACTTGGAGTTAAGCTTTCCTCTGAGAAAAGAACAAAGAGCGGCACTGAAGTCATTCTTAAAAAGGGAAGATGTGTTCGGCGTTTAGCCGACCGGATACGGCGAATGTTTAATCAGTCAGCGAGCTCCCCTTCACCGTCGTTGCTCCGGTTGGTGTACCGCTATCCTATCGCGTGCAGAGGGAGTTTGAAAGACAACCGTTTATCCCGCCCCTCGGACAGAGCCCTGTCTATGGTGAGTTTCCAGACCAAACATCTTGATGTGGGTCTGGCTTGTCAGGCTAGCTGCGTTCTGGACCAGCTGGAGTTTATTTATTAAGCAAGCAGGGCAACCACTCAATATAGCATTACAATAATCTAGCCTTGAGCTCATGAACGGCATTTTCACTGAAAGCATGATTTTTTGTACAATAATTAAAAATTATTTTTTTCTGAATTAAGTTATGCATTTCATTAATCTTGTGAATTGGTTTCGTCAGGGCGTGAAGAAATATAAATGTAATAAACAGATAACGGTCAGATAAGTATGATTTAAACTATGCCAATGCAATTCCACCAATGCCAACATAATTTTCAAGTCTGTTCAAAAGAGTGCTGTATATCTTCACAGAAATTGACGACATGATTAATGATTATTATTTTGGCTTTGTGTTTGCGAGGCCTTTTTTCCCTTCCCTTTTCTCTTTGCAGGTGTGAATGTTTCTTCTGCTGTTGAGAGCTTCAGCAATTGAGATTGTCATTGAACAATTGTCCTTGCCTCTCAAAAAAAAATGATTCTAGCTGTTTGCTCAGTTTATTTAAATAAAATAAACTGAAACAACACAAATCTTTAGTTTTTTTACTTAATTGTCATTTTAATCAATTTTATTACGTTAAATGAACTAAAATTTGTAAAATGTTAAGTTAACCTAAACCATTTGTGTTGGGGTTACATGAATCATTTATGTTGCGCTGATTGAACTGGGCAGTGTATTTCTAGTTTCCAGCTTGCTTTGCATAGGGATGGATCAGGAGCGTAAATGTTGAAGTTAAGTGCTGTTTAATGTGTTTTTTAATGAAGGGGATGACCTGTTAACGTTTGATGTTATATTTGACATTTAAAAGTTGTCTTATGTTGTGTAGGTTTTTTGAGATTACCATTATGGTGAAGTTTAGACCTTGGGGTTAGGCTGTGCTGCTCTCTATATGCTGTAACTGTGCTAATGCCAGTGATGAGAAATGCTTTACTTGGTCATTACTTGCATGTTACAATTAGCAAATGATCAAGTGTTGTTGATTAATAATTTTATAGAAACAAAAACAATAAATGAATGTGACACAGTTCTCATAGACTAAATATGGTCATCAATTCTACCCCATTTTTATCCTATTTTACCTAGTTGGAATGACATGATTTTTTTGTAGTTTTAACTAAATTATTTTAAGTTCATACAACAAGATTGCAACAAATTATTTCAAACCAATTCGATTTTGTTTGAAAAGCAAAATTCAATTTTGTTAAAATGTTTTCCTTAATTTAATTATGTTCATTCAAGATAACTTGTCACAACTTTTTTTTAGATGTGCTGATGTCATGAAATTTAAAATCAAGTTATTTTCCCCTTAAAATAATACATTTGCTCAGTTTAAACATCTGATATGTCATCTATGCTGTATTCTGAATAAAATATTGAAATTTGAAACTTCCACATAATTGCATTATGCTTTTATTCACAATTTGTACAGTGTCAGTGAAATGAATTGGGTTTGTAATCCCATCAAGATCTACAGAAACTTTTAACTGACTATTGAAGTTTGAACTGAACACTGCATTTGAATGGTGATACATAACTTGAACTGGGATTATCTTAACATCATCATTATCTTATTTTATTTTATTTTATGTAATATTTCCCGTTGAACAAAGTATATATTGTGGTTTATAAGTGACTAAAGCCCCTTTCACACTGCGATTCCGGCAAATACACGGATAATGCGACCCGGCATTTGTTCCCGGGCCGCTAGATTTGGTCCATTCACACTGCCAGCGAAATACCATAATATGTGCGCTTTCACACACAACCCGTAACGGTCCCGGATCGAGTTGACACATGTATATCCGGATGTGACGTATAATGGCGAGCGATCTCAGCTTCAGCGTGGATAGTAAGGAGCTCCGTGGTCTCTACTTGTGTCCAGTTTGCGCACATTTCTGCTTGTTTAATTTTAGTTTCTTTTGTATACGAACACTCTCTGGGTTTAAAACAGACTAGCTCTTCTGACACTGCAGGGTTGTATTATTGAAAAAACAAGCTCTAGGAGTTGCACGATAACTACGTACACGTTGCGGCATTAGTTTCGGCTTGAATCCCGCAATGTTACTAGGTCCCCGACCCGGGTCAAATTCGGTAATCAATCCCGGGACTTGGTTGCTTTCACACAGAAGGCGACCCGGCAATGTTCCGGGAATATTGCGGGTCCGACGTGCAGTGTGAAAGGGGCTTAACAGGGCACAGGTAAAAGACATGACTAATTGACCTATCGGCAAGCCCCTCCCCTCGGACCCAGATGAGCCAATGGCAGTTGAGCATCAGTTGCATCTTTAGGTTTCAGCCACATGGAGAAACTTTGGAAAATCCAAAGCTCTCATCGTTTTGTGTTGATAAAAAAAAATGTTAAAACAATGTGCCTGGGGAACTGTAGCACTGATTCCAGGTATCCTAAAAAGAATTTTTTTTAGTTGTCATACTCTTAAGTCCCTGACTCCCTGCTAACATACAACACAAAACAACAGCACATCACTTAACAGTGTAAGTCAAAAACGACTGAGGTGAATCAGAGAAATATCCTCACTTACCCTGGAAACCAACTGATAAGATGTTTAATCTCCAGAGGAATTTCCCACTGGGAAATACCAACAATCGCATTGGTCAAGTCTATCCCTGGAGGGTGTGACTACTCCCAGAGTTTAAAAATAGACGGCTCAGATCTCCTCTCTCTCTTCTTTTTCTCCCTAGTGGACACGACACGCTGTGTCTGTGGGTTTCTACCCAAATGTGTGTGGAACAAGAAACCTGATGACCTCACAACTCCTTAGGTTGATGGCTGACCAAGGCGGAAACAGAGGGGCAAAGGAGCCCAGAGAAGCTCAATGACCACTAGGTTCCAGTAGAGCCAAGGGAGGGAGGAGCCAAGGCTGTTCTGAAGTGTCTACAACAGGCATTGGCATAGCAGGGGGTACAGAGGCTGGAGGTGGAGACAGGGGATCCTCTGTGGGACAGAGATGATGGCCTGAAGACACTAGGCAGCTCTACATGGCATGTAGGAGATGTAGAGGGGCTGAAGAACATCAGTGGAAATTGGGCTGAGGAGCTGGCTGACTGAAGAGGTGGGAGAGGGAGGGTGAGGGGGAATTCTTGAGAAACCGGGGATGCTGGAGAATCAGAATATGCTGGTGATATCGAGAAATTCTGCCAAAGAAAAAAAGGGGTAAAGCAATAGTAGGAAGTGAGGCAAAATATCAAGATAAAATGACAATAAATAAATCTGCTACTTACCAGATTTTTTTATTAACAGCTACTTCTACCCCAATCCTAAATCTACCCTTACAATAATGCAGATACAGTAATAAAATGACGCAATATTGATGTGTGCATGCACAGTGCTCGTAGCTGTAATCCTTCTAGTCTTTACCACGTCGTACGTGGTTTGATGACCACCATTTCACAAAATATACGGATTGGCTGTACTTTACACACAAAAACACAAGAGTGTCATTTTCAGATTTATCATGGGACCCGTTTTCAAAAAATACCAGTGTAGCAAGGTTAAAAGGTTAGTTCACCCAAAAATGAAATTGATGTCATTAAGGACTCACCCTCGTTCCACACCCATAAGACCTCCGTTCATCTTCAGAACACAGTTTAAGATATTTTATATTTAGTCCAAAAGCATATGGAAGTGTATGCACACTATACTGTCCATGTCAGTAATCAAAACATCATCAAAGTAGTAACATCAGCCATATGAATCAGAGTATTGAATCATGATTCGCATTGTGTGTCAAACTACTGAAATCATGTGACATTGGCGATCTGAATTAGGAATCAATCCACTGATTCATAACCGTTCTAATCTTTATTTTAGGATTGAAAACAAACCAGGAAGAGAAGACAATGCTGAATAAAGTCGTAGTTTTTGTTATTTTTGGACCAAAATGTATTTTTGATGCTGATGTCACATATGGACTACTTTGATGATGTTTTTATTCCCTTTCTGGGCATGGACAGTACAGTGTGCATACAGTTGGATACGCTTTTGGACTAAATATAAAATGTCTTAAACTGTGTTTTGAAGATGAACAGAGGTCTTAAAGATGTGGAACGACATTAGGGGGAGTCATTAATGACATTAATTTTTGGGTGAACTAACCCTTTAAGCTCAGGTAAGGAAGGAGGACGGGGTCAGCTTGGAGGAGACTCAGTAAGCTTTTCTTTCTCAAGCTTTGAACCAACAAAACAACAAACACTCACTAGCGTTTCTCAATAAGTCGCTGCTTTCGCTATCAGGCCTTATGCTCTCCAGAGCTCACTTAGGTTCTCTCATACCCCTTTTCCACCAAGGCAGTGCTGGTGCTAAATCGGAGCCAGAGCCTAGTTTCAAATCGGTTCTTTGTGTTTCCACAGCCAAAGCACCAGCTCCGAGCCAGGAAAAGTGGTTCTTAAGTAACACCAAAACATTGCTGGGCTAGAAGTAAGAACCGCTTGCGTCACCGGCTGGGGGCGGCGTTACCGTGACCAACAAGATGAACACAAACCTGTGACCGCCATTTTTTCAATAGCAGCTAATCAAGCTAACAGCTGCTGGATTGTAATCTCCGTCTATACAAATCATGGAGAGCTGCACAAATGCGTTGGATTTGCGGCGTTTTAATGCTGATGTAGGATCATAAAGCCATGAGCCACTGAGGGAAGGCTTGTTCGAGATGCATCGGCGCGCGCTGTGCAGACTGATTGCGTATGACATCAAAGTAGAGCGAGCGCCAAAGACCCCTTATGCTTTTGAATCGCTCGCGCAGTATTTGGATATCATATGTGGGTTGGTCTGCGCAGCGTCAATGCATTAGATAGAACACGCCTGGAAATTGTGTGTGTGTGTGTGTGTTTCCCGCTGCCTCGCTAGCAGTAGAGTCCTGCAACGGGTCGGGTACCCGCGGGCATAAAAGTGGCTAAAACAGGTGGATTGTGACATAAATTATAAAATACACGGGCGGGGTGTGGGCGGATAATTAATTCCGTGCGAGCGGGTAGAAGCGCGGATGAAAAATATGTGCAATATTTTTCTGTGCTGTGGCAAGGCGGAGGAGCGAGCGAGACCGGGGCGTGATGGCGAATGAGTGTCACCTGTGAGCCACACCGGTCTCAAATCCTCTCACGAGGAAGCTCGGCGGCATATAAGGACGAGAGATCACCAGACCTGGATTTTACGTTGAGTTGTGTTTGTTTTATTATGTGTGTGCGTGGCAGATGTCCGTGAGGGGCCGCGTTACTTTCGCTTTGTTTGGTTAAGTCTTTTAAATGTTCGCCGGTTCTCGAAAAACGATCAAAACGATCCGGTCCTTCTTCCCCCCCAAACATACTGTATTACAATTTCTATGTCCAATTTACCATTACACATACACGCAACAACTATTTGCCATTTGATCCATCACGTCACCACCACTGTGACTTTTGTTGATGCCACTCGTAGCCCAGATGGAGCGAGCGTTGCAGGATAAGCAATGGATGAAGTAAAAGTAAAGTTGGAGAGTGAAGTATATAAAATTGTTGACAACGAGTCTATAAAGGCACTTTAGCCTGTTTCTTTAGCCCATTCATGATGCTGTTGATGTTGAGAGAAGTGCAATATTAAAAAAAATAAAGCATTTTAATTGAAATGATTTTAGCGTGTGTGATTTATTGCGGGCAGGGATCGGGTAACGGGCAAATATTAACGGGTCTGGGATGGACCCGTGCAGGACTGGTATGACGTAAGACCTGGCTCTGTTGTGGCTCTTAGCATGTGGAAAAGAAAACGGTTCTTAGAAGGCTCTCAAGTCGAACCAACTTAGAACTGACACTATCACTGGCTCCGAACTAGCACCCGGTTCATTCTGGTGGAAAAGGGGTATCACAGGCTTTCCATTTGTTCTTTCTCCCCCAATGTGCTCCTTGAGCTGGTTTTATGCCATCTCCACGCCCATTACTGGAACAAGACACAGGTGTTAATCATTTGAACTTGATCCACTTATGCCTTGCTTGTCTCTCAACTCTCTCTCCTGCCACAGACCTCGCTAAACCACGCCTCTCCTAGCACAACCGCTTTAAGGCTCCTAAAACGGCGGATCCGTGTGGATGAAACGCTGATACAATACTAGTTTTTTACGTATACAGCAAAACACATCTCCGTGTGGATGGGGCCTAAGAAACACAAAAACAGCAGACGATACATTTATCACTGATTACATTAAACCCTCATTTTTATTTGTTCTCTCTCTCTCTCTCTCTCTCTCTCTCTCTCTCTCTCTCTCTCTCTCTCTCTCTCTCTCTCTCTCTCTCTCTCTCTCTCTCTCATACACTCACATTAGTCACATACATATGTAATCAATTGGTGTGCCTCTGTTGGTTCTTCATTTGATGTCCCATTAAATGTATTATTATGTCATAGATCAACCAGATAGACAATTAATCCATAAACATTTCACACTTAGCGATCCAAGGCCGTTCTAGGACAAAATATTTTATAATCCCTGAAATTAGTCTCAGATGGCATAATTGTACGATGTACATTTCAGACTATTCCTCACACAAAGCTATGCTTTCAGGGGACTTGGAATATACACTGTCAAAAAAGAGTACAAAATTGTATCTTTTAAGGTACAAGTGGCTGTCACTGGGGCTGTACCCTTAAGGGTACATTTTTGTACCTCTAAGTCAAGGGTATGTTTGTTCTTAGAGAGCTGATGTCCTCCAGAATTTAGCTCCAACCCTTCGAAGCCACCACAGTATTAAACTCATGGCTCCCAGCATGCATTGCAGCATTAAGTATGTGACCATTCTCGATATCTGTGTGCATCTAAACTTTTCCCCCTTTAGAATGTTTTTAAAAATAAAAATTTAGATTATCTGATCTGTGGCAAGAAAGTATTGTTGGTGAATATTATTTATTATTATTTTTATTCAGTGATGAGTTTAGTCAAACATTATTCTTCATGATACATTTTGTTTATGGCTTAGTTTGTTTTGAACAATTATATGTTTTGCTTACACTGTAACTAAAAATCACAAACTCACACAAAAATTAAAGTCAAACTGCCCAACTAAAGGAAACACTGATCTCCATAATGGTGACCAAACTTTTTCAATAAAACATCAAAATCTAAACCTGTTAATTCTCAATAAGAGCTTCTACAGATGTCTCTCAGGGTTGGAACCGAACTCTGCAGGACAGCGACTCACTAGGACCGAACTGAGGAACACAATGGTTTAATTGTACCCTACGGACCAATTCTGTACCTTTAAAGGTACAAAAGGAACAAAATTTTACCTCCACTGTACCTTTTTTTCTGAGTGTATATGCAGTGCACATGTATAGTATAGTGTAATATAGAGTCATATTGAATTTTACGGTATACTTTAACTGTGCTTTTGATGTCTTTTTTAAATGGAGCTTTAGAGTATCTGATCACTATATGATTGCATTGTATAAAAAGTGCAGATTGTACTTTTTGTCAAATTTTCGAAGCTTATTACCTTTTCTCTTGTTGTTTAATGGAAAAAGTAAGTAATATACAGTAGACTGTAGACATTATACTGTTGTAAAAGGCATGAGGGTGATAAATGTAATGAAAAATAATGATAAATAATGACAGAATGCCAGTGGAAGTGGTCCCATATTCATTTCAAAACAGCCAAATCATTGGTGCTGAAGAAAGGAAAGGTTGAAGACAAATTCAAATTCCACATTGTAGGCAGAGCCTTTCCATCTATCTAAGAAAAATAGGTGTTTGACAGTTCGGGGAACACACAATCTATTCCATCCATGTTGGATTGTTAGATGAAATCAGATGATAAGTCTGAGCTGCATGAAGTTCAAAGCCTGGGTGTATGGCATTCATCCATAAGGCCCCTTCTTGTATATCCAGTGCCAAATATTAACAGTTGAGAGAGGAAAGTCAGCAGCTTGTTCAGGAGATGGATTGAGTTGCCGAAGAGCCTGCACAGCTTCACAACAAGCTACCCTTCAAAAATCCTTCATTGTATAAAATGAACATGCAGTTGTTGCTTTAAAGGGGTACTTCAGCGCTGGGAAGATGAATCTGTATTTAAACTGGGTCATTAATGTAGAAGAAATGTGAAATATTTTAATTTAGTGCTTTCTAGACTGAGAAAAGACAGAAAACGTATTTTTGCCTCATGGGGATGAAAGACAACAATTCCCAGAACGCTTCGCTGCCCTACGAGGCCCACTCGCAAAGCCACTGCTACTAGATTACTGAATCACTTTCACTTTCCCACCACCATCTTCATAAAATCAGTTCAGTTAGAGAACAGACACTACAATTAAAAACTGAACGTGTGTGTTCAATATGTGATTTAGCCGCTGAGGGAGTCTCCCAGCCCAAAACGCTGCAGGAGTCAGATATATTGACAGTCATAGTGAGCTCTCGGGATGAGAGCTGAGGTAAACGCGTCCGCGGCATAGATTCACAGCACATGTTCAGTCTGGAGTGTTTTCAGTTCATGCCTTTGAAAGCTTAACTTTCATAGGAATTAGTTTGAGAAGTTAAAAGACTTACTTTGCTCTGCTGGCCACACTATTTAAACATGAATGCCTGAGGCTGCAGCTGCCCGAGCCGAGTACTGTGAATGTGATCTCCATCCCCCATGCGGGAGTTGAAAACATGCGGAAATAGCTCTCTCTGCTGGCTGTAGTCTTTAGCCTGTGGCCAACAATTCCTCCGATGGTGCAAATTGACGATATTTGCGTCATGGGAGGATTTTTTCCAGAAATAAAATGCATAAATCTCTTATCTCTTGGGGATATGAGGGGGGGGGGGAGCACAATAATTTCAATATACTCCAGGGTTTCTACTGAGACAAAGCCATATGCTAATCGCTGAAGTAACCCTTTAAGGAGGTATACTTCTACCTTATTCTACCTATAAATCCTAATTTTGTTGTTGTAACCTACTTCAATCAGTGTTATGTAGGCTACGAGAAAATACGAGAACTGGATGAGGGAGGGATGAGAGAACTGAAATTTAGGAATATGCTCTTTTCTCCAATAGGGATTTTTTTAAAGTCATTAAAGAGTCATAAAGTTGTGGACCAAACCAACCAGCTAAAGGTAAATAACATTACAAATAAAGAATATGGAGAAAATGTATAGGATTTTTACTTCTGGGACTCTACTGTTGCACAAACCTGTCAGGGTTTGTAGAGTGGAAAAGGAGCGAGGACTCAATTGCAGGCAGAATGGGCTTTATTTCATAAAAATAAATAAAGACAAACAAAAACTACCCCAAGGCCAGCAGAAGGCCAGGGCAGAGCCAGAGGGACACACCAGGGTGACCCTGGCCAATCAGGGACACCGTCAGACAACCAGGGTGGGGCCGGAGGGACAGTCCAGGCAGGCTCCAGTGGATCTGGAGTCCTGGCAGAGGGCCAGGGAGGGATGGACCAGGCAGGTTCTGGTGGATCTGGAGCCCTTGCTGAGGGCCAGGGAGGATCAGGTGGGTCTGGATGCTTGACTGGGGCTGGCTGGACAGGAGGCCTGAGCGGGACCAGCAGATCAGGAAGCTTGAGTGGGACCGGCAGAGCATGGGACTTGAATGAGGTCGGCAGGACAGGCAGATCAGACAGGACTGGAACAAGGTTAATGGTGGGACAGTTCCCGAGCTTAAGAATGGGCTCTGGGGCGGCCTCCGGGCAGGCAGAGGGCTCTGGGGCGGCCTCCGGGCAGGCAGAGGGCTCTGGGGCGGCCTCCGGGCAGGCAGAGGGCTCTGGGGCGGTCTCAGGAGTGCAGACAGGACAAGAGACACCCACCTTAGAGGTGTGTGCTTCCCAGGCACGCCGGAAAATGATGGCATAAAAGGCGAGGATAGCCCTCTGGGCCATGGCAGGACATAAGGGGGAAACAGTTGGCCCAGGAATAGTCTCTGGGCAGATAACAGGCTTCAAGGCAGCCTCTGGGCTGGGAACCGATGCTGTGTGAGTGGCCCAGACACTCACACGAGGGCAGTGACATAGAGAGAAAGGGCAACCTCTTCAGACATGACAGGAAATTCAGGTACCGTCAGACTTGACGATATGGAGGAAGCCTTCCTTCTCCGCCTACGTTGGTTCGGTGATGGCATGGAGATAGATGCTTCTAGGTCAACAGAAGCGTTCACTGCCATCTCAGGGAGAGCTGCAGCATCTTCAGCCACCTCGGGGGGAACTGCAGCAAAGCTAGAGGTGGACTTCTTTCTCCTCCTTCTGCAGGAGAGTGTTGGAGAACTGGAGGTCTCAGTGTCTGAAGGAGGAAGGATGTGCACCACATGAGGAGGCACCTCTTGCTGCAGTGCTGACTGCCTCCTACTTTGGGCTAGAAACTCCACGAACCCCTCAAATGAAAGATCTCTCATGCCCAACATCCTCCAAAAGCTAATAGGCTCATCAAGGGCATAGTTAAACAAGTCCTTGAGAGCCGCATCATTGTAACCCAGCCCATCCGCTGCCTTCTTGAACTCCAGGGCAAATTCCCTCAGGTCATTCCCCCGTTGACGAAGGGAACTCAATGCTGTTACCTGGAGCATGCGTTGGAAGAGGGGACTGTAGGCAGTGGATGCTGGTAGATGGTTTGAGCCCATTCTCCGCTGAGTCCTCATGATGGCTGGATCGTTCTGTCAGGGTTTGTAGAGTGGAAAAGGAGCGAGGACTCAATTCCAGGCAGAATGGGCTTTATTTCATAAAAATAAATAAAGACAAACAAAAACTACCCCAAGGGGGAAAAACAAGACTTGACTTCGCTTGGCTTGAGTAGACTTCAGGAGCAGGGAAACATGAGGTAGGTTTGACAAGGAAGGTTTGACGACGATCCAGCCCCGGACTGCAAACACAAGGAGATTAAATGGGGAGCAAACAAACGAGGGTAATGGGAGAAGACAGGTGGGGCAAATGAACCAATAATCAGGAAACAAGGTGGGTGGGGTTAGACAATTGACATGAGAGCACATGGGACAAAGAAACACATGGACATGTGCTCACACCAAACATGACATGAACATGCAGTTAATGAAAACTCATAAACTGCATGTTCACACGAAACATGACAACAAGAAAGCATGCAACAAGTAAAACACCAGCTGCATGCTACACAACACAAAACACACAGACAGGACAGCGCACACACACAACAACACAGAGTGCACAAGAATGAGCGAATGCTCATTCTGTGCACTCACAACAGAAGACAAAACACAAGGAGCATGAATGTCCGAATCCCAACACAAAACCGAAACCCAACTAGACAGAAGTGCTGGGACCCAAACACCACGCCCCACATAGAAAATGACAGGGACAGAAGAGCACGCAGCTCGAGCATGCTCAAAGCTGCGCGCTCACACAAGACAAGACAAAATACAGGAGTGTCAGGACTCTGTCACCAAACCAAGAGAAAGCTAGACCGAAGTGACAGAACCCTGACACAAACCCATCAGCCATCAAAAATATGTTTTCTGACAACATTTAGCTAAAGTTTCAGTTATGAAAAGTTATGAAAATGTTATTTCTGAATGCTCAAATGTTTATACCCTTTACCGGAAACCCTTTATCTGAGCCATCGGTATACTCTGTACCGGAAACAGAAATAATTAGTTCTCTTGAGTCTTCGGTCCAAGTCTCGTTCTTTTGTCACGTGACAAGGGCTCCTGTCTGTCTGCCTGCTGCTGCTGCTGCCACCACAGTGTTTGTAGCTCTGTATAGCTGTGTTTGAATCTCTATTTGATATATTTTCTTTGTAATCTACACTGCTAAATATAACTTACTCATCACCATATAGTGTTTAATATAGCCTATCAATTTAAATTTGACATTACTAGCTTTTAATCTAAATCACTACCACACGTTAGCTTTTCGCTAGCTTTGGTAGCTTTCCATCCCAGTATCCGGGTCTCCTGTTTTCTGAGTTCTTTAGACAACTGTGGTGAGTTGGATTATTAAAAAGACTCCATCAGACAACTGTGGTAAGTTTTGGATTCATCAACAAATACGGTAAGCCATGTCTTCTTCTCCTGTCATTGTCACTTGCACTGCATGCTACATGTTTAGCATATCTATCTCCGTTGGCGAACAGGGCTTCACATGTGATAAATGTAAGGAATTAATCAGGCTGACGGAGAAGATTTCAGATTTAGAGACACGCATCCAAGCTTTATGTGAGAGTAGTGAGAATGTAACAGCTTTAGATACCGCTTTGGATGCAACTAGCTTAGTGAACACTCATTGTTTGGTTCCGGCTGAGCCCGCGCAGCAGGGCTGGGTGACGATGAGAAAGCATAGTCGCGGATCAAAAAACCGCTCTTCCGTTCCGATTAGAACATCAAACAGGTTCTCCCCACTCAGTGATGCACCCACTGAGGATCCTGTTGAAAGTGCCCTAGTTATTGGCGATTCTATTACACGGAAATTGAAAATAGAGACACCAGCCACCATAGTCACATGTTTACCGGGAGCCAGAGCGCCTGACATCAAAGCAAATTTAAAAGTGCTGGCTAAAGCTAATCGTAAATTCTCTAAGATTATTATTCACGTTGGCACTAATGTTGTTCGACTTCGCCAGTCGGAGATCACCAAAATTAACATTAAAGAGGTGTGTAAACTCGCAAGTACGATGTCAAAAGCCGTGGTTTTCTCTGGTCCTCTCCCGGCGAAAAGGAGTGATGAAATAGTTAGCAGATTATCATCACTCAATGGCTGGTTGTCTAAGTGGTGTCTGCAAAATAACATAGGATTCATAGACAATTGGAAAAGTTTTTGGGGCAGACCTGACCTGTTGAAGATAGACGGCATTCATCCCTCCTGGGCTGGTGCTGCTCTTCTCTCTAGTAATTTGGCACATAGTCTTAGAGCTAAACCTTGACTCACTGGGGCCCAGGTCAGGAAGCAGACAAACTGGCTAAACCAACCGTCTGCTAGCTGTCTCACGTCACCAAAGTCAGCTAAATCCCAGCACATAAAGACTCTTTCACCTAGATATTATCAAATAGAGACTGTGTCTGTTCCCCGAATTAGTAAATACAAAAAACCATCAAAACCATTCAACAGTAAAAATTTAATTGATGTCCAACAAATAAACAACAGATATAATACGGATGAACAATTGATAAAGCTCGGGTTGCTGAATATTCGATCCCTTTCGCCAAAAACGTTTGTTGTCAATGATATGATTATAGATCATAACTTAGATGTGCTGTGCTTGACAGAAACCTGGCTAAAACCTGATGATTACATTACTTTAAATGAGTGCACCCCCCGAGATTATTGTTATAAACATGAGCCACGTCTGAAAGGTAAAGGGGGAGGTGTTGCTATAATTTATAATAATATTTTCAGTATTACTCAGAAGTCTAGTTTCAAATATAATTCCTTTGAAGTTTTGGTGCTTTATGTAACGCTGTGTAGTGTAAATCATAAATCCCGTTTGACATTTGTGTTGGCTACTGTATACAGGCCACCAGGGCACAATACAGACTTTATCAAAGAATTTGCTGGTTTTGTATCGGAGTTAGTATTAGCTGTAGATAAAGTACTAATTGTTGGGGATTTTAATATCCACGTAGACAATGAAAAAGACACATTGGGATTGGCATTTAGAGACATTCTAAACTCTATTGGAGTTAGACAACACGTATCGGGACCCACTCATCGCCTTAATCATACTTTAAATCTAATAATGTCACATGGAATAAATGTTGATACTGTTAAAATTCTGCAGCAGAGCGATGACATCTCAGATCATTACCTAATATCATGTATACTTAATTTACCTAAGGCTGCAAAGCCATCCCCTCGCTTCAAATATGGCAGGACGATAACCGCTGCGACTAAAGATTGCTTTGTACATAATCTTCCTCATCAGTTCCATCTCCTCAGCATTACAGATAGCCAAGAGGAACTTGATGCTGCAACAGAAACTATTGACTCTCTCTTTTCTAGCACTTTAGACATAGTTGCTCCCCGGCGCTTAAAGAAGATTAAAGCAAATAATCCAACGCCGTGGTACAACGAGCACACTCGGGCCCTTAAAACAGCAGCCAGAAAAATGGAGCGCAGCTGGAAGAAAACAAAACTGGAGGTTTTTCGCAATTTGTGGAAAGAGAGCATGATTGCATACAGAAAGGCCATAAAAACTGCTAGATCTGCTTATTTCTCAACTCTTTTAGAAGAAAACAAACACAACCCTAAGTATTTATTCGATACAGTAGCTAAATTATCAAAAAATAAAGCTTCAGCTTCAGATGTTTGTAAACAACACAGCAGTAATGACTTTATGAACTTCTTTACTAGTAAGATTGATAATATTAGGAATAAAATTATAACCATGCAGCCGTCTATTACAGTATCACTTCAGACAGAGCGCTGTAGTGTCACTGAGGAAAAATTACACTCATTCACTGCTATAGGAGGAGAAGAATTGGCTAAACTTGTAAAATCATCAAAATCAACAACATGTATGCTTGACCCTATACCGACTAGGCTATTAAAAGAGATACTTCCAGAGGTCATAGATCCTCTGCTTAATATCATTAATTCATCTTTGACATTAGGATATACCGAAAACTTTTAAGTTGGCTATAATTAAACCACTTATTAAAAAAACGCAACTTGATCCTAAAGAATTAGTCAATTACAGGCCAATCTCGAATCTACCGTTTCTATCAAAAATACTAGAAAAGGCTGTGTCTTCACAATTATGTTCCTTCTTAGAAAGAAATGGTATATGTGAGGATTTCCAGTCAGGATTTAGACCGTATCATAGCACTGAGACTGCTCTAATTAGAGTTACAAATGATTTACTCCTATCATCTGATCGTGGTTGTATCTCTCTATTAGTGTTACTCGATCTTAGCGCTGCATTTGATACTATCGATCACAATATTCTTCTGAATAGAATCGAAAATTATGTTGGCATTAGTGGAACTGCTTTGGCATGGTTTAAATCATACTTATCTGACCGTTATCAGTTTGTAGCAGTAAATGAAGAGATGTCACACCAATCACAAGTTCAGTATGGAGTACCGCAAGGCTCAGTGTTAGGACCGTTGCTTTTCACCCTGTATATGCTACCACTGGGAGATATCATTAGGAAACATGGCGTTAGTTTTCATTGTTATGCTGACGATACTCAGCTCTATATTTCCTCACGCCCTGACGAAACCTACCAATTCACAAGATTAACGGAATGCATAGCTGATATAAAAAATTGGATGAATAGTAATTTCCTGCAACTTAATTCAGATAAAACTGAATTTTTAATTATTGGACAGAAAAGTTCCACAAGTAGTAACCGAGAATACTGTCTAACACTTGATGACTGCTCTGTCAAGCCCTCGTCGTCAGTGAGGAACCTGGGTGTGCTCTTTGATACCAATCTTTCATTTGAAAGCCACGTTTCTAGCATCTGTAAAACTGCATTTTATCATCTTAAAAATATATCTAAATTACGGCACATGCTTTCAATGCAAAATGCTGAACAGTTAGTACATGCGTTCATGAGCTCAAGGCTAGATTATTGTAATGCTCTACTGGGTGGTTGCCCTGCTCGCTTAATAAACAAACTCCAGCTAGTCCAAAATGCAGCAGCTAGAGTTCTTACTAGAACCAGGAAGTATGATCATATTAGTCCAGTTCTGTCAACATTGCACTGGCTCCCTATTAAACATCGCATACATTTTAAAATCTTGCTTATTACTTACAAAGCACTAAATAGTTTAGCTCCCCGGTACTTAAGCGAGCTCTTAACGCATTATACTCCATCACGTCTATTGCGGTCTCAAAACTCTGGCCAGTTGATAATACCTAGAATATCGAAATCAACTGCAGGCGGTCGATCCTTTTCCTATTTAGCTCCTAAACTGTGGAATAGTCTTCCTAGCATTGTTCGGGAAGCAGACACACTCTGTCAGTTTAAATCTAGACTAAAAACACATCTCTTTACTATGGCATACACATAGAACATTTGTAACTTTTTATTATTCAATTCAATTGACTGATTGTTAGGCTGCATTAACTAGGTCAGCCGGAACCGGGAACACTTCCCATAACACCTGATGTACTCGTTACATCATAAAAAGAGTGGCATCTACGCTAATGTTGTCTCTCTGTTTATCCCGAGGTTTATCCCGGATCTGGGCCCTGTCCGGATCGGATGGTGGACCTGCTTGGACATGACCAGCTCATCCTGGAGTGTCTGCTGAGCCGTGTCAAATGGTGTCTCCTCCGAATTTGCCTCACTGGCACGACATGCTCAAAACCCGTCTTCGGCGCAATAATTCCGATCATTCATGTATTCATACTCTTGTGTAATCGACGCACCATCCCATCATTTATTTCCAAATAAATCTGTCTCTTCCGTTATACCCTGAAATTTTGAATATTCCAATCTAATATGATTTCTGACCTGTAAGGTTGCCAGAATAATAATCTTACACGGTGTGTTAATAGGCCAGAGGAGAACTGGCACCCCGACTGAGTCTGGTTTCTCCCAAGGTTTATTTTTCTCCATCATGCCCTGATGGAGTTTTGGTTCCTTGCCACTGTCGCCTTTGGCTTGGCTTGCTCAGTTGGGGACACTAAAAATATGATTAAAGTTATTCAACTTATTATACAAATAAAATGTATGAATTAGGTCTTATTTAATTCTATAAACTTAAATACTGATCTGCCAACATTGTTGCTATATGATAAATTAAACTAAGCTTATAACATTACTGTTTTCTCCAGTACGACTGTACAGCCAAATCTAATTTTGTCGCAATATTATCCTGTTTGACACTGTGAAGCTGCTTTGACACAATCGTGATTGTAAAAGCGCTATATAAATAAAGTTGATTGATTGATTGATTGAGTGACGTGACAGCCATGTTGGATACAGAAATAGTTCATTCACAACCTTCCTCACAAACAAGTGCGTAGGTTTTTTCAGGGTTTTTTCAGCTAGTAGGCCTATAATAAATGATTTTCCTATGAATCCTGGACACATTGGGTTCATCAGAATGGATATGCATAGTTTATTGCCCATATTCTGAATGATTTTATAATAATAAATATATTACAACATGCAGTCAATAATACGACTAATGTTGTGACTTGTGAGACACTGAACCGGCGCGGTCATGTGACAAAAGAACGAGACTCAGATTCAGACCCGAACGACTTGAACGAGAAGACTCGAGAGATGAACTCATTTCTTCTGTTTCCGGTGACTGCATAGCCTTGCCTATATGGGGCTGGGACTTGATGAATGAATGACTCAAAGACTCGAGAGAACAAACATTTTCTGTTTCCGGACGCATGTATTATATGAGGCTGTCACGGCCCAGATCAGACATGATGACAGAACTAACGGCTCGAACCAGAAGTCATGAGAGGTGTTAGCTACTAATCTTTCTAGGGAACAGACGTGATTAAATGTGAAGTGACTAAAGAAAGAATGGTTTGGATCGGGAAGTGAGGCAAGCGCAATTAATTAATAATTTCTTTCTCAAAGTTTGGCCATGACTGCATTAGCTTATAGTTTATTTTTTTATTTTAAAAGTACTAAATGTGTTGAAAAATGTAACATGTAACATTTTAATTAGAATCTGCTTAAATGAACGAAATGAATAAAATGACTTTAAAAAAAATCATTTTGCTGAACGAGATTCAAAGATCCGAGTCAGTAAAATGATCCGAAGTTCCCATCACTACGGAACCTGTGAGGTCACTAAGTGGAACCTTTTGCATTTATTTCACCACCAATAGGCTATGTGCCAGACAGTTATAAACCTGAAGACAATTTCCATATCGGCCTGTGTAACATAAACAGTTAAAGCCTGAATGTGTTTCGTATGTAGTATTTGTCATTCTGACAAAGCCGCATATTTGTCACCAAATTGCAAATGTTTCAAAGGTTAGCGTCACTTTTCTCACTCTCACGTTTAGGGCGTTTGAACGTTTTCAGGATAATCTGTCATCACTGTATGCCCTGTTCCACCAACAACTCTAAACTTGTTATTTGCCTCTTTCTAAAACAATAAAGAGGGTTCATTTGGCCTGAAGCCATGAGAACTTTTGCAAGTGCTCGGAAATGAATATTGAATAGTGTCAGCCAAATGCATGAACTGTTTCACATGCTCGTATCCTGTCTGCGATTCTGATAACAGAATCTGTGATTGCTCAAACAGATTTCAACTTATGTTTCTGATAGGTTTAATTTAGAATAAAAAACGACTTTGGCCAATTTGCTCATTAATTATGTGTTGACAGAAGGGAAACCCCCATGAGGTAATTTCTCATACAGGGGAGATTACATTTTTATGAGTAATGAAGGGTACATTTTTGTACATTTTGCAGATTAGGTCATCCAAAACACACACAGAGACACACTGAGGATAAACATTTATAAACCAAACTGTCCTGTTAGTGGTATTATAACAAAGTGGAAGAAATTGGGAGCAACTACTCAGCCACGAAGTGGTAGGCCACGTAAAATCACTGAGTGGGGTCAGCGCATGCTGAGGTGCACAGTGTGCAGACAATAGCTACAGACCTCCAAACATCGTCTGGTCTTCAGATTAGCTCAAGAACAGTGTGCAGAGAACTTCATGGAAAAGAGTTTCAGCAGCTGCATCCAGGCCTTACGTCACCAAGTGCAGTGCAAAGCGTCAGATGCAGTGGTGTAAAGCACGCCGCCAATGGACTCTAAAGCAGTGGACACATGTTCTCTGGACTGACGAATCACGCTTCTCTGTCTGGCAGTCCTGTGGACAAGTCTGGGTTTGGTGGTTGCCAGGTGAGCGGTACTTGCCTGACTGTATTGTGCCAAGTGTAAAGTTTGGTGTAGAGGGGATTATGGTGTGTGGTTATTTTTCAGGGGTTGGGCTTGGCCCCTTAGTTCCAGTAAAAGGAACTCTTAATGCTTCAGCATACCAAGACATGTTGGACAATGTAATGCTCCCAACTCCATAGAACACTATTGGGATGAACTAGAGCAGAGATTGACTTCACAAATGCACTTCCAGAAGAATGGTCAAAAATACCCCGAACACATTCCTAAACCTCGTGGAAAGCCTTCCCAAAAGAGTTGAAGCTGTTATCTGCAAAGGGTCGGCCAACTCCATATTCCAAAAGTTCATGTGCTTGTAAAGGCAGACACCCCAAAACCTTTTAAAGGGTATTTCTAAATGGGAAATGAAACGCAGTTTGGCTGCTATTATTGTGAAATATACAAGTAGCATTTGGTACATCAGTGATCTTGTGTGATTTTCACCAGTCATTGATTGTACATTTTGGTGTCGAAGCATGTGAGAACAAGTCTGATATTATGGGGCCAAGGATACGATTGCAAAATCCATATCAGTTTGTAAACTGTCAATCGCTTTAAAGAAACCATAAACGCTGCAAGCTCAAACTAGTAGCACAGAGGAAGAGCGCACGTATTGTGAAATTGAGGCTAAGTGAATTCACATGGAGATGAAAACAGTTCGTCCCGAGGACAGTAAATCTCGGCCATGCTTTGCACGTCTAAGAAGGATTGGAAAGGATGTTTTCTCAAGTGTTCTGTTGCTGGATATTTGGGAAGATGTTTTGAGAGATGTTTATGTTAAGCGAGTCTAAATCTTATGGGCTTAGCAATAGAAGGAACATTTTCAAAAAATACAGTAGGTCTGTATTTTTGTGGTTGACTATGTTAATATATCGGTTGTCTTGAAAAATCAGTAGGACAGTTAATCCTGTCCCACTCTTGTTTACACTGGATAGCTTATTCAAATTGGGCAATTCTCAGGCTCCAGTAAAAAAAACAAAAAAACACTTCTTTAATTGTTTATTTAACTGGATTCTTTTTTGTTAAACTAAACACTAATGTACACAGAGCACTTATTATTCATTTTGTCTGATTTCACAATTTATCGGAACATATTGTACTGGATTACATGAGAAAATAAATGACTCCTTAGTCAACTTTTTGGATCAGATGTTGCTCAATGAGATGGAAATCATATCCCGAAGCACATAGATATTATACAGATGCACAATGTATACATTCCTTTATTAAAGCTTATACTCTTCAAATATCCAGGTCACATTTCAAATCAAAATCAAATGAAAAAATATACAGGTATGTTGTTGTTGTTGTTTTTGTTTTTTTGTTTTTTACATTAGTCAAAAACATTATCTTTATGACATTACACACCTTCCCCTTAATTCTCATTATCATAATGCAAAATTTTATTTTTGATATACACTGCTAGGCCTATATAATTACTTAATAATATAGTTATTTTTAGTATGAGAGTGTCATTTTTTTGCATTACAGTAATGACAATTTGGGATGAAAATGGACTTAATTGTCATGAAAATATACAAAAATAAAATATAATGTATTTTTCACATAGCATAATTTGCGTGACATACATTACATGAAATCATATTCCAAAGGATACTTTTTTAATGGATATGAGTTAATATCAACATGCAACCATCTAACAATAAATCACATCCAATGCTTGGCTGTAAGTCGGTAATTAAAGCTGGAAATTATGCATAATAACAATTTCACATCTACTGTGTCATGACAAGGATCAATATATGATTAAGCAATATGAAAATGTCTCTAAATATTATTTAAAAGGCATATGTGTGCAACTACAAAATACTATTATGCCTGTAAAAACATCGTCTTGGCAGTTCTCCTCCATTCCTGATATGAACGTGCCAAGGCTTGTTTCCCTTATAAGGGAAAATTAAGGTGATTAATTCTATAGAATACAATGTAAGTGCTGATAAGCTTTTTATAAAGCAACACGGTAATTAGGATTAACAGCTGACCTCCAATTAATCCTTTACGTCATACCTTCGGTGTAAACCCTGCCTGAGAGAAGCGATTCAGCTAACGTAATGGAGACAGATGGCAGTCCAGTCCATCAAATCACCATCAACTCTATCAGGCTTTTGTTACATAAGGAACAGCCAGCAAACATCTACTGTGTGACACTCAGCACAAAGCTGTTACTCAGACTATGTCAAACAAACAACATTCTCAAACAGTCAACCATTCAGTGATACAACAATGTATCAAATGTTTGCCTAACCACTCAGTTGGCCACGTTTCCATATTCCTCTTGGCAAAAAGTAATTGACCGACTGCAAAACAATATTTCAATACAAACATAAATGTCCTCCATTTGAATTACATGATGATTCCAGTTGTGCACGCTAATTGTTCTGCATATATGTATGTACAAGTTTGTTAAATGTAAAGCACCTGTATTACACATACATCAATGATGTCTAAGAGTCTGAGACCTCTTTGAAAGGAGCTCATTGCTGAACCAGTGGCATAAAACATGAATGTATAACATTTAAAATGTAAAAACAATGTGAAAAGCATTTGAACTAGTCTCAGATCTTTGAACCCCACTGGACCCCATAGATTTTGTAAAATATAATGTTTTTAAAGCAATACAACTGATTCATTCTGATTCCTTTGAGCACATATTCCTTTGAATGATTCAGTCTGGTTATTAAACTATTAAAGCTACACTGTGATATTTTCCCTCATCTAGCGGTGTAAAGGTATATGACCATCCAGTGAATAATAGTTTCTGTTCCTCTCAATTCTGATTTCGTTTAACTCCTACGGTGGCCGATTTAGTTAACATGGCAATCCCCCTCTTCACATTCGACACGGTGCCATCGAGCGTTAAAACGTGAAAGGCGAAGCTTGAATTTACGGGTATGTCCCTCTTTGGCTAATGTACTTTCAAGATGGAGGAGCAACATGGCGCCCGGCATTCGAACCCCTCACCCGTATGTATTTTCAATGGCATATTATAAACTTACGAGAATACTTTATAACTTGAAAGAAGTAAATATACATTAATGAGCACATTAATTTTTGAAAGAACTAAGTGTTTTTAGCTAAGTATAAACTAAAATAGTTACACAGTGTAGCTTTAAGCTATAAGACTTTCTGGGAATTGAGCTACGCTCCTTGTGCTGTATGTTACTGATTCCCTAAAAAGACTTTTAAGATTCATTCATTTCAAGAATCTAACTACTTTTGTCGCGCTGTATGTTTTTCATTCACTAGAATCAAAGTACGAGTAATTTGTTTCGTGAATCAGGCTACATTGTATGTTTTTGATTTGCTAAAAAGATCCACCTCATAAGAGCCAGTTGTTTTGGGAATCGGGCAACCAATCATATTGTATAAATATATAAGTACTGTACTGAGTAATATTACTTAATAAATGTACTTACTATATAGTTAGGGTTTGGTTTAGGGTTAGTTACTTGTTATTATGCATAATTTATATGTAATGTAATTACGGTACCTTAAAATAAAGTGTTACCAAAATGTAAAGAGCTGGCTCTTAAAGGGTTAGTTCACCCGAAAATGAAAAATTACTCTACCTCCTGCCGTTCCAGACACATAAGACCTCACAAATAAAGATATTCTTGTTGAAATCCGATGGCTCAGACAAGCCTTTATTGACACCAATGTCATTTCCTCTCTCAAGACCCATAAAGGCACTGAAGACATCGTCACAAAGCCCATCTCACTACAGCGGCTCTACAATCATTTTACAAAGCCACAAGAATTAGTTTTTGTGTGCAAAAACTAAATAACGACTTATATAGTGATGGCCAATTCCAAAACACTGCTTCGTGAAGCATCGGAGCTTTATGAATCATTGTATCGTTTCATGATTTGGAACGCGTGTCAAACCAGCAAACTGCTGAAATCACATGACTTTTGCAGTTCAAAGCTTTACGAAGCAGTGTTTTGAAATCGGCCATCACTATAGAAGTCATTATTTAGTTGTTTAGTTGCACAAAAACTATTCTAGTCGCTTCATAATATTATTGTAGAGCCACTGTAGTGAGATGGACTTTTAATGACGTCTTTAGTGCCTTTATGGGTCTTGGGAGAGGAAATGGCATTGGTGTCAATGAAGGCCTTTCTGAGCCATCGGGTTTCAACAAAAATATCTTCATGTGTGTTTCAAAGATGAACAGAGGTCTTACGGGTGTCGAACGACATTAGGTTAAGTAATTAATGAAAGAATTTTCATTTTTAGGTGAACTAACCCTTTAAGGCAATTTGTTTGAGGAATCGAGCTATACTGGATGCACTGTATTGATTCACTAAAAAGAACCGGCTATTAAGAGTCTTTTTTGTTTCAGGAATTGGATAACAATTGGCCCTGTCCCAAATGGCACACTTCATCTACATTGAAGGACTTACAATGACTGCCATGTGATCATTAGGTTACAGAAGGGTTCTTGAGACATTGATGCGGGCACTGATGCAGGCTTCTACCCGTTTGTCAAAGCGGTGTTAGTTCACAACTCGTAGGAAGACTGTAAGTGTTTAGGGTGCCATTTGGGTCAGGTCCATTTGTCATGCTGTATGTTTTTAATTCACCAATAAGAATCAGCTCGTAAGAGACATTCATTTCGGGAATCATGCTACACTGTTTGTGTCGTGTGTTTTTCATTTCCTAAAAAGAACCAGCTCATAAGGGCAATTCATTTTCAGTATTCGGCTACACCAATTGCACTGTACGTTTTTGATTTGCTAAAACTTTAAAGGGACAGTTCACCCAAAAATGAAAATCACCCCATGATTTTCTCACCCTCAAGCCATCCTAGGTGAACATGACATTCTTCTTTCAGACGAATACATTAGAGTTATATTTAAAAATGCCCTGGCTAATCCATTTAGCCTGACAATCCAATTAGCCTGACAAGCCAGACCCATATCAAGATGTTTGGTCTGGAAACTCACCATTGACAGGGCTCAATCCGAGGGGCGGGATGAACGGTCGTCTTTCAAACTCCGATAGCGCTACACCAACCAGAGCAACGAAGGTGAAGCGGAGCTAGTTGATAGATTAAACTTTCGCCGTATCCGGTCGGCAAAACTCAGAACACATCTTCCCTTTTTAAGAATGACTTCTGTGCCGTTCTTTGTTCTTTTCTCAGAGAAAAGCTTAACTCCAAGTCTTCCAGAGTCGCAGCCAAAGCTGATTCGAAAAACCGCTGTTCGCCAGTTTCTGTGTTTACTAGAAGAACGCAAGCGCAACTCGGCTGTCATTATGTTAAGCCCCGCCCACCGTCTCTAAACACGATGTGATTGGCCCGACCAGAGTTTGGCGTTTACAGCTCAGAAGTGAATTGAGAGTTGCTAGACGACACTCACGGCAAATTAGATTTGCTGCCGCTAGGGTGCGTCTAGATATCTAGGCTAGAAGGATGCCTTTTTTGGACTTCAAATTTTGGGCTGCCATTCACTGTCATTATTAAGCTTGGAAGAACCAGGATATTTTTTAATATAACTCCAACTGTATTTATCTGAAAGAAGAATGTCATATACACCAAGTCCTAGGATGGCTTGAGGATGTGTAAATCATGGGCTAATTTTGATTATTGGGTGAACTAACCCTTTAAAGATCAGAATCTTAAGAGTAATTTGTTTTAGGAATTGAGCTACACTCAGAATTGACTCATACACTCTCAGAAAAAAAAGGTACAGTGGAGGTACAATTTTGTACTCTTTTTTTGACACTGTAAGAGTAATTTGATTCAGGAAGTGTCCTATGTATGGTGTATTTTTGATTAACTTAAAAGAAACGGCTGAAAAGAGTCATTAGTTTCAGAAATCAGTTTATAGTGGTCACCTTGTATGAATTGATTCGTTAAAAAAATGACTTGTAATAGTCATTTGTTTGTAAAACATTGAATCATTAATAAATCATTAAATCGCCATATTTAGCAGCAGGTGAGAGCACCAAAACACTGATAAAGAGAACATTCTAACGTGATAGTGAAAACATTAATGAAAGTAAAAGCCTAATCTTGGGATCGGTGCTGTGATGCTAGCTGTGCGATAAACAGCAGAATTTCCTACATGTCAATTCATTACTTTCTGAAACATGGCATCAGATGTACTATCCGCACATGGACCATTCAGATACGATCACAGTTGTCTTCATAAGACATTACACACTGCGGAGGCATTGTGCTTAGCTGTTGCACTGGTGGCCCAGTATTTCTTGGTACCAAAATCCTCTGGGTACAGGGCCGAATATCCCACCGTCTCCACGGACCTCCTCTTCTGGATGCGGTGCACCAAGATCCGATAAGTCCCTGTTATCGGGCTCCGACAGTCAGTGCAGGTGTTGTTCTGCAGATGTGTGGCACTGATACCCAGCTCGCAAAGGGCTGACTTTACTTCCTGCTCCTCCACGCACAGGCTCTTTGCGGGGTCAGCTAGGTAATTGGGCGTCATGCTGAAAGCGGGATAGGGTCTGGGGTATTCGATGCCCTTCATCCAGGAGCATATCAAGAGCTGTGACACTGTGGTGCGGTCCACAGGTACGGGTCTCAGCATGCCTTTGATAACCAGCTGGCAGGGGTCAGGGACGTAGGGCGGGATGCTGTACGCCCCCTGCAGGATGCAGCGCTTCAGTCGGCCTAAGTTGTCGGCGTAGAAAGGCATCGTGGCGGTCACCATGAAGTAGAGCAGGACGCCCAGCGCCCAGATGTCCACGTAACGGCCCACGTAGCTTTTGTCTCTGAAAAGCTCAGGCGCCGCATACGGCGGAGAGCCACAAAACGTGGTCAGGGATTCCGTCGACTCGCTGACGATGCTGAAACCGAAGTCGCCCACTTTGATGCAGTAGCATGTGGTGTAAAAAATATTTTCTGCTTTCAGGTCGCGATGGATAATGTTATTTTCATGCTGGAAAATAAACAGAGAACAAAGTTTATTTCAATTATAAATATAATGAATAAAATGAAACTAACAAAATGAAAAAAAAAATATATCATCTGAGCCAATTCACGTAATTCACAGTGATTATATCGCTGAGCAGTATTAATAAATACCAATATTTGTCATAAGGAGTTTCGATCTGTCAGTTCAATTGTATAAATACTCTATAAATAAATTTTAATATATACATGTCAATATATATTTGAAAATGTTTTTTTATTCCTGTGACACAAAGCTGAATTTCCAGCTTCAGTACTCCAGTCTTCAGTGTCTTATATGATTATTTGCTGCTCAAAGAAACATTTGATTATTATCAATGTAGAAAAAAGTTGTGCTGCTTAATAAAAATAAAAATAAATCAGAATTCAACATTAATTTGAAAAGCATTATACATTTCTTTACTGTCAATATAATGCATAAAAAGTATTTTCACAATAAATATTACTGACCCCAAACTTTTGAACGGTGGTGTAATTTTTATTGATTTTGTTTAATTTCAGTTAAAACATTTAAATAAATACAGTAACAATTCTCACTGAAAAATGTTGGTTATGAATTTCACCAAAATAACCTAATTTAATTTAATAAATTACCTATTTTTATTTAGAGACACTAAAATGGTCATGCGCATAAATATTTGCACCTCAAATCAGATTGTAGTTATTTTAAAAAGCTATATTGTTCCAGGTTGTTGCTAGGTTGTTGCCATGGAGTTGTTCTAGGTTTACAAGTTCAAGTCAAAATCATCCATCCCAAATTCTTGAAAATATTCTGGTTATTAGTTATGTCTCAGTTAGGGCTGTCAAAATTCACACGTTAACGCAAACTCATTATAACGGCACTAATTTTAGTAACGCGCCATTAACACAGAGCGCATTTTCTGTTTGATCAGTGGCGTAGCTGGAGAAATTGAGATCAGCCATAGATGTAAAGGATGCAGCAGCAAACATTAATAGGGAAAGAAAAGGATTAACAGGAACATTACTCTGAAAGAAGTGCAGATAGCCTACATAAGCTACCACAACTTCAGCTTAACTTTTATTAGATTCCAGTTTGAAAGAAAAGTGCGTTTTTTTCACTGAGCACATTCTCTGCAGTCCGAGCGTGACGCACTGCAAGCTCACTCTCACTCCTAATACGCAGGTTACTTTTCTGAACAAAAGCGCTCCCACGTCTGTGTTTGTGTGAATCGCGGCGCATCTCTTAAAGGGGCCGCACTATATTTTAGCTCTTAAAGGGGCCACACTATATTCCTGCTCGTGGAATATGGACCTCCTTCTCCAGGTATGGTGTGGTACTGGTGCGCTCTCAGGTCCGCATGACAGCTTTCACATTACCAATTTTTCATACGAACTGTGCCCTGTTCTGAATTAATCTGCGAGTGTATAAACTCCCTTTATTTATATTCTTAAAATGAGAGAAGTGACTGATTTTTTAAGCTGAGGCATAAGAGACATAAACTATTTTTTTGAAAAACATCTGTGACCTTTGATACATGTCTAGTATTAATAATCTGAGTATGGTTTCACAAATAATAAACGTACATTTGCATAAAGCATGCATATTTGTCCATAAACATGTTGATTAGAGTATTAAAAACTTGAAACATTAATTTAAGGAACACAAAAATGTGCGATTAAATTGCGATTAATCGCAAGTAGGGCTGGGTTTCGATTCAAATTTCAAGAATCGATTCGATTCCGATTCTCAAGATCTTGAATCGATTATCATTATTTAATTCGATCCGATCTTCGAGATTTAGATAAGTGTTTTTGAAGAAAGCATTTTTTTCCAGCTGTTACCTGAATTACAGGACTGTAGTTATGCAACATATTGATACTATTATTATAGACATTCAACTGCAAATTAATGGAGTATTGATGGTTGTAAAGAACAATCCCCCTTCCAGGCTGCTCTAGTCAGCGAACGCGCACTGTGGAGCTGTGCTGTCGCGCGCCGTCATGACAACGCAGCCATTACAAGATCCTTGGCAGCAAGAGCGCGCTGCAGTGAGAATGGCTGTGTTCTTCAGCACGGTGACGGCGGTATAACGTTAGGCTGTGTGTCCACCAAAGCGTTTTTAGCCAGCTGAAAACGCTAGGCGCTCAGCTGAAAACTCCCCACTGTGAGCGCTTGAGAGCGTTTTGGCAGGCAGCGTTTTTTCTTCTCAGTTGAGACTTGCTTGTTGTTATGATACGGAAAATCCTACTCGCTCAGCGCCTCCAGGCGTTCTAAAAACGTGGCGCTCTCATTGAAAACAATTGAAAATGCCAGCCAGTATTCTCTGTCCGCGGCGTTTCTGGAGTTTTCAAAGCTGCCATGTTCGTTGTGTTAATGTCCTTCCACCTCACGCGCATGCGTGAATTCAATGACACGGCAAATTTAAAATTCAATGTAGGCCTATTATTAAATTGATCCTCTGAGTTACGGATCGATATTTAGAAATTAATATGAAAATCGATTCAGAATTGGTGAATCGATTTTTTCAACACAGCCCTAATCGCAAGTTAACACATGACAATATGCAATTAATCGCGATTAAATATTTTAGTCGGTTGACAGCCCTAGTTTATTCGGCATGTCTCAGGCTACATAAGGCTACATAAGTTCAGTTGCTTAGAAATATAATAAAAAACCTCTCTTCAAGAAACAATGTGCAATTTGAGGTATCATTTGTCTGTACACGTTTTGGGATGATTAGTTTCTTTCTCCAGCTGAACACAACAGAATATATTTTGAAGAATGACAGTAAGCAAACTGTATTTTTTTCTCCATGCTATGGAAGTAAATAGGGTTTAATAGGGCATCAACTGTTTGGTTACTGTCATTCTTCAAAATATCTTCTGTGTTCGGCAGAAGAAAGAAACCCATACAGGTTTGAAACAACTTGAGGGTGAGTAAATGATGACAGCATTTTTATTTTGGGGTAAACTGTCCCTCTTAAGATGGGGGTTTTGAACTCAAAGTCTGAGTAATTACTATAGCGACATTTGCTGTTGTCAGGTCAGATGAGGATAAAGCCCTGCTCTTCTCACCATGTATTTGATGGCTGAGATGATCTGTGCAAATACGAGCTTGCTTTCCAGGTCTGACAGGCGCCCCCTGGTGGTGATCCTTGAGAAAAGGTCTCCTCCACTGCCATACTCCATAGCGATGTACAAATGCTTACTGGTCTCAAGCACTTCATACAGACGCACAATGTTTGGATGGCTGAGTTTCTCCATACAGATGATCTCTGAGGCAAATACATTCTGGGACTTCTTGTCAAGGCGCGCCTTATTGAGAATCTTTACTGCAACACGCTCTGTGTGAGAGAGAGAAAGATGAGCGTTAAGTCAAAGTGAGTGTTTTGGAGTGAGGGTGCTATTGAAATATTCGTGTTAAGCCTGTAAAGCTTACTGTATCATATTTAATAAGTAAATAAGGCCTCTAAATTCAAAAATGCGCTGGAAAACCTTTTGATCTCATTATATAATACTGCACTAGCTATAGCTAGTTTACAAACTTTAAACTAAAGCTAGCACACATTAGCATTTTAAAAGAAAGCATTAAAGCTCCTTCAGTAAAGCTGTTATGACATTAGATGTTTTAATCCACAGCCTAAGCAAATGATCCACTCTTGACAATGGTAACCCATGCACTGTAATTTAAATTGTTCTAATAACTCCAACATAATTTAATATTAAACACTAATAAACACAATCAAGTCTCCCCCTTTCTCAAAAATACATAAAATAAGACTTATACATATAAAATAACAACATTTACTCTCTCTTGATTTATCCATATGCAAAGCATGCTGGGAACTAACAAGCCCCGCCAAGTTTCATCATCAAATCATTCATGTAATCTCAACACAAACAGATTAAGTAAATTTAAATTGGACTTTTATTTAAGTGGATTGAACACAATCAAATTAAGTTAGGACAAAATGTATAGCAATTGTTTTGCTTTAGCTCATTTTAATTAAGCAATTTGAACAAGCAGTAAAAATATTCTTTTTTTCAGTGCAATTTAAAAAAATAAGGCTCTATTTTATCAGGCCCTGCTGATTGTTAACAATCTAAATGTAATAGTGCTTTATGAACTTGTGCTACTAAAATAGGATTAAAAGTAAAAGGCTGGGTAGAGCGACATGTATCATTTTCAACACTCCCTTTTATCTTATATTCCTTTAAACGACTAGGATCAGAGGCTGAACCAGCAACAATAAAATGGTTATTAAAAGCATTAACAATATTTTCTTTCCCCTTCATAATTATTTCCTTTATTTTTTTAATAGTCAGGTAAACCAGGTGTGGATTTTTGACTCAAAACTGAGATAGATCAGAAACTATGATTGATAGTTTATACTTTTTTTTAAGTAAAACACCTTTTAGTATACAAATAATAATAATAATAATAATAATAATAATAATAATAATAATAATTAGGTCGTGACATGCTTTTTTTGTGTGAAATCTTTACTGATTTTTATAAAGTAAACGTAAAAACTCTTATATTGTTTGTAATACTTCTAGATGAACACGTACCGGACTTAAGCAATTTAGGTTTATATATATATATATATATATATATATATATATATATATATATATATATATATATTATATATATATATATATATATATATATATATATATATATATATATATATATATATATATATATATATATATATATATATATATATATGTATATTTATCATGTAAAATGTGTATTATATATAACACATCATCCTCAAGTAGGCTATATGAGCACTATATTTGAGTATACCATAATATATAAGCCAAAAAAGCCAGAGTCTATGAAAAAAATAGTTTTAATATTTGTCTAATGTTTCAATATCAAACTATCCCATTTATTTCCTATGTCAGGCTTAAAATCTTAAGGATTTAAAAACAAAAATATGTGGCAAAATTCTTGCGAGGCCTCCCTGCTGTGTTGTTTTTAAAGAGGCATATCACCAATCCCCTCACAAATATTAAAGAGATTCACAGAGGGGGTGCTGTAAATCTGACGAGATTACACGAGCAGATCAACTCGTGGTCATTGACATGAACAGACCCTCTGTCATCTTTTCTTCTTCAGTACTTTCTCACAAAAGACTGGATATTGTTGATTGGATATTGAGATGTGGACTTTGCACTGAAAAAGTGGCAGATTAATGCCAGCTTGGTTTTAAACAGACTCAATAGGTGCGTTAACATAGCCTGACAAGCCAGAACCACATCAAGATGTTTGGTCTGGAAACTCACCACTGAAAGCTCAATCTGAGGGTTGATAAACGGTTGTCTTTCAAACTCCCTCTGCACGCGATAGGATAGCGATACAACCAACCAGATCAACGAAGGTGAAGCAGAGCTCGCTGACAGATTAAACATTCACCGTATCCGGTCAGCAAAACTCCAAACACATCTTCCCTTCTTAAGAATGACTTCAGTGCCGTTCTTTGTTCTCTTCTCAGAGAAAAGCTTAACTCAAGTCTTCCAGAGTCGTGGTCAAAGCTGATTCGAAAGACCGCCGTTCGCCAGTTTCTGTGTTACTAGAAGCACGCAAACGCAACTCGGTCGTCATTATGTTAAGCCCCGCCCACCGACTCTAAACACAATGTGATTGGCCCATCAAAAGCTTGGCGTTTACAGCTCAGAAGGGTATTGAGAGTTGCTAGACGACTCTCGCGGGCAGATTAGATTTGCTGCCGCTATTGTGCGTCTAGATTTCTAGGCTAGCGTTAACATTGAGCACTGTAATCGGTTTAAAAGTCCAATCCGAATGAAAATGCTCCATATAAACACCTCAATCGGAATAAAAATGCCCAAACTGAATCAAATTGTAATCGGCTTGAGAGGGGTGGGATAAACCTTTTCATTAACCAATCAAACGAAAAATTTCACCGTGTAAACGACCTGACTGGATTACTTTTCAGTGTGCTTCCTTATATGACGTGATACACAGCGTGCGCCTTCACCACTGACCGCACCGCGCTCACACGCAGGCTATAATGTTGCGAGGAAAGTAAATTTATCTGTGGGGTAAACCTTTTTATTTCGTTAGAAGTTATGAAGATAATGTTGGCATAATGACACAGACATAACCCGGCTACATCCGCTCATCTTGACAGCGTTTGTCCGAGGCCCTTTTTACTTCAACTGCGCCTGACAGAAGAATTCATTTTTTTTCCTGAGATGATTACACTTTTTAATAAATAAATAGCTTTTATAAAACCTTAAGTCCTGGTGGCCGTTGAGAGTTGCTATGGCATCTGTGAACACATTCCAGCTGCTGGAGAAAACAGCGTTGACATTTCTGATGCGACAAACAAACTGCTCTGTGATGATTGCGATTGAAAGTCAGCACATGTAAACCCCAGATCGGTTTAGATAACGTCTCATGTAAACAGTCCACTAAATCTTTCAATCGGAATTATTTTAATCGGAATGACAAAAAAGTGTAGCCTAGAAATCTAGACGCACCCTAGCGGCAGCAAATCTAATCTGCCCGCGAGTGTCGTCTAGGAACTCTCAATACCCTTCTGAGCTGTATTCGCCTAACTCTTGCCGGACCAATCACATCGTGTATAGAGTCGGTGGGCGGGGCCATAATGACGACGGCCGAGTTGCGTTTGTGTGCTTCAGAAACTGGCGAACGGCGGTCTTTCGAATCAGCTTTGACTGCGACTCTGGAAGACTTGGAGTTAAGCTTTTCTCTGAGAAAAGAACAAAGAACGGCACTGAAGTCATTCTTAAAAAGGGAAGATGTGTTCGGAGTTTTGCCGACCGGATACGGTGAATGTTTAATCTATCAACAAGCTCCGCTTCACCGTCGTTGCTCTGGTTGGTGGTAGCGCTATCCTATCGCGTGCAGAGGGAGTTTGAAAGACAACCGTTTATCCCGCCCCTCGGATTGAGCTGTCAATGGTGAGTTTCCAGACCAAACATCTTGATGTGGGTCTGGCTTGTCAGGCTAAAAAAAGTGTGCATGTAAACGTGGCTAATGATTGGAGAAAGCAGCATACGTCACCAGAGAAAATATGACGAGGTCAAAAAAATGACAAAATAGTAAAGTAGAATTGCCCAACACATGGTACAACACAACTCATGGTAATCACACTAATCAATTAGTGGCTAATTTGTATAGATGTGTACGATATTATTTTTACATGTTTGTTTGCTCTGCTTCATGCAGACTTTTATTCTAGAAATCATTTTTTTTGTATGAATCAAATCACACAAATTCATACTAAATCGGCACATTTAAAATACTTTTTTTTTTTCTTGTAATAGTTTGAATTTTTAATTTCATGCTGACTTTGGCCTATTTATTAAATGTAAAAAATATTTGATTAAATAAAAATCTGACTTGCGCATGTTGTGGCCTCATAAAGTATTTGGACAATTTAAAATTAGAGATGCACACTATTGGTTTTATTTAATTTATGTATTTTTTTATAATTTTAAAACAATCTTTTAAAAACGTATAATTTAAATTAAAAAACTGTTAAATTAAATGTTTTTTACTGTAAATTATAATGCTGTGATGCAAAATTCACTTGTAGCGTTTAAGTATTTATATTATTTGTTAATAATTTATTAGTCTTATAGGCTACATATATACTCATCTATTAATTAATGTTATGTAAATATACATTATTTTTGAATGTATTAAAATGTGTTTTATTAATTATATAATATTATACAAATATTAAACTATATAATATAAAAATATTATTTCTGAAGTGTTGATACATTTGCATATGTAGGCCAATTCCAGTGTTTATGTGAATATATATATATATATATATATATATATATATATATATATATATATATATATATATATATATATATATATATATATATATATACATACACACACACACACACAAATGTTGAACGACTGCTTAGCCTATTTCTATACATTAATTTCCTTTTTTCTATTTTTACAGAAAAAATCTGTAAAATATTAATCAAACTTATGTAAAAATACAGAAATTTCCTCTTAAAAAATGGAAATTTGATGTAATACCAAAATACAAGCAATTTCCGTAAATGTAATAGTCAAAATATAAATTACAGCAAATATCTGTAAAACAACAGGCATTTCACTGTATAATGAAAAAACAGGAAAATTCTGTAAAAAAAAATACAGACTATTACCGTAAAATTACGTTTTTTTTTACAGTATACATTAATTTCCGTTTTTCTATTTTTACAGAAAAAATCTGTAAAATATTAATCAAACTTATGTAAAAATACAGAAATTTCCTCTTAAAAAATGGAAATTTGATGTAATACCAAAATACAAGCAATTCCCGTAAATTTAATAGTCAAAATATAAATTACAGCAAATATCTGTAAAACAACAGGCATTTCACTGTATAATGAAAAAACAGGAAAATTCTGTTAAAAAATACAGACTATTACCGTAAAATTACGTGTTTTTTTTACAGTGTATATAATTTAATTATTAATATAATTATTAAGTAATCAGTATCAGACAAAATTTCACGAAATACTAGCATATTTGGTAACTTGTTTCCAACTGCCACTTGGTTCTATTTCCCTCCAAAGCCTTCTTAATCTTAAATTTTGTTTATATATATATATATATATATATATAAATATATATATATATATATATATATATATATATATATATATATATATATATATATATATATATATATATATATATACATATATATATATATATATATATATATATATATATATATATATATATATATATATTACCTTACATGTAGTGTGTAATATCACTGTTTGTGAATGTAAAATGTCTGCAAAGTTTAAATCAAAGTGCAAGATAAATGGAGTTAAAAGAAAGAACCGATTCTGAACTGCCAAACAATCAACTGTCAGTAATTCCAGTATTGCTTCCGGCATAAACCTATGTATTTTTTAAGTTATAACAAATTCACATAATGCCAGCCTATGGTCTTCATTGGCTGCCCATTAAAAATGTCTACTTTGACACATCCTCAATAACTTAGTTGAAGCTGAGACTGGAAGTGTTTAGTTTGTGTGGTCAAGAAGACTCTGTTGCTGTGCTGTGAAAGCAAATCCACTTTGCATGGGTCAGGGTTACTGTTCGTATACTGTGTATCAAGTGCTGAGGAGGCCTCTGGAGCTGAAATTCAGATATGGTAATGAGTGTTTCATTTCTGACATGTGCTGTTAGCGGTAGACCAATCACAACAGACTTAGCCTTCTGACCAATCAGAGAAGTCTATAGGAGAAGCAGGGGTTCAGAGAGACTGACTCCTCTGACTCCTTGAGACAATGTGCAATGTATATTATGAGAAAATGCATTTGTTTTGTTTTTTACTTTGGATGCATGTAAACCTGTTGTAAGAGACCTCCAAAACAAAACTAGGAACCTTTATCATAGCATGGTTAGTAACACACTGAAATTGATGACTGATTGTCTCACCTTTAGTCAAAGCGTGAACGGCCAGTTTGACCTGGGAGAAATTCCCTGTCCCTATTTCTCCTCGGAGTTCATAGAAAGCAATCCTGCGGCCCAGCATAACATCATCGCTGACCCGGTCATTGTGGGACATGTCATAGAGGACCCTCTCGAAGGCTGTCTGCTTCGCTCGTTGTTCAGGTGTTAGTAGCGGAGCCTTGTGTGTTTCCGATTCTTTCTGAGCAGGTTGGGCCGCTGGCTCATTCTTTCCTTTTTTCCCATGTCGCTTCGCCAAAACATTTAGTATTTTGGTACCTTAAATGGGACGAAAAAATTCAGGATGATTAAAAATCGAAGCAAAGTCAAATTACTCAAAATAATATAAAAAGAGGTGGATAAAAATGAATTTATGGATCATCTATGATTGAGGATATGAAGAGTGGGTAACACTTTATCTTAGGGTTCAATTCTCACTAGTTGCTTATAAGCATGCATATTACTAGGATATTGGCTGTTTATTAGCACTTATAAAGCACATATTTCTGCATTACCTTATTTTACATCCCTTAATTCTACTCAATGCCTAAACTTAAACGCTAAAAACACTACCTTACTCAATATTAATAAGCAGTAAATTATGAGTTTGAGGCAAAAGTCATAGTTAATAGTGAACACTAAAGTGTTACCGAAGAGTGTTTCGTCTGACACTCAATGTGTCTATGAAATAAACTGGTTTTATTAAAGTCAAAATATTATTTATCACAGAATTTTGACGTCTGGTTTAAGCAGGGAGAAATAAAATAAAAAACTGCAGGATTTAAATGCAGCAGTCTTCTCTTTATTAAACAGAACAAAATACTCAGAAAACTCAAAATCACAGGAACAAAAGACCCAAACATAATAAGACTAGAATGGACCATGGACTGAACAAATCACAGGGCTTAAGTACACAGAACCAACCAATCAATGAAAATTTGGTCAGAGAACTAAGACATTTGACAAAACCCAACTTACAAAGAAACAAACACAGACTATCCGTGTCAAGAATCAACTTAAAGGCTCACTGAAGTGTCTTGAAACGTGCAGCATTATTCAATTTGTTGACGTAATTTCCACTGAAAAAGGAAGACATGGCAGGACATATCGAACAGCCCCTCCCCTTTTAAAAGAATATCCAACAGCGTTTCGTTTATATCACAGCCCGGCCAGAGCCGTTGAGCTCAGTAAAGCTGCAGTTTCCTCCTAATCTCTAACCATTTCTCCTCTTAATCGCCTTCATATCGCATTCTTGTAAAATATAGCATTCTCCTACTTCGGATGAAAAGTTAAACGCGAGGTCCTGACTCTCTGTGGTCAATAAAAATCGCAGGATGTCCTCTGATTAAAGAGTAGGGGTGTAACAAATTTGCCCATTAGCCGCTGTCCATCGTGTCCTTCCAATATTCCCCATATCCTGACTGGCTTCATCAGTCTGTCTCCTCTCCACCCTAAGCTGGTGTGTGTGTGTGGTGGGCGTTCTGACCCAATATGGCTGCTGTTGCATCATCCAGGTGGATGCTGCACATTGGTGGTGGTTGAGGAGAATCCCCCCCCCCCCCCCTTCATGTCGACTCGCACATATGATCTGTTCTGTGCTAACATGTCTCTAGACCCTAGCAGACTGAATGTGGTTTGCGTGACACCAGACTTTATCTGCCCCAACTGAAAGCATATTTACGCTGTCTGAATTGTTCCCTATCCCCTATATACACTGTCAAAAAAAGAAGTACAAAATTGTACCTTTTAAGGTGGCCGTCACTGGGGCTGTAAATCAGAGGTAAGCAAGTTTGCTCCAAGAGATTTGATGTCCTCCAGAGTTTAGCTAAAACCATTCTAAGCCACCACAGTATAAAACTCATGGCTCCCAGCATGCATTGCAGCATTAAGTATGTCACCATTGTTGAAATTCATAAGCTAATTCTTGATATTGTGTGTGTCAAAGACTTTTCCTCCCTTAGAATTTTTTTAAAAATCAAAATTTAGAACATATAATCTGTGGCAAGAAAGTATTGTTGGTGAATATTATTTATTAACATTTTTACTCAGTGATAGGCTTAGTCAAACATTATTCTTCATGATACATTTTGTTTATGGCTTCTTTTCTTTGAACATGTGTTTTGTTTACACTGTAACAAAAAATCACAAACTTACTTAAAATTAAAGTCAAACTGCCCAACTAAAGGAAACACTGATCTCCATAATGGTGACCAAACTTTTTTAATAACATTTTTTCAATCAAAATCTAAACCTGTTTATTCTCAATAAGAGCTTCTACAGATGTCTTTCAGGGTTGGACTCAAACTCTGCAGGACAGCGACTCACTAGGACTGAACTGAGGAAAACAATGGTATAATTGTACCCTAAGGACCAATTGTGTACCTTTAAAGGTATAGTTATATGTTTTGCTCCCCAAGAATCGAAATTGTTCCTCCACTGTACCGTATTGTTTTGGAGCACACTAGTGTAGCCTTAGAGACAAAAGTATGGCTAACATATTCATACTAAAAGACAAACAAAAAACATTATGGGTTAAACCAAGTAAAAGTTCCTAAAGGTTTTTACTTTTTACGTTATAAGATTTGTTTAGAGTTGCAAGAACCCTCATTTTAATGTAGTAACTGTGTATATACACAAATAATTAGATCAATTATGTGTTTGATTGTTATGAGAAACATAAATCAATTATCTCTGAAAGTTTGATTGGTACATGTCTAGAAATGTAAAAGCAATGATTATCAGTCTACACAGACTGGGACACTTCCTCTTAATGACCTTCCGTGTTGGAAGAGAGGTTTACAGAGGCTTACACTTTCAAAGGTGAACAGGGACCATGATACTGATGTAGGAAATCTGCTCATATAGTCTAGGCTCTAGAGAATCGAACATCAGGGCCAATACAATGCCATACAAAAACTATTATTAACTGCAATAATTCAATGTCATGTGTATGACCAAAAGTGATGCCCAGCCTAGGAAAATTGAGATCTTCACTCTTTATTCAAATATTATAACAAATGTGTTATTAAAGCATAATATGTGTTAATAAGCATATTGTGCTTGGAGTCAATTGTTTGACAAACACAATGAAACATGCCAATAATACAATAATTTTGTGTCAGGCTTTCTTTAAATGTAATTTATTTTTAACATATTTAATTAACTTACTTATTTTGTTAAGTAATTAACACATTTTTAACAAAAAATAACAAATGTTGTAACCCTATACGTTTGTTTAATCAAACTTATAGGTCATTTAAAACAAATATCCACTTTTGGCCCCTTACTGTAGAAAGAGGTTAAGTTTAAAAATGACTAAACTTAAACTACAGGCTATACTATACAATGATAAGGCTATAGAGTACACACTTATTCATTAAAGACTTAAACCTAAAATGACACAGGCATGACACCAGCATATTAAAATTACATATTGAAGACCCTTTTGAAATGTCACCTGACATATTTAGAGTCACATCTCTCCAGTCTAGATGTTCTTGTATAATCCTAATCCATGACTGCATGTCCTTTCTATTTTAGTTCAAATGTCCAGTATGTCTGCGCTGGAGGCAAGATCAGCCTTGTAAGTCTGAATAGGAAAGTCTTTAAGCAGGGTGGATTAGGAGCCTTTTTAAGACCATGCATCACAGGTTGCAGACTCGACATACGTCTAAAAATACACGGAATATCCACTGAACTACTTTTAATATCGGTAATACCTATACTACAGGGAGAAAACAAACAGTTGGGAATAACTACGACTTAATTGAATGACACATTAATGGCTTTTGCTGTTTTTAATACAATTGCATTGTAATAACAAAAGAAAATCTAAAAAAGCATTATGATTTTCACTTAAACAAAACTACAAAAATGTTTCTTCTTAATAATATTTCAAATAATATTACATCTTAATGTTTATCTATTGGTCTCACGTTTGTATTGAAAGCCCCCTTATCATCTTTAACAAACCAATGTCTGCAGATCAAAACTGTGTTTAGTGTTCAAATGATTTTATACATTCATTATCATAATATTTAATTATCTTTTTTCCTTTTTGATATTGTTCATAATCCATGTAACCTATCCTGAAGTTTGTACTACTGCACATAAAACAGATCTTACATGGTACAGAATAATTAAAATACTGTTGCCCTTCAACATTAAAAGATGGAGCCTTTAAAAGAACATTTGAAAATGGCCAATGTTGTTCAGTAAATAAGATCTTATATTTGCATCTTTGATTAAAAACTCTCCATACGCTATTCCATGAAGAAATACACTTTACCTGGTAGCTGTGGATCCTTCATGCTGGTGTCTGTATGAATGAATGTAGAGAACAGCACGAGAATCTCTTACTCTGTACAGTCTTTAATCCTTCACCCGTCACCAGTGCTCAATCCAATTAGAACAATGTATATCCAAACTGCAACCTCAGTGAAGCTGTACAAATATCCTACTCATACAAAACGTACTATTGTGATTGTAACAGATGGTAATAACACGTATTTGTTATAGGGAAGACCTGTAAATATAAAATAATATTCAAAAGTCTGGTTGGGGCTGATGTAGCTTGGGGAAAGTCATTGTATTATTTGTTAAATTACACTTCACTAATAACTTTTTTGTTTTTGTTGGCCAAAACAATACTCTATATAGACCACTGACGGGTGAAGTGAATAACTCTAATTATCTCTTCATCACAGCACCTGTTAGTGGGTCGGATATACTAGGCAGCAAGTGACCATGTTGTCCTCATTGTTATTGTGTTAGAAGCAGGAAAAATGGGCAAGCGAAGGATTTGAGCAAGTTCGACAAGGGCCAAATTGTGATGGCTAAATGACTGGGTTGGAGCATCTCCAAAACTGCAGCTCTTGTGGGGTGTTCCCGGTCTGCAGTGGTCAGTATAGTGAGCCAAGGTAGGAACAGTGATGAACCATAGACAGGGTCATGGCGGCCAAGGCTCACTGATGCACGTCGGGAGCGTAGGAAGAAGGCAAGCCAGTCGAGGCAGTATGATGCAGACCATATCATGTACGCCCTTTTATGGAAACGGTATTCCCCTGGTGGCTGTGGCTCTTTAAGCAGGATAATGCACCCTGCCCCAAAGCAAAAATAGTTCAGGAATGGTTTGAGGAGCACGAGTTTAAGTTATTGATTTGGCTAGCAAATTCCCCAGATCTCAATCCAACTGAGCATCTGTGGGATGTGCTAAACAAAAAAGTCCAATCCATGGAGGCCTCGCAACTTACAGGACTTAAAGGATCTGCTGCTAACATCTTAGTGCCAGATACCACAGCACACCTTCAGGGTCCATGCCTCGAAGCACCAGGGCTGTTTTGGCAGCAAAAGAGGGACCAGCACAATAATAATCATAATGTCATGCCTGATCAGTGTACGCTGTTTATTTTTTTAGCTGAAAACCCTATAATAGACTGACAAGACTGTTTAAGGTTCATATTTTGTGAAAATGTACACTATATCATTAACAGTATCTTATTTCCTGGGCAGTAATGGAAGAAAAGTTTAACTCCAAAATGCAGTCTTTTGAACACATTTAATCAATGAAAATTGTATTTATTGATTAATTTATACATACATACATATACCATTTTTCTCAACAACAACAAAAAAAGTAATTTTCTTGGTCATATGGAAAACAAAATCGTTATTATAAACCTAATGCATATAAGGGGCTCCATTTCCAACCCATTTTTATTAAGGAAAGTGGACATAAACATGCTTCATATATTAAAATATCTGTGCAATCTATTATTATAATTATTTTACTAATAGAACATATTTTGAAGCAGAACATTTATGCCAATCCGGTTTATTTTGTTATAATTTAAGAGTAGGGTATCACTAATCACTCTCCATGAACTGGGGAAATAACACATCATCTGCGATTAATTAAAAATCAACCTCCCTTAAAATCTAATTTGTCATTTTCTCTAGTTAATGGACTTTAACTGACCTTTACTGAATGGAATGAGTTGACCCGCTAAAATGACGTCGCGTTGTGACGTCTGTTCCGCCGTCAGCCTCGAGGTTGTGTTTACAGTCAGATTTGGCGGGAGAAGATTAGACTATCCGCTTTCGGTTTACACGCGTTCTACTCAGAGCCGCGTGCGTCAATGGCGGCGACTGCGTCCGCAGCTCCCGCGGAGTCGGACTTGGACCGCAGCGGAGTTGAAGACGAGCCCCGAGGCACCGAGCCGGAGGAGGACGGAGGGAATGGACAAGCTGGGCCCACCGCGGGCGCGCAACAGAACCGTCTCGCCAAGTTACCGCTGTCCCGCATCAAAGCACTGATGAAAGCCGATCCGGATGTGAGTCTGGCGAGTCAAGAGTCCGTGTTTATCATAGCTAAAGCCACGGTGAGACGCACTTACACGGTCTGAATTCATCTCCCATCCTCTCCCACTACCTTCTTTTGGCTTACTCCTTAACGGTCTCTCTGTAATGTTAATTTTTGCTCGGTGTGTAAAACATTCCGGCCAGTAGAATATGTCCAATTTTATTTGACCCTGGACCGCAAAACCAGTCAGAAGGTTTTTTTTTGTTGTTTTTTTTATTGAGGTTTATACATAATAAAAAGGCTGAATAAAAACGCTTGTTAGGATAGGACAATTTTTGGCTGATATAACTAGGATACAACAATTTGAAAATCTGGAATCTGAGGGTGCAAAAACATCTAGCTATTGAGAAAATTGCCTTTAAAGTTGTCCAAATGAATTCCTTAGCAATGCATATTTATAATAATTTACTTTTACTTATATATATTTTTAATATATTAAATATCTAAACGGAACATGATCTTTATTTAATATCCTAATGTTTTTTGTCACAGTAAAAAAAAAAAGTTATTGTTATATAAAAGTTGTTATTATATATATATATATATATATATATATATATATATATATATATATATATATATATATATATATATATATATATATAATTAATTTTTTCAGGGCTTGACGTTAAAGGCCGCCTTGGAATTATTATTTTTTTGCCTCTAGGATGACTGTTGGCCGTAAGGTTATGATGCTGGTGTGTTCCAAAACAATGACAAAATTCACATTTAGGAGATATTTCAGGAGATATTCAAAACTTGCAGTCTCTCAAGCAATTAATCACTGATTTTGATGACATCATTGCAGACTTTCATCAGCTGTTCATACAATTACTATTTCCTACATTGAGAATGGCACATTGCCCACTATATATGCAATAGGAAATCGTTCAGACAGTGTAAATATGCTTTCAGTTGAACCAAACGAATTCTGGTTTCACGCACATCGCCGCAGCACACACACATAAGCTGCGTCCGAAATCAAATACTTCTGTAGCTACTATATAGAATGCAAAAAACAGTATGCCAACAGAGTAGTATGTTTGAATTCATAGTATTCGAAAAGCAGTAGGTGAAAAGTACCTGGATGACCTTTCGGTGAGATCCTGAAGTGCGCATATAATTGACACTTTACTATCCCATGAGGCCACGGGAGACGATTTATAAAGGGAGGTGAAGGGACGTAACTGACAATGGTAGGTCACATGATAATGTCAACATGGTTGATGTAGTACATTCATACTACCTTATTTTTACTATAGAGAACATACTTTTTTAATGGACACGAAGTTCTTTTAAATTCAAATGTGGTACCTACTCACATAGTACAATTTGAGACGCAGACCAGAGCCGTTGACTAGACACGAGCGTGGATCATATGTGTAAGTCGGTGGAGACAACAAAACGTATCAAAACCATTTAAATTCTGCACAGAATGCTGCGATATGGAGTAGATTATGATGATAAATCATAATTTAATGATAAAATCTGCAAAAATGTCAACAATTCTGTGTTTTTCTTTCAATATGGAGTGCTGTGTGTACATTAATGAGAGAAATGAACTTAAATGATTTTTAGCCAATGGCTGTTTTGGAAAAGTGAAAATTAAACAGCCATAATACAATTAGTTTGTACTTTCTTATTGATGCGTTGACAATCACGAGTCATTTTTGTAGTTTCAATAAAACTATTTGTATGTTAGCCGGCTAGATAACACAATCTGAAAATATAGAATAAATCACAGAAAACCAAACAGTTTAGTTTCCAAGGCATTAAAATAGCTTTACAAGGTCAGTAATTGTAAGATTTTTCTGTCTGTCTCTCTCTCTCTCTCTGCTTGACTGTCATTTCAATTTATCTGTCAATATCATATCTGTCTATCATTTTATATGTTTTTGCCATGGTTTGCTTTCTCTTTTGCTGATTGTAAAATTGTTATTTGTACGACAAAATATAGTAAGACAATCTCGAATCACATTTAAGCAATATCCCATTAGCAAGTGTAATATAATTACATATTAATAACTAAGCACTAATGCAGCACAGACAATCACATTCAAACTAACTGCTTTATAGATTGTGGCATGCTCAGTAAAAGCAAGTTACTGTAATTGCCTTACATGGCAGAATTGTTGAAAATTAAGTGTCAAAAAATGTTTACAGTCCTACTGTGTGACTGTTCATGTGACGCAGCAGCTGATTAAATGTTTGAAAGAGGCAGAAATGATCTGTATACTAGTTTTCCTATGGGCCTGTTGTGTTGATGGGCCAGTTTGTGCCTTACTACCGTCAGGACCATCGCTTGAATTCACAGAGCCCCGCCCCGGACAACTTTTATGGATGGCTCCCACCTATATACTTGGGTGGATAAAGACAAATCTCATATCTGAGTTAACAAAATAGTTTTTCTGCCTGCAGGAGCTTTTTGTTGAGATGATTGCAAAGGACGCTCTTGTTTATGCACAACAGGGAAAGAGAAAAACTCTACAACGCAAAGATTTGGGTAAGTTACAACGTTCAATTCTAAAGTAGACATTTTAACTAGGAACATCAGTGGTAATGATGCTGTAATGGTTGGTGCTTTTTCTCTTGGCAGATAATGCTATTGAAGCAATAGATGAATTTGCATTTTTGGAAGGTAAGTGAGACATAATTTAATGTTATTTCCTGCTGGCAATGGTCTAAAGGAGTAAGGGCGAGTTTATGGATCGTTCTGATTGCCTACATTTCTTTCCTCCCTTTAAACCTCATTTTCCAAGAATGACAAACCTAAAATCAAACAGTTCTGCCTTGGTGTCAGATTATATGTGACTACACAGACTTTTGATTCTAGGAAATTAAAAACTAAGGCAGTTGGTAATATAACTGCTTCATTAGAGAGAGAGATTCTGTTGTGTTGTTGAGGGTTCTGTTTGCTTGGTTTTGTGAAATTCCATCAGTTACCCACACCCAATCAGCTCAAAAAGGTTTCTTTGTGCAGTTCATGTGAACTTCAGGACAATTTTTACAGTATAATGCATTCTGTCCTAATCATTAATTACAATAAAGGCTTTCGTAGCGGAGGTCTATTTCCATAGTTCCTATAACTATTGGTGGAAGTACCCACTTTTTGGTGTGTCCACACCTAAGGAACTGGGAACGATTTTAGTTAAACGAATGCCTTTTAAGGGAACTAAATTGGCTCCTACTTTAGAGTAGGGTCTATTCTAGCACAATAGGAACTACCAGTGACGTAAGTGTACCTTTATTGGCCGAAATCATGCCATATGAAAAACACCAGCACTATTTAAAAAGCAGTGTAAACACAAAGCTACACTGTGTGATATTTTCCCTCATCTAGCGGTGTAAAGGTATATGACCATCCAGTGAATAATAGTTTCTGTTCCTCTCAATTCTGATTTCGTTTAACTCCAACGGTGGCGATTTAGTTAACATGGCAATCCCCCTCTTCACATTCGACACGGTGCCATCGAGTCTTAAAACGCGAAAGACATAGCTTGAATTTACGGGTATGTCCCTCTTTGGCTACTGTACTTTCAAGATGGAGGGGCAACATGGCGACCGGCATTCGAACCCCTCACCTGTATGTATTTTTAAAGGCATATTATAAACTTACGTGAAAGAAGTAAATATACATTAATGAGCACATATATTTTTTGAAAGAACTAAGTGTTTTTAGCCAAGAATAAACTAAAAGAGTTACACAGTGTAGCTTTAAATACTCTACAAACATGGAAGACTGCAATTAGATATAAAGTTCATGGTAATGGCATTTACCCGTTGCCTTTTTCTGCAGTGTTGTTCGTTTCTCACCCACGATGATATGTAGCACTGCAAGTGTTCTTAGGAGATTTTATTACTCCTAGCTCTCCTTTCCGTCACTCTTCAGACTTCCTAGCGGTGCAACTGCAACCAGGAAAATGGAAGTTCCTATAACTACCTGGGTCCCGTTTAAATAAGAAGGTTCAACCAACTATGAGTTAACTTGAACTCTGAGTAGACTTACCCTGAGATGGGAAACTCAGTTTCAGAACAGCTGTATTGAGTTAGTTCAATCAACCCAGGGTAGTCTTACTCTTTCTCTAATCCAACCTGTTACATTTCTTAGTTCACCTCACCTAGAAATTAAAATTAGCCCATGATTTACTCACCCTCAAGCCATCCTAGGTGCATATGACATTCTTCTTTCAGACGAATACATTCAGAGTTCTATTAAAAAAAAGGCCTGGCTCTTTTAAGCATTATAATGGCATTGAATGGCAGCCCAAAATTTGAAGCCCAAAAAAGTGCATCCATCCACTATTAAAGTAATCCACACGGCTCCAGGGGTTAACAAAGACCTTCTGAAGCGAATCGATGGGTTTGTGTAATAAAAATGTAAAACTTTATAAAGTAAAATATCTAACTTCCACCAGTCTGCCTTCTATATTCAACTTAGTCACCTTTTACAATGCTGATTGTTTCAGAGAAGCTTCACAGTGTTAACAGGAAAATAATGCAACAGAATTAGATTCGGCTGAACAGCTGCTGTGGAGAAAACGGCGATGTCATCCAGCTCATTTCAATTATCATAGTGTCAATGCAGGCAGATCAGTGATATAGTTGAAATTTAAGTGTCCCCAACTGAACAAGCCAAAAGCCAAAGGCGACGGTGGCAAGGAACCAAAACTCCTTCAGGACCAGAGTGGAGGAAAATATCTTGGGAGAAACCAGGCTCAGTCGGGGTGCAGGTTCTCCTCTGGCCGACGAACAAATAGTGTATGATTATGATTCTGGCAACATTACAGGTTAGAAATCATTTTAGATCAATGGATATTCAAAAGATTGGCGTCGTCATGCCAGAGATGGGTTTAATGAGGATGTCGTGATCGATGTGGCAATTACAGGGGGAGTTTAGTTGAAGCACTCTGAAGACACTCAGGGATGTGTTTGTCATGACTTACAAGAAAGTGTAACGCCTCTCCTAGGTCAAAATGTTTGCACTACGTCTGACGTCGTCATCACGACTGTTACGATTCTTTCGTAAGTTACGGAAGGCGGTCTGGTGGAAGGATATTTGTACTTGAAATAAGACAAAAATACTTAATTAATGAAAAGAAAATGAATGAATGAATGAATTAACTATTTAAACATCACTAAATTGTGAATAATGTGTTTATTTGACATCTGTGATAGTAGTTATGGCATATATCTTTGACCGATCCAACAGACATACTTTCATTCCATACAGTAATCCGTTTCTTTTTTGGAAGGTGCAATGATAGGAATATAAGTGTCATCAATGCATCCAACCCCATTAGAAATCCTATAGGAAATTCTAATTATTAGGTTACTTCCAGAGGTCGCAGCAAGATGTTATCAAATCAACTTAATTTATCAGTGTAAAGCACCAATCTTGTTTTTCTAATTATCCGCCAGCGTTGTAAGAAAAATATTTTGTATTAAAATCATTTTTCTTACCCTACTGGCAGACAATTTTACTTGTTTTAAGTAAAATGCGCTTAATTTAGACTTGAGATGTAAAAAAAATTAGGAAATTGAAATAAGACAAAAATCCTCAAGTAAGAAAAGCATTATTTAAACATCACTTACTCTTTAAAAAACAGGAAGGAGACTTAAAGAAACTCTGGGTTTACCGAAGAAAACCTGTTCCCGACCAGGGGTGCGTTTCCCAAAACTATAGTTGCTAACCTGTTAGCAACAGTAAACCTGTTAGCAACGGTAAACCTGTTAGCAACTTTGTTGGCAATGGGAAATTATATTACAACCAACAAAGTTGCTTACTCTTAGCAACTATAGTTTTGGGAAACGCACCCCTGGTTAGGTTCACAGAGTAAGTTGATCCGAGTAAAAGTTCTCTCTTTCAGAAATGGGCTTGACTTACCCTGCTTTCTCAGATTTGACAAACCGCCCTTTCTGAAACCGAAAAACCCAGAGTTTCCCTCATTTCAGGGTTTACATAATCAGAATTTTAACCTAACCTCCTTTCTGAAACGGACCCCTGGGGTGAAAGCCCCAAATAGTAAACAGTTACAACGCGTATACTTACAGTGTTACTTAGGTCAGTGATGCGAATGTACCATGTTACAGAATAGGGCTGGTAAGCTATATCATATCAAGATCACAATAAAATTTACGCCAATAATTATGATAAACTCTAGACATTTTCACTTGATATGGATATTCTGTATTATTCAGTGTTTTCAGTGCCTGCCGTCTCAATGTATGAGGACAATGAGGAAAAACTATAGTCAAATACGCGCTAAAACTGAAAGATCTTTACGACAAAAACAGCCAAATAAAAGTGCTGTTTACATATAATGACAAATACTACTGTAAAATATACTTCATAATTCTAAGGAATATCATACAAGCAAGATATTTTTTCATCCATGTTTTAAATGTATGCAGTTTTGTCCATTTGGCTCAGTCTCACAGTACAAACATGTTTTTGACAAATTATAAACCTGAGTCCAAAAAATTTGGGACACTGAACAAATTGTGAATAAAAACAGATTGCAATGATGTGGAAGTTTCAAATTTCAGTATTTTATTCAGAATACAACATAGATGACATGTCAATTGTTTAAACTGAGAAAATGAGGGGGAAAAGTTACCATCAGAGATGCAGGCTTCTGAACCGAGCGCTTGGGTTGTCCTTGTCCTCTTTAGTCTGGATGACATGGTGTCCCAGTTTTCCAAAAAGAACTTCAAATTTTGATTGGTCTGACCACAGGACGGTTTTCCACTTTGCCACAGTCCATTTTAAATGAGCCTTAGCCCAGAGAAAACACCTGCACTTCTGGATCATCATGTTTAGATATGGCTTCTTGTTTGACCTATGGAGTTTTAGCCAGCAATGGCGAATGGCACGGTGGATTGTTCACCGACACTGTTTTCTGGAAGTATTCCTGAGCCCATGTTGTGATTTCCATTAGAGTAGCATTCCTGTATGTGATGCAGTGTCGTCTAAGGGCCCGACGATCATAAGCATCCAGTGCGGTTTTCCGGCCTTGACCCTAAGTTTGTTCCAGAGTCCTTGAATGATATTATGCATTGTAGATGATGACAACTTAAAACTTGCTGCAATTGTTCTCTGAGAAACTCCTTTCTGATATTGCTCCACTATCCTCTGCCCATCTTGACTTCTGAGAGACACTGCCACTCTGAGAGGCTGTTTTATACCCAATCATGTTGCCAATTGACCTAATAAGTTGCAAATTGGTCCTCCAGCTATTCCTTATGTGTGCATTTAACTTTTCCGGCCTCGTGTTGCTACCTGTCCCAACTTATTTGGAATGTGTAGCTCTCATGAAATCAAAAATGAGCCATTATTTGCTATTACATTTCTAAATGTCTCACTTTCAACATTTGATGTGTTATCTATATTCTGTTGTGAATAAAATATAATTTTATGCGATTTGTAAATTATTCCATTCCTTTTTTTATTCACAATGTATACACTGTCCCAACATTTTTGGAATCAGGTTTGTAAAAGTGCAATATTTTTGTTTTTAAATTAGTTATATTTTCATTTGTTTTTGGGTACTTGTATTTAAAAGGCCTGACTAAATTGTTTAATAAATTTGTATTAAATCCTACAACAAAGAATTTAGAGGAAAATAAAAATGTATCTCAACGGTAGTAATCTGTTGAGTTTAATTGTGAATTTACATTCAAGAAGCTTTAACTTTTCCATTAATTGTAAATGAGTATTGTGATCTCAATATCATGTATGAAAAAACAATTGTGATGATATTTTTGGCCATATCACCCAGCCCTAGAACCAAAAATACAATGTAACAAAATACCTGTGAAGGGATATTGAATCAAACGTTAAACTCTGCTCTTTTTCTCTATCTCTCTTGTGTAGGTACACTGGACTGACTGAAATGCTGCATACATATGAATTTAAAGACTGTCAACCAGTTCTGAAGGGTCCCTCTCAGATTTGAGAAATCACAAGAGAGGCAAACTGGCTGAAACGTTTTTTTTATTATTGTGATGTTGGTACCTGGGCAGTTTGATAATTCTGTATAGTTGTCAATGTTGTAAAATGCCAATTGTATTTTTCTCTGTTATGTAATTCTTATAACCATGTGTAGTGTTTAAATAAATTGAAGTTCTTTTATATGTTCTGGGTGTTGTTTCTTAAAATAATTTGTTTGAATTGATACCTTTTTGTGTGTGTTTCTTGTATTGCTAGACTTTTGATTATCAGTATAAAGTCAGAGCCTGTATTCATGAAAAATCTTAATGCGAAGAGTAGCTCCTAGTGACAAAATTCTATGAAAATTCTTAGAAAGGTGGGTGTTTCCTCTTAAAATTAAAGAAAGAAATCCTTGTAAAATAAAGTAATTCTGAAAGCTTTTTAACCCTTAAAAGATGTCTTAAGGTCCAAAAGGGTTAGGGTATTTTAAGAGGCTTGAAAGTTGCTTTATCAGAGAAAATGGACAAAACGGAAGGGATCATGTTTGTGACTGATCGTATTAGACGCTAAGATTTCAAACACAGTGCAGAAATGCCTAGCATCAGAAATCGAAATAATCACTACATTTAACATGTTTGGCAACTGGAAAAATACAACTATCCAACCGTGATAATTTGGGTCTGTCACAACCCTCTATGAGCAAAGTGATCACACAATTACAGCAAGTTCAGAACCTTATTGTGTCCCTGTTCATTTCCTATCAAATACTTTAAGTACAACATTAACAGCATAACAAAAAATAAGAAAATAAATATACTCTACCAGTCAAAAGTTTTGAGAATAGTAAGATTTGAAAATGTTTTTAATATATCTTCTGCTCACCATGCCTGCGTTTATTTGATCAAAAATACAGCAAAACTATTGTGAAATATTTTTACACTTTATTGAATACATTTTAAAATGCATTTATTTCTGTGATTCAAAGCTGAATTTTCAGCATCATTACTCCAGTCTTCATTGTCACATGATCCTTCAGAAATCATTCTAATATACTGATTTGCTGCTCAAGAAACATTTCTTTTCAATGTTGAAAACAGTTATGTAAAAAAAAAATCAAGATTATTTAATGAATATAAAGTTGAAAAGAACAGCATTTACCTGAAATATAAAGCTTTTGCAACATTATAAATGTCTAGACTGTCACTTGATCAATTTAATGCATCCTTGCCAAGTAAATCTATTAAGACTATACGTTTTTAAGGTAAATTATGAGCTTTTTGAAAGGATACTTGAGAAGTTTTAAGAATAAGGTCCCTGGTCTGCAGATTATTCTGGCTGTACCAGAAGAACCCTTATGACCAACCTGCGAGGAACCAGCGACTGTGATTGTTTAAATATGCCATAAATCTGAAATACAGTGACAAGAAATGGAAAAACTAGAAAAATGATGGCTTCTCTGTGAATAATTGTATAAAAAAGGCATGGAACATTTGTGGAAAATGCATGTACAGTAGAATTGAATTATACAGGTGCTGGTCATATTATTATAATATCAAAAAGTTGATTTCTCTAATTATTTCACAATATATATATATATATATATATATATATATATAGAGAGAGAGAGAGAGAGAGAGAGAGAGAGAGAGAGAGAGAGAGAGAGAGAGATATTAATTTATTACACACAGACTGATATATTTCAAATGTTTATTTATTTTAATTTTGATAAGTGTTATAACTGTTATAACTGACAACTAAAGAAAATCCCAAATTCAGTATCAGAAAATTAGATTATTACTTAAAATATAGTGTGCCTACACTTAGATACGCTCTCGGACTAAATATAAGATATCTTAAACTGTGTTCTGAAGATGGACGGAGGTCTAACGGGTGTGGAACAACATTTGGGTGAGTAATTAATGACATAAATTAAATTTTTGGGTGAACTAACCCTTTAAGACCAATACAAAGAAAGGATTTTTAGAAATCTTGGCCAACTGAAAAGTATGAGCATGTACAGCACTCAATGCTTAGTTGGGGCTCCTTTCTACTGAATTACTGCAGCAATGCGGCGTGGCATGGAGTCGATAAGTCTGTGGCTCAGCTCAGGGTTATGAGAGCCCAGGTTGCTCTGATAGTGGCCTTCAGCTCTTCTGCATTGTTGGGTCTGGAATATCGCATTTTCATCTCCACAATACCCCTTAGATTTTCTATTGGGTTAAGGTCAGGCGAGTTTGTTGGCCAATTAAGAACAGGGATACTATGGTCCTTAAACCAGGTACTGGTTGCTTTGGCACTGTGAGCAGGTGCCAAGTCCTGTTGGAAAATGAAATCTGCATCTCCATAAAGTTGGTCAGCAGCAGGAAGCATGAAGTGCCCTAAAACTTCTTGGTATACGTCTGCGTTGACCTTGGACTTCAGAAAACACAGTCGACCAACACCAGCAGATGACACAGCAGCCCAAACCATCACTGACTGGAAACTTTACACTCCAGACTCTGGGACCCTGATTTCCAAAGTAAAGGCTAAATGTACTTTCATCAGAGAACATAACTTTGGACCAGTCAGCAGTCCTTTTTGTCTTTAGCCCTGGCGAGACGCTTCTGACACTGTCTGGGGTTCAAGAGCGGCTTGACAAGAGGAATGTGACAGCTGAAACCCATGTCTTGCATACGTCTAATTGAAACACTGACTCCAGCTGCAGTCCATTCTGTGAATCTCCTTCCACATTTCTGAATGGGTTGAGGTTCACAGTCCTCTCAAGGGGCGGCGGTTATCCCTATTGCTTGTACACTTTTTTTCTACCACATCTTTTTCTTTCCTTTGCCTCTATTATTTTGCTTGGACACAGCTCTGTGAACAGCCAGCCTCTTTTGCAATGACCTTTTGTGTCTTGCCCTTCTTGTGCAAGGTGCCAATGGCCTTCTTTTGGACAACTGTCAAACAGCAGTCTTCCCCATAATAGATTAGCCTACAGAACTAGACGGAGACCATTTAAAGGCATGTGCAGGTGTCTTGAGTTAATTAGCTGATTAGAGCGTGGCACCAGGTATCTTCAATACTGAATCTTTTCACAATATTCTAGTTTTCAGAATTTGGGTTTTAGGTGTCAGTTATAATCATTGAAATTAAAAGAAATAAACAATTGAAATATATCATGTTTGTAATGAATGACTATAATATACAAGTTTTACTTTTTGAATGGAATTAGTGAAATAAATAAACTTTTTGATTATATTATTATTATATGACAGCACCGGAATTATTTTTGACAGTCTAAAATTAATTGTTACAGATTATTTCATTGGCAGAAAATATATACCAGAAAAAACTGCTGTGCTTTTAGATTAAGATTTAATGGCAATAATTCGGAAAATTTGGGCAATAATCAGTTTTGAAAGTGATCCAAGGTCATCTCATTTACTTTTCTCAGATCAAAGGCCTTTTCTTACTACTGTTTTCTAGAGCTTTGCTGTGTCCACTGTGGGTGGTGTCCCATCAAGGGTGCATAGAGGCTGCAACTTTCTGAAACCTAAAACGACAAATGGGCCACCTACAGTCTTGTGGACAGACCAGTGAGAAAGAAGAAAAGTCCATAGATGCCATATGTAAAAAAAAAAAAAAAAAAAAACAAGAAAGAAAAAACCTTGAAATGGTTTTGTTTATTATCAAGCTGTGCAGTGACTTTCAGAAGTTGTGTAAAATCAAATCTGATTGAAGCTTGTGACTTCCAGTTTTATTGTTCAGTATGCATCTGAAGGTCAGTGAAAGGACTGAGCAGTGTTCCATCTGCATAATCAGACTACCTGTCTACCTCAATATCCAGGAGGAGATAGGCATCACTGTCTCTCTCTTAATATCTGGGACTTTGTCTTCAGGCACGGAGCTTAAAGACAACATTTTACATGGCAACTAATCCAAAGATTTTTATGAATCACCAGATCAGGAGGAACTGAGCAGAATGTGCATGATCATCTCACCATAGCATGTTCTTTCCTGAGATTTAACTAAAGCGTGTCCCCAGGGGGAAACAGTCTGCCTTGAATGGATCGTCCTAGAGGTCTCAGTCTGAGGGATGCTGTCGATCCAGCAGAAATAAAAACATTGCCAAAAAAATTTAAAACCAATATTTTACGTTAGTTAAGATGGCCTTATGTCTTGATCCAGGACATAAAGTTAATTAATTTTAGAGGAAGGCATGCAAGTATGTGAGTCACTGCATGAGCAATTTAAGACCATTATGAAGAACTCTAGTATGCATGCTGAGAATTCTTTGCATAGTTGTCTTTAGCCACGTTTTTGACCGCAGGGATCAGGGTCTAAATGAAGTTCCGGGTAAAAATGTCCCCCGCACTAAGTTTCTGCTCGGGAGGTAGTACTTTTTCAAAGTTCAGGAACTTTCGGGGGTGGGACTTTTCTTTCAACCACCATTTTTAAAAGTCTGCTGTGCGTGCAGTTAGAGTTGTTTGTAGACCCATTTGGAGCAGAAGTCATAGGTACATCACATGCAGTTACACATAGCAGTTACAGTATAAAATAATATTTAAACCTATAACATTTTACTTAGATAACTTTTATCTCACAATTCTTGACATTTTCTTGCATTCTGAGGCAGAATTGCGGCTTATAAACTTGCAATTCTGAGGAAAAAAGGCTGAATAATGAGTACATCTCACAATTCTGTTTAGCCTTCTAGAAATTGTGAGATATAAACTAAAAATGTACTTTTTCTGGTATTTAATTCCATGGCTTTCACAGATTGCTACGGCAGAACTGCCATTTTCTGCCCACAAAAAAACATCCCTGTTTTCAAACACAAAATAGGTCCACACACTTGGGATGTCGATCAATATATGTCTGGCCATGCTTGGCCATTTTGTTTCATCATTTAGCATTGACTATGGCAAACAGATCTGTAAGACGCATCCAACTAACTAACGTCAATTTTATTGAATAACAGTGCTTACTGCTATATAGGTGACAAGCTGTATTTTTAAAAAATAACATCTAATCAATATAATATTTTTAAATCTATAAAGTGTATTGTATCAGTGTCATTTTCTAGTCGAGCCGATCGGGTTTTCTGCAACCATGATGTACGGGTCCTGGGGGGAAAAGTGCATGAAGTAAGAGTTGTTTGCTATTTGAATCAAATCAATTCACATTTTTTTATATAGCGCTTCATACAAGTCCAATTGTTTCAAAGCAGCTTTACAGTGTTAACAGGAAGATAATGCAACAGAAGTTGATTCGGCTGTACAGCCGCTCTGGTGAAAACGGTGATGTCATCCAGCTAATTTCAATTATCACAGTGTCAATGCGGACAGATCGGTAATATAGTTGAAGAGACTAACATTAGCGTAGATGGCATTCTTCTTATGATGTAACGAGTTCATCTAACTGATTTGAACAATACAAATCGATAATGTTCTATGTGTATGCCATAGTAAAGAGATGCATTTTTGGTCTAGATTTAAACTGACAGAGTGTGTCTGCTTCCTGAACAATGCTAGGAAGACTGTTCCAGAGTTTAGGTGCTAAACAGTAAAAGGATCGACCGCCTGCAGTTGATTTTGAAATTATCAACCAGCCAGAGTTTTGAGACCGCAATAGACGTGATGGAGTATAATGTGTTAAGAGCTCGCTCAAGTACTGGGGAGCTAAACCATTTAGTGCTTTGTAAGTAATAAGCAAGATTTTAAAATGTATGCAATGTTTAATAGGGAGCCAGTGCAGTGTTGACAGAGCTGGACTAATATGATCATACTTCCTGGTTCTAGTAAGAACTCGAGCTGCTGCGTTTTGGACCAGCTGGAGTTTGTTTATTAAGCGAGCAGGGCAACCACCCAGTAGAGCATTACAATAATCTAGCCTTGAGCTCATGAACGCATGAACTAACTGTTCAGAATTTTGAATTAAAAATGCATGTGCCTTATTTTAGATATATTTTTAAGATGGTAGAATGCAGTTTTACAGATCCTAGAAACAATAAGTTGCAGGAAATTACTGTTCTTCCAGTTTTTTATATCAGCTATGCATTCCGTTAATCTTGTGAATTTGAATGAACAATATTCGAATCAACAATGGAGTTAAAAAAAGAAAAAAACATTGGATTGATGATGAGGTTCAGGTTTTATTAAGCTTAAATGTTGAGAACGAAATCCAGAGGGCTCTGGAGAGTTACTTTAGACCACGATGGAAACAAAAACAGCAATAGTTCTGGGAGAAAAATAATTCCTGGTGAAAAATTTTCCATTTTGGTGGAAATGGGGGTTAAGACTAACCTAGAAATCTAGACGCACCCTAGCGGCAGCCAATCTAATTTGCAGCGAGTGTCGTCTAACAACTCTCCATAGACTTGCAAGCTGTAAAAAACATACTCTGGTCAGGCCAATCACATTGCGTAGAGTCGGTGGGCACATATTGACGGCAGTTTGCAGAGGTTCCGCGTGCTTCTTTTAAACAAAGAAACTGGCAAACGGCGGTCTTTCAAATGGGATTTAAAGGCAACTCTGGAAGACTTGGAGACAGTTAAGCTTTTCTTTGAGAAAAGAACAAAGAACGGCACTGAAGTCATTCTTATGATGTGTTCAGAGTTTTGCCGACCGGATAGGGGAGACCAGGGATGGTTGTAACACGGGTCAGTTGTAACAAATCCAATCTGTCCAATCAGGAACTAGTTACAAATCATCTATTTCACTTTGCACATGCTCAGTTTAGTCCTTATTCCACATGATAAAGTAGAACTCTGTGGCAGACAAAGCAGATATTAGAGTAATAAAACAATTTTCACGTAAGAAAGTAACTTTTTTTACTTTGTTTATTTTTGTTACAGGAATTTCGGTTTTGTAGTTAAACTCATCAAATGTAATCATATAATTTAATCTCATGTTTTGTGTGTGTCTGTGTAGATATTGTTCATGCAAGTTGTAAGTGCTAATGTTTTAGCTGTTAGCTGTAAAGTGAGGTATGTCTACATGTTTAGTTGTAACAACAAGACTCGGAGTTACAGAGTCACACACACACTAGGGTGACCAAACGTCCTGTTTTCCTAGAACATGTTCTATCCTGGCCCTAATATAACAATTTTCTATCCATACAGAGGGGGCATACTTTAAATGTATTGAAATTAATAAGGAATCTTTAAGTAAACTTCGAGTATCACTTGAGTATCTCATTGCCGGGCCAAGTGTCCTGATTTTCGGTAGGCTAATCAAAATACGGTCACACTCTCACACACACACGTGCGTTCAAGTGTTCAAGTTCAATATTTCTATATTTTACTATGACTGACAGTAACAAACATGCTTACACATAATGTTTGTGTTCAAGTTCAATTTATTATGTTCAATTACTATGACTGAGAGTGACAAACACACTGAGACTGGGAGTGACACACATCAGTTATAGTGAAAAGTTAGTGTTGAATAAAAAGCTTTCAAAATATATATATTTTTTGTCATAAACCTTATATCACCCCGGTGGATATCATAACGCTCATCTCACACCAGGGTATGTTAAAACTAACCCAGACCATGGGTTAAATTGTAACGTTTCACTCCTTGTGTTTGAAACTAAACCATGCATTTTCTGTTTGTGTTGCAAAGATAATAGTTATCTCATTTAATAGCAGACACTTGTAACTAGTTCGAATCTCATTTTGAACACTGGCTTTAAACTACTCTAAGATATAGACTCAACTAGCTCCGCTTCATGTTGATCTGGTTAGTTTTAGCGCTAGCCAATTACGTACATGGGGAATTTGAAAGACAACCGTTTATCCCGCCTCTCGGATTGAGCCCTGTCAATGTTTCTTAATTGAATCCATATCCTGGGATGGCGCAGTTAATTTTTTGACTTTGTCATTTTAACTGACAAGTACTGTGGATCAAGCTCAAATGGGCATGGGGTAGAACTTGCCACCTCAGTGAATATCCTTTTTTTCCCACTACGTTTAATCAAGTAAATGAAACAAACCATTTTGTTTGATTTGTTTTCTTCCATAGATACTCAAGCAGATGATGCAGTAATGTAAAAACATGTTCATTTGTCAACAGCCCATGAAGCTGTTCTTCGTTCACAAAAGAACAGAGGTTTCTTTGAGTAGTGGCTGGCATGCTTTGTTTCGGCATTCTGTGCAGTGATACCTTAATTGCCAAAGAAATATGCGGGGAAAACCGATTGGCCCGTGGACCGCAGTGTCAGTGAGGTCATGGGCAGGGTATGTTTTCGCATGCCTTCCACACCCACCTTGGACACGCAGATGGCATATTTTCGTTCTAATGATCCCAGGTATGCCAAAACCATAAAGTCCCAAAACAGTTTCTCCACATGACTCAAGATCTTGACATGAGGACAGGCTCTAAATGTCTGCACATGAGAATCCATATTGATTCCTGATGTTTTGTTCATGCGAATGTTTTCTCATACTCCTCCCTGCATGCCCCAGGACTGTATTTTATCCAGTTCCAACATTTTTGACTGGATTAAATCACAAGTTTTATGAAAAAAGTTGGACATTTCAGTGTAAGGTGTTTCCAGTGTTGGGTGTAACTAGTTAGTAAGTCATTTGTTACTGTAATTTAATTACTTTTCCCTTGAAAAAGTAAAGTAGGGGATTACTCTTATTTTTTGTGTAATTTAATTAGTTACTTCACATGTAATTGAACTCTATATATATATTTAGAATTTAGGATATTTAGGATTTAGAAAGTAATAATTAAATAGTTTTTGGAAAGAGTAATGTGTACAGTAATCTAATTACACTATTGAAGATGTAATTAGTAACTAGTAATTAGTTACTTTTTTAAAGTAACTTACCCAACACTGGGTGTTTCGTTCTCTTCCAGCATCCAACTTCAGGCCCGTATTTCATTTAAGACAGCTGTTTTTAATCTTGTTTCTTCAAATGTTTGGAAGAATTTTTTATTGATTTATTGTTGGGAGATTTTCAGTTGTAAATTCTCAAGCAAGCAGGGATGATGGGCTCAAAACTGCCGTAATTATGCCACACATCGCACCATCGCTTGCACAGCTCAGTGTGTTAATTGAAGAGAGTTGTGCGTTTCTCAACACTGAGGGGAGATGCTACGACTGTGAAAACAGCACACGGGGGGGGGGGGATTGTGGGTGTGTTAGCGCGTGAGAGAAAAAATAGGGGAAGGGAGGGAGAGAGGAGAGAAATAAAAACAGCACAAGAGGACAGCAGACAGATCGGAGGAAAAAATCCCTCTGAGGTTCCACCATGTTCCTGCAGACTGTCTCCATCCTCTTCCTCTCGGCCGTCCTCTTCGGCTGCCTGGAAGGTAAGGTGAAACTCTCCCTCGCGTCTGATTGTGATGTCGGAATGGGGCGGTTGGGACCAGATCTCGGTGGGAGGGAAATAGGCATAATGCTACGATAGCCAGACTGGTTCAGAAGCTTCGGATGCTGGAGTTTCACGCATGTCTGAGAATATGAGGTGTGTTAAAGCATGATGGGAGGCTGTACCTGTCACAGGAAGCTCCAAAAAGGAGTCCAAATCCGATTGTGACTACTGCAAACTGTTGAACATGCCAGTTTCTATGCATCATTTCATTTCAGTTATGATACTTGACGGTGGGTTCCAGGTGTGAATCTTTGTTGAATTCTGTTGCTGGTTTGTGACTTCTCTCTATGCCAGGAAAGGGTGTGCAAATGCAGAGAGATGTTCAGTGCTGCATGCAGTACTCTCACGGAAAAGTCCGGACCAAAGACGTCCTGAGGTATGAGAGGCAGACGGAGGGGCCGGATTGCAGCATAAGAGCCATCATGCAAGTATTCCAGGCATCCTGGAACAATCACAGACTTGGAAAATATGCCCTATTAAAGCTCACAGGCATTGCCATCTAAGCAGGTCAGATTTTTATTACCGAGAGCAGTAATTGTCAGGCAAGTAGAGCAAAAGAATGCACTCAGGCTGGGTGGACAATACCCAAACTGTTTCTTTACTGGGGCCAATTTGGCCTGCGCTGACTTGAAGCGTAGCAGATTAAGAGATTTGGGACTTGCTGTATGTAAAGAGAGAGGTTTTGGAGGGAGCTCTTGAAATCCTGGTGCTCATGTTCTCAATTGTTTGAATCACGACAGATTGTACACCAAAAAGGCAGTGAAGTGCGCTGATCCAAGGGACAAGAAGGTGAAGAGGTTACTACGGAAACTGAACCAGAGGCTGGGAGCCAAAGCCCACAGGAACATGTGGCCACATCGGCATATGAATCTGCCCGTCATGTCGGAGGTAAGATCTCTGTGGATTAAAGGAAGTAACAGCAGTAACGCTGTCCAAATAAAACTTAAATTGAGTGTCTTAAAGTACCATTTTCTCTGTTGGCAGGTTGATGTTGTTAACCCCCAAAAGATGAACAAGGTAAACAAGATCCACATCATGCAATTTTAAGTAGTTTCGGTGCAGCAGTAGGGTTCTGAAAGTAAAAATCCCATTAATTTTTTTCCCCATTCATTGATTTATTGATTTCTGATATCAACCCCTCACGATGGACCTACCGTGAGCTCAGAGGTTAAAGGATGGTATATGATTCTGTAGAAGGCAACAGTCGGTGTGATTTCAGCTTTATCTGAAACAAAACTGCATTTCATCAGTAAATTCCCAGTAAAGAACTACACTACCTAAAATCTTGATGAAAGATCCACCAATCAGAGACGTCGCTGTTACCATGGAAACGGAAATTGGTGCAAAAGAGTTCAGCAGCGACCATCTACTCCAAAGAGTTGTGAATAAGAATGTTCTAGCCGATATCAATAAGCCATAATATTTATTTTCTATAGAAGCTTGTTCCTGACACAATTTATTTTTAAAGATAATTGCCACTTTATATCTCACAGTTGTGACTTTTTCTCAGAATTGTGAAATATAAACACAATTGCATGAAGAAAACTAGTCTGACTTTATAACTTGCAATTGGGTGTTATAAACTCACAATTGCAAGGAATAAAAATCAGAATGGTGAGATAAAAAGTTGCAATTACCTTTTCTTCTTATTCAGTGGCAGAAACAAGCTTTCATAATTTTCAATATCATCTTATATTGTTAAAATAAAAAAACAATTTTCATTTCATTTTGGTATATAAAAAAATCTTCACTTTGAAGGTAATTTCCTTGTTCATCTCTGTGAATATTAAAGTAATGTTTTTCTTTCTTTCAGACCAAGTGAAATTTAAGGGATGAGGGTGACTGATGAAACTCCAGCCTTCTCGTGTGTCATTGTTTTCTTATATATGTATAAGAAAATATATGTAGACTCATAACATTCACTACCAAACAGTATGTTATCCAGATATATTGTGATATTTAGATGTCCTCTCAAATGACTGTTAATCTATATGCCAAAGTATTCTTCTCTGAGACTTGTTAAAGGTTGTTTATAATCTCTGCAGCTATGTATAGTCTCTATAACTTATACAAGCTCTTCTATAGAGTCCAGTAAGCTGGTATGACTGTTCTCAAACAATTTATAGTGCAATTATTGAATCTCTTGTGTATGATAAACACAACTGATTTTTATATATAAAAATAAATGAAAAATATTGAATTTTTTCTTTTTGTTTTTATTGTAACAGACTCCCCCCTTTCTCCCAGTGGACGGTTACATGTATATTTCTCAAAAAACGGGTTTGAGTACATGAACCCAGTTAATTAATTATAAAATGATCTTACGTTACTTCAAGGTCTTTTTTTTTTTTTTTTTTTGGTAACAGAAGCAGCTCTAAAGTTTTTATATATAAAATTAGATTTGTAGGTCTGCACCATTTTCCATTTGGATGTCTTTGTTCTCTGTGGAAAAATACACTTTAATACATTTCACTCCTAATTTTGATATAGAAAAAATATTACATTATCATTCTCGCATAGCCTGAGACGCTGGGATAGGCTTCAGCATCCCTGTGACAAGAAGCTTGGAAAAGCAACAACAAATTTAAAAAGAAATCTAAATAATTGTCTTTTAAAGGCACAGTATGTAAGTTTCGCCACTAGAGGTCGCTTATTCCACACAATAACAAAAGCATAGCTAGATGAATGAGCGTGGAATCATGGGAGTTGTCGTCTTCACCTCCACAGGTGATGAAAACCATTCAGACAGGCCATGTCGTGTTCATGTATAGGCTATTGTATTAAAGGGGGGGTGAAATGCTGTTTCATGCATACTGAGCTTTTTACACTGTTAAAGACTTGGATTCCCATCCTAAACATAGTCAAAGTGTCAAAAACTAATGTTGGACGTTTGGTGGAGTATTTCTGTTTCAAAAATACTCCTTCCGGTTTCTCACAAGTTTCGGAGAGTTTTTTTCGAGTATGGGTCGGCTTGACGTTAATAGAACGGAAGGTCCTTGTATGGGCCGTACGGGCTCTTCTCTCGGTAGGTTGCGCGCGCCCGTAAACACTCTCTCAGGTGCAGATCCAGTCGTCCGTGAACACTTATGTCGCGTGCCGCGCTCCACTTTATTCCTAGGGGTGACGTCGAGCGACTTCAACGCTTCAGCACAGCATTCCAGGAAGGCAGCGCTGCATTTGAACCGATTTGAACGCAGAAATGACGGGAAGCTTCACAACATCGTTTCAGTCGAAGTGGATTTACACGCCACTGCTGTCACAGGACTTCACCAAATCATACCAAAGAAGTGTGTTTTTGACGGAGCGGTCCCAGCGATAAAGGTTCGGTCCTGCTTTGGAAGCAGCCGGTGAGTAAAACTGCTTCAAATGTCTGTGCTGTTGGCTACCGTCGCGTGAGTAAACATCAGTAAACGACACAATCGCGTGCTTCGTCATTCAAATGCGCTAACGGTTACTCCATTGCTGTTCTCTGTTTTATAATGTTACACTAGTCTGACGTGCAAAACCGTTTTGCTTGCTACCTCTAAGGTCTAGTCGCATACAATAGTCCATAAACCGAATCATGTCATCATAAACTGCGAGTAAACACACACAAAGGCCACTAAATACAGTACATACCACAGAGACGGACGTCCTGATGTTGCTGTTTTTCCTGTTCAATTTATTTCTGCCTCAGATTTGATTGTGGATCATTATCTGTATTAGCTGAGATAGCGATGGGTTTCTCCACGCTTGAGGAGGTCATCGCTTTGTGCACATTCGTCATTCTTTAGCTCCGCCCACACGATACGCCTCCAGGCGCTCGTTTTTTTCCGGAAAGACTCGGTACAGTCCATATTTCTTTTATAAATATAATAAAACTAACGACTTTTCGGAGATATGAAGGATGCAATACTACTCTATAGGTACTCAAGATTGACATGAGATTGACTGAAACTGAGTGTTTCACCCCCCCTTTAACATTACTGTGGTATGAAGCAGGGCGCTGCCCAGAGCCTGGGACATTTGCCCAAAGCCATAAAACATACCTTGCTGTTTTAATTATGCTTATATTTCGCAGTCAACATATAACTTGTTTAACTGTTTGTTTATTTTACGATTAAAGTTCCATTTAATGTTAGCCTCCTTACCTAAACTTGAACTTTTTTTACGATTACGTTTGAGCACTTAAATTCACTTTGATTTATTTAATTCTAATGAAACAGCCGCAAGTGCTGAATACTCATACAGGTCCCTTCATCTGACAAATAAAAATTGTGGGGTTATGCAGCTCATTTTTAATACATTTAAGTGTGTTGAATGTTATAACATTACTCTTAATGTTTGCTCTGTGGCTGGTATTGTTGCGCACTGTAGTAAGCTAGATCGATATCAGGATATCATATTAATAAAAGCTGGATGACTTGCTAAATGGTATGCAAATCATTTGTATAATAGAGAAAATGCTGTATTACGGTTACTACAAATAAAGCTCTTTCTGATTATGTTAGCCACTTGACAAAATAGTATTTGACATAATATATTTAAGAGTTTTCTGTGATTAATTACTCACCCTCATGTTATTCCAAACCCACTGTATCATAAAGGCGACTCATTATTGGTCAGCACTGTTCATGTGAGCACCACAACACGTGTGTGATGCTGACGCAGGACCTGGCCAATAATGAGCCAGTGTTCTGATGTAGAACCCGGAAGCGCCGAACAGTGTTTATTCCGTGAACAGCGTAGTAGACTGACTTGAAGAAATTGTTGAATAAAGTCTTTATTTTTGTTTGTTTGCAGTTTGAGGACACGCAACAAGAGTGTAAGTTCAACTGTAAGTTTATGAGTTGATTTATCCACATTTTAATCTGTTGCAATGCTCTTGGATTTCTACAAAAATATCTTAATTTGTGTTCCGAAAACGTATGGGTTTGGAATGACATAAGGGGAGTAATTCATGACAATTTTTCATTTTTAAGTGAACTAACCTTTTAAAGCGTCTTTGGGTTTCCCATTGTTTTTACATAAGAAAAATCACGCAGATATGATGTCAGGCGATGACATGGGACATTACACTTGTTAAAGGTGCCCTAGAATGAAAAATGTAATTAACCATGGCATAGTTGAATATCAAGAGTTCAGTACATTGACATCACACACATCTTAAACACCATTGTTTCCTCCTTCATATGTAAGTATTGTTTGTGAAAAACACCTACGGAAAAACAGACGAATCTCAACATAACACCAACTGTGACGCAGTCGCTGGGATCATTATTTTGTACGCCCCCTAACATCACCTTCTCCACCACTTAAGTTGAAACAGTTGTAATTTGACAATGAATCTAGTCAATTTGTAAAAAGAAAAAAACACCTTACTGTACTGTACAAACAACATATTTACGCGCTAAGGTTACCCAGTTCGCTGTTTAGAGTTTGGGACTTAAAGTGAAGAAGCTATCATTGGAAAATCATAAGGTGACGCATTACAATGATTAAAATGTTTTTAAAATGCTAAAAACAAAGATGTGGCTGCCGATGATATGAGTTAACGTGTAACGTAATAGTAGGCTGAAGATATACTGATGTTACATTTTGCAGGTCTTATAGATTAAACTTACCACTCAAACGCGTCCATTTCCAATCTCAAAACAATTGGTTGTTCCTTAAAATCTTTATCTTCGTCAGAAACAGGATCGTACATAAGGCTGCATGCATAACCTTTCCATTGTCACAATGGACAATATAACGTATGTGTCTGCTGTCACTGCCGTGCAGTAAAACAGCCAATCAGAGCCGAACTCCACATTAATATTCATAACCCTTCCAAATAAGGCAAAAACAGACCATTTCAGTCTAGGGACAAATTTCGCCTTTAGAACGGTCTTAATTCTACATTGCATTGATTCAAAAAGATGCTGAAAGCATTCTTTAGAAATGTTGGCCCATATTGACAGGATAGCATCTTGCTGTTGATGGAGATTTGTGGGATGCACATCCAGGGCACGAAGCTCCCGTTCCACCACATCCCAAAGATGCTCTATTGGGTTGAGATCTGGTGACTGTGGGGGCCATTTTAGTACAGTGAACTCGTTGTCATGTTCAAGAAACCAATTTGAAATTATTTGAGCTTTGTGACATGGTGCATTATCCTGCCTAAAGTAGCCATCAGAGGATGGGTACATGGTGGTCATAAAGGGATGGACATGTTCAGAAACAATGCTCAGGTAGGTGGCATTTAAACAATGCCCAATTGGAACTAAGGGGCCTAAAGTGTGCCAAGAAAACATCTCCCACACCATTACACCACCACCACCAGCCTGCACAGTGGTAACAAGGCATGATGGATCCATGTTCTCATTCTGTTTACGCCAAATTCTGACTCTACCATCTGAATGCCTCAACAGAAATCGAGACTCATCAGACCAGGCAACATTTCCAGTCTTCAACTGTCCAATTTTTTCCTCTTACCTATTACCAATTTTAGCCTCTTTTTCCTATTTGTAGTGGATATGAGTGGTACCCGGTGGGGTCTTCTGCTGTTGTAGCCCATCCGCCTCAATGTTGTTCGTGTTGTGGCTTCACAAATGCTTTGCTGCATAACTCAGTTGTAACGAGTGGTTATTTCAGTCAAAGTTGCTCTTCTATCAGCTTGAATCAGTCGGCCCATTCTCCTCTGACCTCTAGCATCAGCAAGGCATTTTCGCCCACAGGACTGCCGCATACTGGATGTTTTTCCTTTTTCACACCATTCTTTGTAAACCCTAGAAATGGTTGTGCGTGAAAATCCCAGTAACTCAGCAGATTGTGAAATCCTCAGACCAGCCCATCTGGCACCAACAACCATGCCACGCTCAAAATTGCTTAAATCACCCATTCTGCTTTCCCATTCTGACATTCAGTTTGCAGTTCAGGAGATTTTCTTGTCCAGGACCATACCCCTAAATGCATTGAAGCAACTGCCATTGATTGCTATTGATTGATTGATTGATTGATTGATTGATTGATTGATTGATTGATTGATTGATTGATTAGATTAATGAGAAATTAAACAGGTGTTCCTAATAATCCTTTAGGTGAGTGTATGTGTCAGTAGTGTTTAAAATCCCTAAACCCTACTGCGACACACCACTAGAGGATGCTGTTTTGTGAGTCTCATATACTGGCATTTGTAGCAAACTGTCTGCTGTGGTTTGTTGTGACAAGAAGACAAACACTGTAAAATGAGAATTTTTATTCCTGAGACATTTATTCATCTTAACACCTTCCAGAATTCAAATACCCCAAAAATTCAAGCAAAAAATAGGCCTACACTATAACATTACCTCAAAAAAAGCAAACTCAAAACAAATTAATAAATACAACAAACTAATTTGTACCATATATGGTTATATAAATACTTATAAGAAATATTAAACAACATAACACCATTTTCACAAACTGTAGTTTGCATTTAAAGATCATTTCTACTGAAAGTATATACTGTGTTTCAAAAACCTGTGAGGATTGTGAAGTGAATCCATAATACCAATACTGAACTCTTGTGTGAGAGTAAACTGTTATGAAACCTTTGGAGACTGTGGTAAAGATTCAAGTATTTCACGCAGATGCAGTTGCAATATGGGCAGCGCAATCTGGGCATATTTATAAAGCGGGCAAATAGACTTCAAATATAAATAAAACAACCACTACGGCACAACACAAACTGAATAATCATAGAATAACAGCCATATTCCACCACAAAACAAAAATCTGTTTCTTTATAAACCATCATTCACCTGCTGATATGTGCTATCAAGAATTGATTACACAGAAATAATGTTACTAAAACTATTCTTAAGGGGGAATCATATACTTGGTCTATCACGTAACAGTGAGTAAAGGAAAAGCTAAATCCATCAAAGAAACATTACATTTTAAACTTGCAATATCATATAAACATCTACAAAAATGACATCATCGATAAGTTAGATAACAAAAACACAGTAAGAACATCAAAGTAACTCAAAAAGGTTCCCTTTGTCTCTACATCTATGAGTTTGGCAGTGTGTATGAGGTAATATAGCTCAAACGTCTAAAAGACATTGTGAAATAATGCTGGTTTAATGACATCAACCAACTCTAAAACAATATCCACACAAATTACAAAAGACTTTGATGTTTTTAACAGTCTCAACTCAGCATTATAAAACTAGCATAGTGTTATTTTAATTGGGTGCTACTTTGCCTTAGATGTAATTTATTTTAAAGTAAATGAAAATACTGACTGATAAAACGTTGGATTGGCATGTTACATTCTGAGCATACTCAAATAGCTGTCTTCTTTCCAACATTTTATTCAGAAAGTTCTGATATTCAGAAAAAAAAATTCTCTATAACAGTGCTTAGGTTTGAACTATAACCATATGAGAATTATTACATGGTGGTTTCACTGTTGCGATGCTTGAGAGAGTCATTTTCTTGACAGATCAGTTGATATGGCTTTTCATTCTCCTCAATCACAGAGTTGCTGATTTCTACATCTTGGTTCTGAAGTTCCTGTCGTGACAGATGCTCTACAATCCCGGCACCAAATGAATCTCCCAGCACATTGGTGGTGGTCCTGAGTCGATCCCTGAAGAACCACACAAAATATTTACATTAAACCCTTTTGTACAACTTTTTATATTTTCTGAAAATTGTGAGTGGTCCTTGCTGTTCAAAACTCGCCAGCACAATGCTGGAGTGTTGCAGGTGGTTATCACAGGTGACTTGCTGTACTTACTGTTTAGACCTTACTGTTAATGCTACGGTATTGTGGGTGGTTGCCAAGGTGTTGCTATGCAGTTGCTAACGTATTTTGGGTGGTCGCCAAAGTGTTGCTATGCTATGTTATGCTAAGGTGTTCTAAATAGCTTTTAGCATGTTGCTAGGGTCTAGGGATGGTTGTCAGGATGTTGCTATGTGGGTGCTTAAGTGTTTTGAATGGTATTTTAGCATGTTATGTAGTTTCTAGGGAGTTGTGGGTGGTTGCTATGCAGATTCTACGGTTAGTTGCTAGGGTGTAGCTATGCAAAGGCTAAGGGATTCTGAGTGTTTTTTGGCATGTTGCGAGGGTGTTGGGGTGGTTGCCAGGGTGCTGTTATGCAGGTGCTATAGTTTTCTGTGTGGTTATTAGCATGATGTTATACAGTTGCCAGGGTGTTGCCAAGACATTACCTGGTTGGTAATGGGGGTTTCTAGGATAATTAAGATTCTTCAAGTCATAGAATCCACATGTCTATGAATCTAAGAAGTCTATATATATCTTGGGTTCCTTTGTCAATATAAACATATAGCATTTTTTTTTCTTTTTTATGGCAAATGTAAAGCATCTAATGTTTTAAAAAAAGTTATATCACACATCTTCTTGACAAACTCTTCTTCCTATCACATCTCTTCTTAAAGAAACATCAAGTCTGAGCCTGACTAGTTAAATGATGAAGTTTAAAATCAGTCATTTAAGTGAAACATTCAATGTTTTCAGTTCAGTTTTTTAGTATTATGGAAGCACAATATGAAAGCAGAATGTGTCAACACTGCTAACACTCCTTTAGATTAGCATTCTGCATTATGTATCAATAACCTTTGAGAGAGTGCTCTCTACTGGAGCTGCATGCTTCAATGTGACATTTGAGAGAGACTCACAGGAACCAGTCCACTGCGATGATCAGTGTAATGTCCTCTGTGGGCAGTCCTACCGATGTCAATACTATCACCATGGTAACCAGCCCAGCCTGAGGGATGCCTGCTGCTCCGATGCTAGCGGCAGTTGCTGTAATACTGAAAGAAAGATTAAGCGTTTCCTAATTAAAAAGCACTCGTTTTGATGAAAATAGCTCACAGGAGGTGTTATTGGCAAGGAGAAAATTGGCAAAGTACAAATGTTTTTCTAAATGGATGAGATAACACTCCTTCAGTACTTGTACTTGCCAAAACTAACCTGATGGTGAGGATCTGGCCAAAGTTCAAGTCCATGTTATTGACCTGTGCAATAAAAATGGCCGCCACTGCCTCATACAGAGCTGTGCCATCCATGTTGATTGTGGCTCCAACTGGTAGCACAAAACGTGTCACTCGTTTGTCCACATGGTTGTTTTCTTCAAGACAACGGAAAGTGATGGGCAGGGTGGCAGAGCTGAAGAAGACAAGGAAATAATACAACTATAGTAAAATAAGCTGTTAAAACAAAAGGTGTTAAAACAAAATGTGGCAATATAAATCTATACAACAGTGAATAATTAGGAAAATAACTGTGAAACTGGTACATTTTCACAGACTGTTATGACATGTTTCCAAAGTTGCAAATTTAGTTCCCTCTCTGTCGTTCACTTTCAATGTTGTGTCAAAAAACAGAATCTAGAGGTCACCCTTGAGAGCCCTAAACCAAACACCTCTGACATATTCAGAAAAGGCCAATGGAAATGATCCTGGGGAGCAAGGGCCATTCCATTGTAGTTCCATTGGTGCCGCTGGTACGGAGTCTGGATGCATGGCTAGCACTGCCCATCCTGTCGAGCTGGCTCATCAGAACAATCCGGTTTAGCTACACAATCCAATCCTTTAGGCACCCACCCAGGTACAGTGCCATGCTTTCCACCAAAGTACAAGGTGAGAACGCTTCTGTCCTTTGGGGCGGAGATCACTGTCCTTCTGGCAAAGGATGTGATAGGCTGAGATGAAGAATAGGTTTTACAGCCCCTACTTCATCTTACCAAAGAAAGGAGATGGGTTAATACCAATCTTAGATCTGTGAGTTTTGAATCTCAATGTACAAGAGTCTCTGTACAAGCTTTCAGAAACACATTCTTTCATGTGTCTAACACAAAGATTGGTTTGTGGCATTAAAACTGTGTCTCGATTCTTCCATGGCACAGACCATTTCTAAAGTTCGCCTTCAAAGGTTGAGCATATCAGTACAAGGCCCTCGCCTTTGGCCTGTCCCTGTCTCACATCTTCACAAAGGTCAGAGGCTTGCATACTCAACTACCTTGATGACTGGCTAATCCTAGCTCACTCACAAGAGTTACTGTGTGCACAGGTACATCATCCTCAAGCACCTAACCAGATTGGGACTGGGAAGAGTGCAAGCATCTCTTTTCTCTGTGTGGAGTTGTATTAGATCGCCATGATGGCGTTTTTGAAGTTTTTTTTTTCTCAAGAACTGTGGTTCCACTGAAATATTTGCTCCTGGGGCATATGGTTTCCTCTGCCGTAGTCACTCTGCTGGTCTTGATGCATATGAGACCGCTTCAGTATTGGCTTCAGGCTCAAGTCCCGAGATGGCCATGGTGACACGGCACACATTCCATGGCATCACGGCTATCTGCCACCATTAATTCAGCCCTTAGTTAGACCTTGCATTTCTATGGGGAGGAGTTCCTCTAGAATGAGTGTCCAGGCGTGTTGTTTTCACAAAAGACTCCCTGTTGGCATCAATTCCTCCCTGGTGGATTCCCCTGAGGTACCTTCTTTCTCAGGGGCAGGGCACATCACTCCCAGAAAGGTGGAACTCCCACATCTGGTCCCTGGAAGGGAAGAGGAGGAGGAATTCAGAGCAATGAATTCCATCGCTCCATCAGATACCAATACCGTGGAGATACACTTTTGCGACACGACTGAAGCGCGATGTTGTGGCGCTTTCCCTCATTTGTGCGTTGACGGGCCTTCCTCAAGTTTACCTCTATGGGCATGCTTTTGAGCCAGCAAGGAATGAAAAACAAATGACCCGAGAGAGACTTCCCCCAGTCTACATGTGCACTACTTCTATTGGATAGTCGCATCGCGTTCAATGGAATCATTTGCATAAAGGTGGGAATCGGTCAGCTTTTTTGATGTGCAGCATTTTTTCAAATGCAGCGTTGCCTTACCGGAATGCTATGCGGGCACGTTAAAGTCGCTTGACGTCACCCATAGGAATAAAGTGGAGCGCGACGTGTCAGAAGTGTTGCATGGATAAGTGGATCTGCACCTTTACTCAGGCCAGAACCCACTCTACTAGGCAGCTCTATGTTGTGGCATCTGGTCCGTGCTTTCTTCAGCAGAGCCTAGAGAGGCACCTGTCGGCCTCCACCCTCAATGTGTACATGGCCACAATAGCAGCTAATCTCTACACAGTGGGTGGCAGGTCCTTCGGAAAGTACAACCTGATCATTAGTTTCCTGAGATGGTAAACCCTCCTAGACCTCGCCACAATCCCTCTTGGGATCTTTTTCTGCTCTTTCAAGCCTTGCAGAGAGATCACTTTGAGCCCCTGCAATCAGTCAAGCTTAGCGCCCTCTCTTTGAAGACGGCCGTTCTGATCATGCAAGAGGGTAGGGGACCTACAAGCCTTCTGTTAGTGAATCATGCCTGGAATTCGAGCCGGTCTACTCTTATGTTTTCCTGAGACCCGGACTAGATATGTGCCCAAGATTCCCACTACTCCCTCTGGATGAGAAAGACTCTTTCTCTGCCGTGTGCACTTTGCATATATATCAGGACCCGATGTAGAGCTTTAGATAATCTGAACAGCTTTTTATCTCCTTCAGAGGTCAGCAGACAGGGAAGGCAGTCTCCAAGTAAAGAATGAACCACTGGATTGTATATCTGCCATTCTCTGGGCTTATGAGGATGTACCATGCCCACTGGGAGCAAGGGCTCAATCCATCAGGGATAGCGCAGCCAAATTGGCTCCCTAGTTCAGTAGTCAGGGCACTTATCAGGGAATCAGTCCATGGGCTGTGACTACTGAATTAGCGAGCTGATTGAGACACATCCATAGTTTCCTTGTGTGTGCCAGTTATTGGGTCCATTACTGAGATGTAATTGCCGTTGTGCCCTTGCAAATAAAAAAATTGAACTAACTTCTATACTTAATAACTATGCACAGTTTTAATTGTGCCTAAGTGTAATATGATAAGTGATTAGGCTACAATATTTTTCTTCTGCGTACCATATAGACTTTTGATTAATAATTGTCTTTAAATGACAAGCAATCTATAAAGGGGGAAAATAATACAAAAATTCAATAGCTGTTAATCAGATACATTTTTTAGGTTTATATAGGTGAGTTTAGTTAATTGCACATTGCATTTTACTGCATTTTACTGTAAAAACCAAGCAGCAACCTCCCCCAGTTTCTGTTGAAGCCAATACAGAAGAAACTTAAACTGCAATTCATTGGCTGGCATTGACAGGCTCCAAAAGGGAGCTGAATCTCATTGAGCCCCATCAATCAATCAATCAACTTTATTTATATAGCGCTTTTACAAAGACGATTGTTTCAAAGCAGCTTCACAGTGTTAAACGGGACAATATTGCAACAAAATTAGATTTGGCTAGTTTGATTTTGATAGTTTATAGAATTAAATATGACCTAATTCATTAATTTTATTTGTATATTTAGTTGAATAACTTGGATCATAATTTTAGTGTCCCCAACTGAGCAAGCCAAGCCAAAAGCGACAGTGGCAAGGAACCAAAACTCCATCAGGGCATGATGGAGAAAAATAAACTCTGGGAGAAACCAGACTCAGTCGGGGTGCCAGTTCTCCTCTGGCCTGTTATTAAACTGTGTATAATTATTATTCTGGCCACCTTGCAGGTCATAAATCATATTAGATAGGAATATTAGAATTCTGGGTATCATGCAAGAGACGGTTTCATTTAGGATGGCGAGTTGATTACACAAGAATATGAATACTTGAAAGATCACAGTTATTGCGCCGGAGACGGGTTTATTAAAGATGACGTGCCGGTGAGGCAAATTCAGAGGAGACACTAATTGACACGGTCTCAGCAGACACTCCAGGATGTGTTGGTCATGTCCAGACGCAGGTCCACCATCCGATCCAGACACGGCCTGGATCCATGTTAAAATTCCTAACTTTACAGCAGAAAAAAACATGTTTAGCCTGGTACAAATTGTGTTTTTGGTCTAAACGGATAATTTTGCCCTTCATGACAACTATGACAGGGATGATTTTTTTTTTATATATAACTCATTAGTTTACATTATATAAAGTCTTAAAGTTTAGCATAATTAGGGGTGTGGTTACTTTTAGTGACAGGTGGTTAGCTATTTATCTGCTGTCTGTTTGTCACTGCGTCACCTAAACCCCACCCACATTCCCATTTTCTATTATCAGGGAGTGACACGCGATGACGAGCTGCCAAGATGGCAACGGCCATTCAGAACGGCCCTTTGGAACATCCATATTTTTTATATGGTAAAAACACATGAAATCCAAATTGTTTTGTGGTTTTTAGTTCATGTCTGTTTGCTTTAAGGTCAACTAAAGTATATGGAAAACATTTTTTTTGTATATATACACATTTAAAACAGATCAAAAAATCAAAAAATATCATATTTTTGATATCATATTATTAGCCTTGAGTGTAATGGATTACTAAGTAACTAAATACTGTAATTATTTTCCCTTGTAAAAAAAAGTAAAAATGTTCTGTAATTTTATTACAGTTACTTCTGATGTAATAGCGTGAAATATTTTATAGTCTATATAATAATTCTATATAAAACAATAGTGGATTTAACATCAAAATATAACGTTAATGTCTAATGATAAAATGTATGTTTTTATGTAACCTTGTCCCTTAAATACTTTAGATAGTTCAAGAATAATTTATGCAATTTTTATTATTTATTTATTTATACAAATATGGCACATCCTGCACTTTACAAATAAATGCTATCAAGAATCTATTGAAAATCCTGAATTCTACCTACATCTGACTACCAATAAATATAGCAAATATTTTTTTATTTACACAGTTGGTTACCTGGATGAGGTGCCTAGAGCTGTGATCAGAGCCTGTAGCAGCCCAGCAATAAAGGTGAAAGGGTTCTTCTTGGTCACCACAAAAAAGAGCAGAGGCAGAACGAACAGGCCGTGGATGAGTAGCCCGACAATGACCGATACCGTGTACATCCCCAATTGTCCGCCCACCTGGGCAAGGTCTTTCATCTCAACAATCTTTCCAGCAATCAGGAAGAGGATACCCACCGGCGCATACCTGCTCAGCAGATTTGACAAGACATTTTACAGCAATAATAGTAACTTCTACATACATGCATCCATAAATAGACCCTTTAATAGATTTATATTTCATCACAATAGCTTTAATTGAAAGATTTTCATTTCAATGGTAAAATAATTGCTCCTTATCCAGTCAAAGACAAATACTAAGTATCACTGACATTTTTTATTTTATGGTCTCCAAAATAAAATGTAATACAGAAAATGTTTGAATAAATTAATTAGCATAATGTTACTGACTCTTAAATGACTGCCTCACTGTTGTCAGCAGGAGGGTTATCAGAACATCATAATTGGACACTAACCAGATAATGATGGCCACCAAGCGCATTATGGCTTCATTCAGGCAGTCAAAGAAGTCCCGGAGAGCCTGGCCCTGCTGTTTCATGTTTCCAATCACTAATCCAAAGCACATGGAGAAGACCACCAACCCTAAGGCATTCACCCCATTTGAGGAACCTGAGACGGGAACCCCCTCTTCCACCGTCTCCTGGATGGTCTGCAGGATTGTGCTGAAGTTGGATACTTGGCTGAGATCTGTAGAGTTGATGTTGTCTGTCGCATTGACCATTATGGTGACATTTTTTGTCAACACCGTTTTCTTGTATAGTGTTTTGTACTGCAAGAAAAATGGGTGATTAGTAATATCTGTTGTTTTTACCAAATGAGTAGAAGCACTTTAATGTTATGGAAATGTATTCGGAGAGGATTCACAAACCTGTTTAAAGCAGGCTTCAACTAAATTAGGTGGAAACATATTTCTACAGGAACAACAAGAAAAAATCAGATCCCATAACGTCTTAAAAAATGAAAAAGATTTGCAACAGTCAAACGAAACTTTCTCCCCACCTTATCAAGTCCAGAAAAGCATCAGCGGCCTGCACCGGCTCAATGCTGCCACTAGAGGCCACTGGACTATCCCTGCTACCTTTGCCCGGCCTGATAATAATCACCATGACAATACCAATGAAAACTGCTATAAACGTAGTCACCATGTAGTAGACAATGGCCCTGATTCCCATCTTCCCAGAAGCCTTGCTGTCCAAAGAGGAAATTCCTACACAAAAACATGAACAAAAGAGGATCTGTGGTCGAGCATTTCCACTGAGCTGACAATAAAATACCATATTTCTGCTTAAGAACTGGTCAATGTTGTTTTTTGAATGTACTTGTTATATATAATTAAATGTATAGTAGCTATCATATGCACTACCGTTTAAAGGTTTGGGGTTGGTCAGAGTTCAAAAGTATAGTAAAAATAACTTTGTGAAATATTATTACAAAATAACTTTACTATTTGAATAAATTTTAAAATGTAATTTATTCCTGTGACCAAAGTTGAATTTTCAGCATCATTACTTCTGTCTTCAGTGTCACATGATCCTTCAGAAATCATAATATGCTGATTTGAATGTTTTAACAGTTGTGGCCTAAATATTAACAGTAATTAATGTATTATGAATGAACATAAATAGACAATGAACAATTAACCTAAATTAATAAATGCTGTAAAAATGGTTGTTTATTGATAGATCATGACATCTAATGTATTAACTATCGTAAAGGAATTTAAAGTGTTACTGAATTATCTGCAAAGGTTGAAGTGATGCGTTTTGCAGACGTACCTGTGACAAGGCTAGAGACGATGAGGGGTAGAACAAGCATTTGAAGCATCCTCATCAGCAGCTCTCCAGGGAAAGAGAAATATTTCACCTCCCTGACGGTAAGGTTATAAGGTCTCAAGGCAAAACCTAGCACCACCCCTACATACAGTCAAACAGAAAGAATTGTAACATGCAACTTCAGTTAGCTAGTCTGTTAACTTTTTCATACTTCACACTTCCCTCCTAAACAGAGCTACAAAAAACAACTACAACCTGTTGTGTTTGCCCACTGATTTACCTAAAGCCACAGCCGCCACTGTGAAGAACACAAATGCATTCCTCCGCAGGAACGCCTTTACACCGTCTCGTGTGATGCCGCCCATCTTTCGCCTGCTTCCTGACATCTGCTTCTGTAATACTCGGCACAGACGGTGGAACCCCTCCTCAGCACGCTGTGGCTTCTCAGAATCTTCACTTAGAAACAGGCTGGTGCTGTTTGGAGGCTTCTCATTCATAATCAGCTCTAATACATGGTCCAAGAGTGTTTCATGGGAAACTGTGGGAAAACATTGAGGCAAAAAATAAAAAAATGTCATGACCTAAAGTTCACCATCTCTTAATGAGCATCTTGGTTACTATTGGAACCTGTTCCCTGATGGAGGGAACGAGAAGTTGTGTCAATGTGATGACACCGGGATCACACTAATGCTGCCTTTACACCTAATGCGAATAGTGCATCAAATTTGCGTATATCGCGTCTAGATAGACGCTTGAACATTTTGAATCCATTCGTGCAAATAAAGCGTATTGGAGGTGTAAATAAATCGAGCATTTGAGGCGAAATAGACATGTGTTCAAGGCGCCCCAGGAGCTCAGCTCGCTCTCACTTCTGTATGTATATTTTAGAAAACAATAAAACAAAATATGTTTTACGCTAGTAGGCTACAATGGTAAAGTTAAATAGCCTAAACAAATAAGTTATGAACTTTACTTTGCTCTCAGTCAAAATGATTTGCCAGACAACAAATTATAGATTCATGAGACCAAAGATCGGCTATTAGCTCAACACAAGACGAAATATAGCTCATGTTTAACCACTACAGGACATCAGAACCAGCGGCAAACGCCAGAAGGACTAGCTGAGGAAAGGCTGCTCTCGCCGGGGTTAACGAGCAATCGACTGGATCTCACAACTCCGAAAACGCCAAGATGTTCAAATAGTGCTCTCTCTATAAATAAACCACACATTTTAGCTTTAAACAACCACATTCTCACCTGAAAAATTCTAAAACTACATTTTGTGGCACAACAGTAGTATTTTTTAAATACTCTGGTTTATCATTAATCACTTCACATGTCAGCAGCAAGCAGGCTCCCGATTGGTTAATGGGGCGCGATTTCATGTCAATGTTCAGATTTTTCCACTCGGGCATCAGAAGCGAATTTGCTTCAAACATGTGAATGCACAAAAAGCACCACTCGCACATAACGCGCATATCATGCAAGATGCTAAATTTACGTAAATATGGTATATATCACGTCATTCGCACGAACTGGATGCACAAATCAGGCGAAATCACGCCCACGCTTAATGAGTCTATCCAGACGGGGACCTCCAGACGGGCGTCAACGTGCCTTTCCATTGACTTAACATGGAAATCACTCGCTCCGGGCACTCTATTCACATTTGGTGTAAACACAGCATTAGGAGTCCCAAACACCTCTGATACTTCAGAAAAGGCCAATTGACGGGTGGAATTTGCATGCCACTCCCCCAGACATACAGGTATAAAAGGGGGTGGCCAAGATAGTGCCATTTCAGCAGTAGTTCAGTGTTGTGGCAGGAGGGAACAGAGGTTAAAATAGTTACCAAGATGTTCCCTATCTGTCAGTCATTTTGACATTGTGTCGATGTGATGACACTAGGGGTATTTTTAAGAAACACCACAATTAGCTGAAATTTGTTACGAGGTTTGGCTGTGCATATGCAGTCAGGCTGCTGTGTGCCTAATAACAAGTGCACCAGGCTACGTTGTAACTTTCCAAATGCCAGTAAGAACCATACTTACAATGGGAAAAGGTTGCTTTAGCCGTTCCTTGAACTTTTCTGTCTCTGAAAGGCTCTGCCCAGATGGAAGACTCAGAGTTTACCAACAGATAAACAGAACAGTGGAAAATAGATTATATGGGATTACCAACAGGGAATCATCGCAATGATTATTGGGTACCGAACCCACATACAAGGGCTCAGCTGAAAAGGGGCATACCGCATATAATGGGCTCTGCAGCAAACTCCTCTGCTGAATTTGACTACTGATGAGTGCTGGAGAATAGGAGGGCATTCAGGCAGCAAAAAAGCCTACGTTATCACCTCAAGGAGGAAAAAAGCACTGAAAAAAAGTCATACACACTGCCGTTTGCCCTAAATTTACCTGTTCGTACCTGATAACACCCGGGACAACACCAGCTTACCTCAGAGAAAGTAAAATATTGCAAAGGAGTTGGGTGTAGCCCAGCATGCCACTCTACGGATGTCTGTTAAAGAGGATCCATTCACTAGTGTCCAGAAGGATGCAACACTCATTGTGGATTGATACCAAAGAAATGGCATCCACAATCCATTGGTTACACCTCTGTTTGGAGACAGCCTTCCCCTTCTGCTGCCCTCTAAAAGAGACAAAGAGTTGGTCAGAGTGTCTGAAGATCTCTGTGCGGTCCAGGTAGTAAGGGCAGAGTTTGCACTGGACACAGCAACGATAAGGCTGGGTCTGTCTTGTCATTATAGATCACTCACAAGTCCATCACCTGATCCCTGAAAGGAGTAGTGGGAACTTTGGACACATATCTCGTCCAGGGGCTCAGGATTACGTGAGAATATGCCAGTCTGAACTCAAGGCATGTCTCACCCACAGAGAATACTTGCAGGTCCCCAATCCTCTTGGTGAGTTGACCTCCTGGCACCTCTAAGGAACCTGATGATCAATTTGAGCTTCCCAGGGGACTCATCGTCCACTGCATTGTGATCTGCCACTATCATACCTGTGTAGGCCCCAGGGCCAGTTGTGGGCAATGGGAGGATTCCTGGGAAACAATCAGATCTGCCTGTGCTTCGCTGAATCAACTCCAAATCAGCTAGACCACCTAGAGTCGCCCCCTCTTCAAGGTCATTGTGTGAAGTGAACTTACAGACCCTTGAAGTAAATCTAGGACAATTACCCCAGGTGGTGGCACTCTGCAGGCATGATGCACCATGGTCGCCTGCTCAGCCTATGCAACCTCTGTAGTGAGGTACCTTTGAAGCAAGCCCTGGGGGTGAAAGGTACCGACTTCATGTGATGCCCATGCATTTCCGGGAAGAAAGAAACTGAGACGGAGGGTGGCTGTAAGCAGCACTCTGAACAAGGAACCAATCGTCCAACCGAAGAACGCTTAGGGCAGGGTGGAGGGTTCCACTCGAGCCAGATGTTCCCAGCGGCCCAGGCAAGCATGGCTGCCAACTCAGCATTGCCCTCAGACTGGGCAACCACACATGAGGATAGGGGTTCAGCTGAGTCCTCAGCATCTTAAGAAAATAGCCCACCCGCCAAAGCTACTCTCGATAACTCTAGTCTGTGTGATCAATAAAGCTCTTCTCGCGCCCCGAATGAGAAATTAAGTTCAACCTGAGACAAACAACCTAACTAATTCATGAACTCCACTGAGGGAAATTAGCGTGACGGGGAATGGAAATCCAATGGGGATTAACCCAGCAGAAATGCTTCCATTGAAAGCCCAGATCACCTCCAGCATTTGCCGCCGTGGCCTTTCTTGACAGCAGAAGGACAAAACAGTGAGCAACTGAAGTGACTTTGTGTCTAAAATGAAGGTCCCGGGAAGCTCTCTGCACTCAACAGTGCAATAGAAAGAGAGCTCACTGTAGTGTGCCATGTATAGGAGCAGAATAATGTTTCCTTCTTTTTGAAGAGGTGTATGGAATGAGTGATTGCACCTGCAACCACTTGGCTCCGAAGAACAAATCTGAATGAGTGGATGCAAGCCACCTCCTTTTATACCTGTATATCCAGGGGAGTGGCATGCAAATTCCACTTGCCAAATCTCATTGCCCTTTTTTGAAGTATCAGAGGTCTTTGGGGCTCCCGAATGGTTGACCACTAGGGTGACTGACAGATGAAACCATGATTTAATAGTCATGCAACGTGTAAGCTACTATACATCTTGAATTGATTATTACAATTACAACTTGAACTTACAGTGTTCTAGTTAGCAAAAGAGAAGACTTACTCTTTTCCATACAACAAAAGCATATTGTGACCATATAGATTTTAAGCACTTTTAAAGGCCCCCTATACTTCTCATTTACAAGTTCATCATTTTGTTTAAGGGTCCTACTAGAGTAGGGTCGTATCATATAATGTGCTCCTTCTGAACGCTTTAATTTACGTTTTGTTTTTTCTTTAAAACCTGTCTTCCAGTCTGCACTAATTGGTCAAGCACTTAGAGTGTGTGCTGGAAAAGGAACTCCTCATACTTACCACAACCTGTGAGTATCAGCTTCAGGGGCTGCCTGAGGTGCTGTAAATAATACTGTAACTACGTTAATTATAATTGTTTGTTTTGCCGTATCAGTCTAAGCCCAAGTCTGATAATGACAGAGAAGAAGAATAAACTGATTGACCTGAAAAAGTAGTATTTTTTATGTTATAATTATACATCTCTTACATTTCAATATTTGTGGTGAGACTTATAATGGAAGTGAAAGGGGAAATTTTTTAAGGACTTAAAGGTGCTACTTGAGGGCGTCTATTCTAAACAAAGACGTAGTTTGATGACTCAAAGTTTGAGCGCAGCATCTTGGGACATGTGGTCTTCACCTCACAGCCGGTGGAAAATAGGACTCGGGCAGAAATCATGTTCATGCATGCGGTTATTAACGTTACTGTAGTGTAAAGCAGAGCAGGAACGAGTGTTGTAGACCTGAGCACAGCTGCTGGAGCGATTGTTAAACAAATTCCCGCCTCGGGAACACCGGTACTTTTATTATGACGGGACGGGACACATTCGCCGGGCACATGCACTGATCAGCTCTTCCGGTTATGATTATGAGGTAATGCAGCTCTGTTTATCATATTAGACACATTTAAGTGTGTTGAAAATGATGTTATGATGTTACTCCATGCGTTCACTTGTTCACACTGCTAAGACTAAAGTGCTCCTGCCAAATAAAACCCGAAACCGAGGGTAGCGCAGATATGACACTATTGACAGATGACTTCCTCAAACGCTATGCTGAAACGTACCGGTCCTTAGTTAAAATAGAAATTTTCTTACAATTTACAAATAGTTGGAAACATTTGGGATATTGTAGGTGCTCAACTGAACAACATTTTGGAACCTTTGAACAAGGTTTTTGGATATTTTACTGCAAAAATACTACATAGTGCACCTTTAAAAGCTGAAATGTAAATAAATTAAAAAAAGCACTAATATTAAGTCATCTGTTTAAATCATAATTTGTATAGTTATTTTAAAGTTTTAAAGCTTAGGGTGAACAGTTCTGTTGTTATGGCAATAAAGTTGTAAAACTGGATATAACTTTAGACTGAAAATTCTACACTTCTAAAAAACTTGTTTTTTGTTTTTGTGTTCCACAGGAGATAGAAAGTATGTGGTTTTGGAACAACATGAGGAACACGACCCCTCCTAAAATAAGTACACTCACAATAAATACACTTACATTTTTCTATTCTGTATTGCATCCTTAAAACTTAAAACTTTTTCTTAAAACTAATTTAAGTTTTAAACGTAAACATTTTTTTTATCATTTGAGAATACAGTACTGATCTTGTAAGGGGAATGGACGACCTGTTTACATGGCAAACCTTTCTCGCTGCCTTAAAAGTCATTTTCAAGTGACTGAGAAATTAAATGAGAAACCTTAACGGTCAGCAAGAGCATTAGAATTCACCACATACTCTTGCAGTTAGCACCAACTAAATCCCAGCTCGTGTTTAGTGACATGCTGACACCATATTGATGAGAAGCTACAGTAATGACATGCTCTAGAGGATTTTTAAACTGTAAATACAAAATAAATGCCATACTGAGGTGCTTATCCTAAAGACAACAAACAAATATCATGTGACTTCCAGATAAGCAGTGCACAGTGTCTCCACTGAGACGCTCATTGTATATTCTGTTTCAGATGCCGACCAGGATGGAATTGAAGTTATGTAAGCTCTGGAGGGTTGCTCTAGAGTCAGTGTGAGTGTGAAGAAGCTGTTGAGAGCGCAGGGTTACTCACGACAACTGACTTGAACAAATATAGGAAGGTCTGGATTTGTGTTAAGGCAGAACTGAATGATTACAAAAAAAGGTAAATAGCAGTATATTGTGTGTGTGTGTGTGTGTGTGTGTATATATATATATATATATATATATATATATATATATATATATATATATATATATATATATATATATATATATATATAATACTGACGGTTTAAGGGAAGCTGGTTTATATTGGATCATTTTGAAATTTTGATCGCAATGAAAACTTTCTATAATACTGAAAATTATATTATCAATATTCCATGACATCATACACACCACACCAAGAAGACAGCTGGCCGTCAGATAATGTTGGGTTGTTTTTGAGCGTTTGTAATTGTGAATTTATTTCTCATAATTGTGACTTAAAATCTGACAATATTTATTATTTTACTTTTTCTCACAATTACTTTTTTTTTTTTATTTAAGGCAGAAACGAGCTTAAATATCTTAGATATGATGTTGAAAATTGGAAAACATTTACAGCAATACAGGAAACTAGGAATTATTTCAATTCTGTCATTGTTTACTCAACCTTTACGTCATTCCAAACCCATATGGTAATTTCTTTTTCAGTGTAACATAGTTTGGGATGTTTATAAGAATGTGCAGGTTGCTCTTTTCCATACAATGCATTGATATTGTGGCTGTCGAGATCCACAAAAAAGCACAATAAAAGTGATCTACTGTATATGATATATACTATATACTTGTGCTATATATTCCAAGACGTCATGCTGAAAATCTGTTTTGTTCCCAAGGCAAAATCAACTGAACCCTTGTGTTTCTAGAAAAAAATATCCTTAAATTATTGACTGGATAACAAAGAAAAGAAAAGAAAAGAAAAGAAAAGAAAAGAAAAGAAAAGAAAAGAAAAGAAAGAACAATCATAAAGACTATTGACACAAATGCTTGCCTAATGTCAAAAGACATTAAAAAAAAACTTCATAATACTTTACCAAGAAGAAAACCAATATAACAAGATAATTTTTCATTTTTAGTAAATGATGTAGTAAGACTTTGGCTTAATAAAATTAAGCCAATGTTAAACAGTAACCCAGCAATTCCACTACAATTTCCAAACTAATCTACAGTATAAAACATTGCGATGGGTTTACTCACCACTCATGGTTGCTCTGCGGTGGGTTAGTGCTGGAAATACTGACTGAAGTGGCCACAGGTAAAACTCAACTAGTGCCAAACACATATGAAACAGTTTATTATATGGCCTGACTCCCTCACCCTCCATGTGACCCCATACTGAGTGACATTAGAGCTACACAACATGACTTTTGACCTGATCTAGGGCCAGTTTTTCCTCCATTGATCCCTACTTGACGGTCTGATCACTGATCTTAAATCAGCACAAATACTCACATTAACAAACGCCCCAGGTGAGCACTACAAAGCTGACCCACACCATCTTGCTCCCATCCTTTCCACTGCCCAATAGTGAACTAAAATATCACAGCAGAACTCAGGGGAAAACAGAGAACTGATATTGTATTTATGAACTGAAAAAAAAAATTATGAAAGAAAAAAAATATTTGATGCCTCATCCAAAGTGCCAGCACAGTTAAATTTGCTAAATGTTTTTTTTATATATATTAAAGTATATTTAGACACTGCATTTCAAAACAATTCACAGCACGACTTACCATTTCTCCGCAGCTCTGTAGCTCCTCTGTTCTCCCGTAACGTCGCGTGCAGCAGAAGCTGGAGACTCCGCGATATTCTGCCCTCACAACTGTTTAAAGAAATGAAAACGGCTGAGATGTTTGCGTGGGAAGAGGAGGTTACGGATATTTTTCTCGTGGGGAAAAAAACAAACTACTGCCCGATAGCGCGAAGAATCAACACGTTAATAAAGTATCATTGGGGGAGGCGTTTACTATGCAGACAACACCCACTGTGCCTTTACTGATGAATTAATTTAATGACTGTGAATGTTGAATATCAGTGACATGTTGCCATTTAATAGTAGTTATGTAAACCGGTTGTATGCTATAATCTTCATTAAATGGTAATAAAGTTGCGTTTTATGTGACAATGATTTGTTGCACTGTAGTAGGCTGCTGTATTAGCTAAAGAAAAATATTCAGCGTATCTCATTACCATGACAACGTGATTGCTCGCACTTGTTCAGGTCCAGCCTCAGATCTGTGTGTGTGACCTTCTGCTCCGATCTACCCACTCACCACCCACACAGTGTCTTATAGGTCTGTTGTACTTTACAAACTCATCTCGCGCTTTTCCTTGCTTTCCCCAAGGACCCTCTAAGGAATCTGCAATTTTATACAAAACACGCACTAATTGACTTCATTATATTGTACTTTCAATTATGTTGTGATAACTGTGAATCACAGTTGTTCAGGAATATCAGTGTATAAAAAAATGTTCACAAAAAGTCACAATGCAATCTACAGATTACAGGTTTATAGGAGCTATAAGCGCCAACTAAAGACACTATGGAAATCAGTTCGCGCTCAGCTTAATAGGCTACACTGGAAAAAAAAAATTTGATTCGACCTGAAGAATTTGTGCATAATTCCCACAAAGTATTTTTGTTTTTGTTTTACTTTAGTCACCAATACTATATAATATATATATAGTATAGTATAGTATAGTATAGTATAGTATAGTATAGTATAGTATAGTATAGTAGTATAGTATAGTATAGTATATATATATATATATAGCCTATTATTGTTATAATTATTGTTGTTGTTTATGTTTGTAACAGTTAAAAAATAAGTTACAATATAGTTAAAAAATATTTTTGAAATATCATTTGAAATGATTTTGCACTCTTTTTTGGGTTTTATTTTTTGAGCGGTGATGAAATATATTGCTCTTGTAAAAGTCCTGGGGTCTCATTTATAAAGCGTGTGCACGCACAAAACGGGGCTGGAAACGTACCTACGCCAGTTCCCACGCAAAGGTTGTGATCATAGACCGTAAAAAAATTGTGATCTATAAAAAAAAACTTGATGGGACAATGTGCGCACCTTTAAGCAAAAATTTGAGCTGTGCGTAGGCCTACGCACATTCTGGAGACAAAAGGCAACACATGGTGAAGTCGTGAACTGAAGTTAGATTGTAGAAAATAAATGTAAGAAGAACGATTATAAGAATTAATGGCTTTTAATTTTCGCTCCATTTTATACATTATAACCACATTATCATGAAGATTAAATCCAAAAGTGTTATTTGAAAAATTCGCATTCGTGGGTCTATATATCACATAATAGCTGCTTCGACCCGCAGACATAGAAAACAACCCGCGTGAAAAAACGTGGACTCGGGGTTGTATGTCTATCCAATCGAGGTCTTTTCCTGGTTCGGTTAAAACACACCCCATAATCACAGCCCAATGGAGCATCAGACTCATATTCTGACTAGAATTGAGTATGACCACGTCAGGCTAGTAAGGCACAAATGGCATTTGTAGTCTGTATCTAATTTTCAATGTATTTTACCTTTGACAGTGTTGTGTCACGTGGATGGGAATATGCATGCAAATGATATGCAGATGAGGTCATGCATAGTAAAACTAGGCGTTGTAAGCTCCATATATGGGGATTTCTTGGAGGAGACAGGGTGGAGATAGCTAGGGTGGAGATGCACGTACGCACAATCTGCTGCTGGCTGTAATTTATAAAGGTATTTTTGCGCAGGTTCTGGCGTATGCATGGTTTTATAAATCTGAATTTTTTTGTGCATACGCAAAATCTAGCTTTTGTACATACATACACTTTTAGGATGAAATCTACGCAATTTTTTATAAATGAGACCCCAGATCTTTAAAATGCATTCAAATTACAGCAAAACGCAGCACTACGGGGCTTGGCAGTGGTCAAAAAGGATGTTAACAGTGAAATTTGGAGTGATATATTCTTGAATTATTAATTTATTGTTATAAACATGAGCCGAGTCTGAATGGCAAGGGGGAGGGTTTGCTATAATCTATAATAATATCTTCAGGATTACTCAGAAGTCTAGTTTCAAATATAATTGTTTTGAAGTTTTGGTGCTTTTATTATGTAACGTTATTTAGTGTAAATGATCAATCCCGTTTGACATTTGTGTTGGCAACTGTATACAGAAGACCAGGGCACCATACAGACTTTACCAAAGAATTTGATGATTTTCTATCAGAGTTAGTACTGGCTGCAGATAAAGTACTAATTGTAGGTATCCGTGTAGACAATGAAAAAGAAGCATTGGGATTGGCATTTGGAGACAGTCTAAACTCTATTGGAGTTAGGCAACACGTGCCAGGACCTACTCATCGCCGTAATCATAAGACTTAATACTATCACATGTAATTATTTTTATAAAGCATAAAGATAAAGTCTAGGTCTAATTCTAGGGGGGAAATAATCCTTTTGGGACTATTTGCAAACAATATTTGCATTCATTTGCATCAAATATATTATTAGTCCCGAGATTCTTTAAAAAAAATGAAATATTGGGGGTTTCGCTAGAAGCCAGCTGCCTTCGATCTCAATCAAAATGGTCCAATGGCATGAAAAGGCCATGGGTCTGCGGAATTTGCATAATGCAACTCGCCTCACCACGTGGGTATAAAAAGCGTTGCATTGCAATCTCGCATTTATGTTTTCCTTTTGAGGAGCCAAGGCTGAGCACCCCGGCCGTACCAGCGGTACAGAGGATGTGGCATCAGGGAACGACGGTTACATACGTAACCAAGACATTCCCTTTCAGTCAGTACACTTTAGGTTACATCAGTACTGACGAAATGGGTGCCAATCTAATCACGCCAGAGCAGCTGTCTTCCAGCATCCTGGGCTGACCTGAAATCCCTGCCTCGAACATTACATGATGAGGGGCCGGCTCAGCTACCAATGTTCACTGGGAAGCATATCCCACTTGGAGAAATGCAACACAATGCCTGCCCATAGGGGGGACTTAGGAATACACGTATGACCCACGTATGGGCTGCATACGAAAGAATCTGGAGTTTCCAGCCGCAAGTGGAATCTTCAACCCCAGAGGTGGCAAGGGTATTGCCAAGGGAAGACACGCGCTCAAGGAGACTTACCGGGGAGAATACACATGTGGAGGTTGCCCAACGGGGGAACCATGCACATGGGGCACCTAGCCTGACACGAGGGCTGGGACCATCTGGGCATGCACTCTGGTGTCGGTGTCAACAGTGCTGGAGGAACTCAGGGCCTACTGAGAAGCTCCCTTGAGCGAATCAGTGCATGTATCCAGTCCGTGGAGTGGAATGGCGTAGCAAGCGAAGAAACCTGAGCCTGTCCAGTTACTGGCCGTCAGAGGCAAGTACACAAGGCTCCACTCGGAGATTATAGAATTTCATGAATGTGTTCGTGTCGCCCAGCCTGCAGCTCTACATATGTCCTTCAGCGAGGCGCCATGCACTAAAGCCCAAGAGGAAACTACACTCCTAGTGGAATGTGCCTTGACCCCTAGGGGGTATGGCAAGCCCTGAACCTGGTAAGCCAGGACAATGGTGTACACTATCCAGTGAGACAACCTCTGCTTGGAGAGAGCCTTCTGTTTCTGCTTTCCTCCATAACAGACAAAGAGATGGTCTGAGGTCCCTGAAGCACCGCGTCCTGTCTACATAAGCGCAAAAGGCGTGTACTGGACAGAGCAGCGCCAAGGCTGGGTCTGCCTCCTCCAAGGTCAGCGCTTGCAGTTTCACCACCTGGTCCCTGAATGGAGTGGTGGGAACCTTGGGCACATATCCAGGGCAAAGTCTCAGGATCACGTGAGAGTTACCCGGCCCAAATTCCAGCCACGCTTCGTCAACCGAAAATGCCTGCAGGTCCCCTACCCTCTTGATAGAACCCAGAGCAACGATGAGCACTGTCTTCATAGAGAGGAACTTCAGCTCTACGGACTGCAGAGGCTCGAAGGGGGCTTTGCGACAGCAGACAAGACCACTGCGAGGTCCCAAGAGGGTACTTATTAGGGGACGAGGAGGATTTAATCTTCCCGCCCTTCTAAGGCAGTGTTTCCCAAACGGGGTGCCATCTGATGAGAGCAGGGGTGCCGTTGCACTTGCACCGCGGTTCATCTAACATCTGATGATGCATCTATAATATGGGTTGTTACTTGAAAATAATGCTTTATGTATGTTTCTGTCAATGGATACACGTGCTGGCTCCTCAGAGAGACATTACAACAGCGATAGTAAACGAAAAACGTGGGTAAAATGGTCTCTCTTGTAAACTTTGTTCAATCCATGCGAATGCTCCTCTGTGTTCAAATATAATCAGTCATTTTCGCCGTCATCACCCGAATGTAGAGCCAGAAGAAGCGAATGAGGACTCACGTGCGCTGTGAGAAGATCTGTCTCTGTGCACTCATCCGAAAGTGCGCATACGTCTCACCGGGCGCAAATATTGATTTCTCTTTCAAGTCTTGCTCTTAAACGGACAAACTCACACAAGAAGTATGTCAACATGTCGATCTTGATGAGTATCCAAGCAGACATAGTCTGAATTAAGTGAACTTTATACAGTCAAGAAAGACGACACATATCCCTGCATTTGGTCTTAAAGGGGCAGTAGCCTTTACTGCTGTCTGTTTAAGGTTAAACAAAAGATAAGGACATCACTCACTGCTCTTGATTGAATAGCTTGTGTAAGGTGTGGCAGTGGCTTAGTGGTTCATGTAGGTTGTCTAAAAACCGAAAGGTTGGTGTTTTAATCCCAGGTTCCACCTGGCCAAGTGTCAAGGTGTCCATGAGCAAGACACCTAACTCCAGCTGCTCCCGACGAGCTGGATGGTGCCTTACATGGCTGACATCGCAGTCGGTGCAAGAATGGGTGAATATGAGGCAAAATGTAAAGCGCTTTGGATGGCCATAGGGTCTGTTAAAAGCGCTATATACTGTAAATGGAGTCCATTTACCATAAGTTAAATAATGATTCATCTTTAATTTAAACAGTGAAATATGCATTTATTTTACATTTGACTACTTTAAATTTCTGTACCTGAAAACTAATGTTAGACCTGCCTGAAAAACCTGAAAAGTATTGTTTATTTTATTAGTATCTTTGCTCAATATCATTTATTTATGCTGCTGCTTGTATTTAAGTTATTTGTTCTTATTTTATTTTTTTATTTTTAACTTACCGTACGGAAACCGTGAACCTAAAACCATATTAAAATCAGTACCCCTCTAGCGTAACTTCTGCAATGGGGTGCCACAAATTTAGAACATTTTCAAAGGGTGCCATGAAGGAAAAAAAGGTTGGGAAACACTGAACCTGTGGACCAGGTCTGAGGTACTGTATAGAGACTACAAAATGTCCCATGGTATAAGTTGAGACAGCCATAGCTTTCCATGATGTCTTTAATTGGTACTTAGCTCCTAGAAACCTGTAATCAACACAAATAATTATTACTTGCAGAATTAATATATTATCCACTGATATTCATAAACAACTAGGTGTAAATGCAATATGTAATGAAGTTAAACTCATAAATGCATATCCTGGATGAAATTGAATTTCCATTTATAATTCTTAAGTTTAATCATTCTTAAGTTTAACAATAAGCAGGCTCATATTAGCACTGTTGTGTTGGCTTATTCAGACTAAATATGGCACAGTTATTGCACAGTTGGCATAGTTATTGCAAATTGCAAACATGCAACAGTGTACTGTTTTGGTACATTTTTTTGTAAAGAAAACATTATGCAAAGTAATAGAATAAACATCTAAGTATGATAATTCCATAGAGAACATAGTGCTGTAGGTTGTGTTTTATGAAAAATGTGTGTGGGTCTGTTCTTTAGGGTGTATAAAGATTGAAAACATGGCTTTACCATAAAACTTCATTTCTGAAAGGGGACAGCAGTAGATTGCATCGCTATGGTAACACAATAGAGTGCCAGAGTGTGGGTGGTATGTTTCATACATGTTCTACATTTAGCTACTGTAATTACACATTCAGCTGCTGAGAAACAGGCATGAAATGCATTGCACCACTAAATGATTTAGACACAGTTAATATAATTATAAAAGGTTTGGATTTACTATTATACAAATTAAGTGTTCTTATTACAAACTACTAGCTAAGCAGGGACAAATCATTGTCTTTGCTTGTAGTTATTAGGCTATATAGGCTAAAAATCAATATGCATCTTAGAATATCTGGCCACACTTTATATTAGGTGTCTTTAAAGGTGCAGTGTGTGAATTTTAGTGGTGAGGTTGTGAATTGCAATCATGCACCACATAGAGAAGCTATGGGCCGACGGCAGAAGTGCCTGGCCAACTTACAGAACCAGGCTAGTAGTCCCATAAATGTAGATCCTGACGGGCGAGGTAAGTGACGGTTGCTGCTAGATCCATATCTAATCCTCTAACCCTGAGGATCTACCCCTGCTGCTCAGCGTATGCTGAGGTGTATAGAAGTTGGAACTTTCTGCAGAGTAAATAGCTATAGACCTCCTGTGATTTCATGTTGCCTATCACTATATGGAGTCGCTGTTGTTCCCAACTGCTTCAGTTGACCGTGGAATATTTAGTATTGAGGAAATTTCATTCATGAATGGACTTATTGCACAGGTGGCAACCTATCATGGTACCACGCCTGAATTCACTGAGCTCCTGAGAGCGACCCATTCTGTCACAAATGTTTGTATGCATGTCTAGGTGCTTGATTTTATACACATGTGGCCCTTGAAGTGATTGGAACACCTGAAATTAATAGTTTGGAGGGGTGTTCCAATACTTTTGGCAAAATACTGTAGTGTATATGTGATACAGCAAAATGCTATTTGTTTGTTTACATATGAATATTCAAGGAAAATGTTATTAACGAATTCTATTCTATTCATATTATATCCTGTCTAATTTGCCCTCTTTCACTCCAGTCTTACCTAGAAAATGAAGGTTACTGCATAAATATTACAGCCCTATAATTATCAAATGCACAAAAAATACAGTACCTTCTGAGTTGCATCATGAGCTACCTGGTTGTATGCTCACCTTTACCTGCTAACATTAAAGAGATGAAAGTAGCCTGAAGTACAAAACTGCCTGGACAAACAGCAAAAGGTCAGGAAATAGATTTGTTGCTTTGAAATGTCACCATCTTCAAGCTTAACGTGAAGACACAGACATTTACAGCCCTGACCAAAAACCCAATGAGAGATTCATCAGAGCTAAAGACAGAAAACTCTCCATTCAGTTCAACAGCTCATTACAATTACACACACAAATCATGTGCTAGAAGATTCCTTTATTCGCTTAAGTGAAGAGATCTCCATACAATCAAAATGCCACAAAAAAAAAATCTGTATCAAAAACATCTTCAAACAAAAGTGTGGGTGTGGGGGGTATTGTTAAATACAAAACTATAGTGTTGTATTGTGCCAAATCCAGATGAAGCTGCTCATCTTTCCCATGATCAGAAGATGATATTACGCTAATACTGTTTAAATTTAATACAAAAACAGAGTTATAAGATAAAGAGTTACAAAAATTATAAAAGGATCTCACAAGTTAGAAAAATTAGTGGTCATAGTACCGCTGTATCCTGGCTGTTATTACTTGATTGATTAATTTGTTGATGAAGCAAAGAGAAATTAGGTGAACACAATTCACCATAGCCCTTGAGATCTATGAATAAAATGATGAGTTTACAGACACCACGATACATTCAGGAGTATAAGTAGTACATATAGTGTAGTATTTGGCATAAAGTGTAGATAAATGGAAAATATGAAATGCAAACCACAATCTTTACATTGTACTCTGAGAGTGATCATTCATACAATATGCTGGTTCAGTTAGAGTTTGATGCATCAAACTGATCTTTAACAGAGGTGACTGATCAAGAGCTTCTTGGCATCACTCTTTGGCTGAGATAAGCTGTTTGTTTTTTATTAGTTAAAACATGCTCTGAACTTTAGATTTACCAATGAGGACATTCAGTTAGCTCAATGAGTGTGTTTGAGATCTGCATTAGTGTTGCATCATGGACTGTCTGACTGTTTCCTCCAGGGATTTTCTAGTGATGAGAAGCCTGACCACATCTTCTTTCTTCTTGGTGAGTCTTTTTCGTGCCTGATCATGTGTCACCATTGTCATGTCCCAGCCATTCACCTGGAAAAAAAACATTGAAAGCACACAAAAACTAATATGATATTTTATACCAAATATACAGTATAGCTACAGAGTATACACAGGAGGACATCAAAAGGCAATTTTTATTGCTGGACTTCTGCCACTTTTATTAGAGAGAAAGAAAAAATCCATTGGGTAAAAAAAAGGGAGAACTGTGTCTTGAAAGGTTTCCCGTAGAAGCATTAATCCTACTACTCCTTAAAAAATGACCTACTGGCATTTATCTGAGATCAGGCAGTCAGCCCATTGACTTATGTCCTGATCAGTGCCCTGACTAGTGAACTAGGGAGCCGATTGAGACGCAGGGTAGGTCTTCTTTAAACTAATGACCAAACACAAAACATTGTGAAAAGGGCTGTCACCAGTATATGACAAATAAAATGTCAAAAAAGCACCATAAAAGTTGTCTGGCTATCCCCAGACCAAGCTCAATCTTTTAAAGGAGTGATGAATAGGGCTTGGGCATGGGACGTGGCGGCCATGTTGATGGCCTCACAAATGTAAACATACAGCAAGTGGAATGAGGAGAAGCAGAGTTGAGAGAAAGAAAAAACATGTTAAAATCCCAAAAGGGATGTGGAATTTACCGGGATATGTTAAATAGGGAAGGCAGGGACCACTATATGGACAAAATTGGAACTATTAACGTTTTGGATCCACATTAAATTCCCAACAAAGAGTGGAGCACCGACGACGAAAACTTAATTTTTTTGGTCCCCAATAGACATTCTACTGACTATAAGTAACTTTGCAACTACAATTCAACTTATTCTACTAACCCAAACCCTAACACATATAACCATAACCTACTACTACTCTCATGAGAGTTAGTTGACATGTTGTTGAAAACATACATAATTAGTAGAATGTTTAAAGTGGACTTTCGAAATAAAGTGTAACCGAAACTAGGGCTGTGCTGTGTTGGAAAAAAAAAAAAAAAAAAAAAAAAAAAAAATTCGATTCACCAATTCTGAATCGATTTTCATATTAATTTCTAAAGATCAATTCGTAACTCAGAGGATCGATTTAATAATAGGCCTACATTTTCCCCGTGAATTTTATTTTACCGCGTCATTGAATTCACGCAAGCGTGAGGTGGAAGGACATTAAAACAACGAACATGGCAGCTTTGAAAACTCCAGAAATGCCGCGGACAGAGAATACTAGAGTAGATAAACTCGAGCCGAAGCTCTCGTCACTATACCGCCGCCGCCGTGCTGAAGAAGGCAGACAGAGAATACTAGAGTAGATAAACTCAAGCCGAAGCTCTCGTCACTATACCGCCACCGCCGTGCTGAAGAAGGCAGACAGAGAATACTAGAGTAGATAAACAAACTCGAGCCGAAGCTCTCGTCACTATACCGCCACCGCCGTGCTGAAGAAGGCAGACAGAGAATACTAGAGTAGATAAACAAACTCGAGCCGAAGCTCTCGTCACTATATCACCACCGCCGTGCTGAAGAAGGCAGACAGAGAATACTAGAGTAGATAAACTCGAGCCGAAGCTCTCGTCACTATACCGCCACCGCCGTGCTGAAGAAGGCGGACAGAGAATACTAGAGTAGATAAACTCGAGCCGAAGCTCTCGTCACTATATCACCACCGCCGTGCTGAAGAAGGCAGACAGAGAATACTAGAGTAGATAAACTCGAGCCGAAGCTCTCGTCACTATATCACCACCGCCGTGCTGAAGAAGGCAGACAGAGAATACTAGAGTAGATAAACTCGAGCCGAAGCTCTCGTCACTATATCACCACCGCCGTGCTGAAGAAGGCAGACAGAGAATACTAGAGTAGATAAACTCGAGCCGAAGCTCTCGTCACTATATCACCACCGCCGTGCTGAAGAAGGCGGACAGAGAATACTAGAGTAGATAAACTCGAGCCGAAGCTCTCGTCACTATACCGCCACCGCCGTGCTGAAGAAGGCAGACAGAGAATACTAGAGTAGATAAACAAACTCGAGCCGAAGCTCTCGTCACTATATCACCACCGCCGTGCTGAAGAAGGTGGACAGAGAATACTAGAGTAGATAAACTCAAGCCGAAGCTCTCGTCACTATACCGCCACCGCCGTGCTGAAGAAGGCAGACAGAGAATACTAGAGTAGATAAACAAACTCGAGCCGAAGCTCTCGTCACTATACCGCCACCGCCGTGCTGAAGAAGGCAGACAGAGAATACTAGAGTAGATAAACAAACTCAAGCCGAAGCTCTCGTCACTATACCGCCACCGCCGTGCTGAAGAAGGCAGACAGAGAATACTAGAGTAGATAAACAAACTCAAGCCGAAGCTCTCGTCACTATATCACCACCGCCGTGCTGAAGAAGGTGGACAGAGAATACTAGAGTAGATAAACTCAAGCTGAAGCTCTCGTCACTATACCGCCACCGCCGTGCTGAAGCGCCGCGGACATAGAGTTTTCCTCACTCTTCCTCTTCTCTCGTTCCGTCGAGCTAAGAAGAACCGTCGCAGACAGAGAATACTAGAGTAAGTTAGACGAGCGAACTCGGGCTGTTGGATATGTCAAGAACGTGCCTTACGCCACAGCAGTTCTCACTGCAGTGCGCTGTCTTACTGCCAAGGAAGTTGTAAGGGCTGCCTTGTCATGACAGCGTGCGCCCCCTCCACAGCGCGCGTTTGCTGACTAGAGCACTCTGGAAGGGGGATTGATCTTTACAACCATAAATACTCCATTAATTTGCAGTTGAATGTCTATAATAAGTAATAGTATCAATAATAGTATATAGTATAATAGTATCAGTATATTGCAACTACAGTCCTGTAATTCAGGTAACAGCTGGAAAAAATGCAAAAACACTTATCTAAATCTCGAAGATCGGATTGGATCAGATCAGATCGAATCGAATAATGATAATCGATTCAAGATCTTGAGAATCGGAATCGAAACGATTCTTGAAATTTGAATCAAAACCCAGCCATAACCGAAACGTATATTTATTATTATAAAATATTGCAATGTTATTGTTTACTATATGTATAATTTGCACTTCCTCCATTTTCTGTGTCCGTTGTTATTTTATAGATACCTATTTATTTATTTAATTTGTTTATATAGAATTGAAAGAATTTATTTTAAAAAAGTATTTATTATTGTTATATTAGAAATTGCACTCTTGTTTTCTGTGTCCATTTTTTGTATTAGTGCATTTGTAACTTTTTACCTTGAAGCATTCCAACTGCACTGCACCGTTCTGTGTTTTACTGTTACTTGCAAATAAACACTGAAAAACATCTGATTGTGTGACAATTCTTGATTTTTGCACATCGTACTGTTATTGCTTCTTGTCCGTGGTTGCGCCTCCAAGCAGGAATGCGGTAGCCTGACGTGGTCATACTCAATACTAGTCAGAATGGCCCTCATTTATCAAAAGTGCGTACACCAAATTTCCAGCGTACACCTTGCGTACACCCAAACCCACGGTGACTTTGAGATTTATCAATATGGACGTTGACGTACGGTCGCTCAAATCCTAAGCCAGCTCAGGAGGTGGTGTACGCACGTTTGAGTTAGTGGGAAAATGCGCAGAAAAACAATTCCTAACACCACAAAACGCACTGACAAGATATGCTATATGACCCACTGTAAAAAACCACAACAACATTCAGTGTTTATTTTTGTGCAACATGAACGTCAATGTTTAATTTGTGTGACTTTACCAAAAGCGCTTGATTTGTAGGCTTATGTATTCCTCCAGTCGCGAGCCTGTGCGCTTTATCTGACGTTTCAGGCCCGCCTGGCCCGGCAGCTGCGCACGGACTGGGACTAAAATAATTCAGACTGACAAAATAATAAAAATGACCTTCTTCTTTTAAATAATAATAAAATCAATAAAAACGACATTCTTCTTCTAAATAACAAGCGTCATTAAGAATAATAATCATAATAATAAGTCAACAAATTGTCATGTAATTATTAATGTGAATGAATGGTACTCCACATCACATCATCCTCACTATCGTAGGCCTACACCCCAATACATGTGCCGTGATACGAAATTAAATGCTAATTGTTTCAAAACATGTGCTGTAAAATAATGCAGTGATGGTAATTTATCATCCAAACAGCTATTTAAACTGCTGGAGTGCGCTTCTCAACCTCCACACTATTAAGAGTACTCGTAATTTGGGTCCATATTTTGTTTTTGTAGGTGCCTTTAATCCCACTCTTTAAACTCCCAAATAAAACAATTTCGGGTTTTTTTTTCCACTTCCCTGGTGATGGTCTCGATGGGTGCGTCTCAATCATCTCACTAGTTCAGTAGTCAGGCACTGATCAGGGAGTCAGCCCATTGACTTATGTCCTAATCAGTGCCCTGACTAGTGGACTAGTGAGATGATTGAGGCGCGCCCGATCTCCACGTCGGAGAAGTTTCGTTTCTTTGCCGTCTTCTGTTTGTCCATGCCGTGAAATGAGGGCGTGGGGGAGGCGGAGACTTGAATATATAGGGGCGTGTTATTCTAATGACGATCGTTTTCAGCCGCCGCATTTATCAAGGGCAGGTATTGCGTCCACCTGGATTGCAGAGGTGCGCACAGCTTCATAAATCAGGCGGTGAGAGGAGTGTACGCATAATCTTACGCCAACATATACACCTGTTTCTACGCAAAGGACATTACGCAATTGATAAATGAGGGCCAATATGAGTCTGAAACTGCTCCATTGGGCTGATTATGGGGTGTTTCAACCGAACCAGGAAAGATCTCGATTGGATAGACCTACAACCAATCAGAGCAACGAAACGAAGCGAAGCATTGTCAAATGTCAACAGAGCTCAACTGCACTGTGTTGCCAAGTCCGCGTTTTTTTCCGCCGGTTGTTTTCTATGTTCGAGGGTTGAAGTGACTATTATGTGATATATAGACCCACGAGTGCGAATTTTAGCAGGCAATCTTGCCTAAATAACACACATTTTAGCACCCAAACACCTTTTTTTTCCGGAGAACCCCCACGAGAAGCTATTGTTTAGGGCTAGGGCTGATTTTGTTGTAAAAACTTGGCAACCCTGTCTGCACGTGCGCTGGAATAAACGATCTTTGCCGGTGTTTATGAATTTATTGATACACAGAGTACTTACCCAACATGATCATCATTTTTGTTTAGAGAAATTGTGAAGGTGAATGCATATACAAACAAGCTCTCTGTTTAGGATCCGAACAAATATAATCCAAGCCCCTTTGATGATGTGCATGATTATGTTACTGTTTATCATCTGTCCGTCATCGGCTAAAGCCCGCCCTGATGATTTCATTGGTCCGAACAGTTTCTGTCCTGGGATAATTACTCCTCGATGGATCAAGTCCAGACCAAACCGCCTGACCTAAAACAATTGTGGGCGGGGCTAAGTTCGGCTGGCATCCAGGCGAGGAATGCGGTGAAAAGTTTATCTATTTTCGACCTTTTTCCAATGGCGATTATGTGTTGAGCGGTTACACCCCAAAATGCACCAACGGTTCACCATAGTTGAAATAACGCCAAAATAATTAAATTAAGACACGACTGAAATATAATTCATTCATAGTGATTATACATCTATAAACAGTGCGCAGTAGTCCAAGTAGCATTAAGGGGGTAATGACGTCACAACACCCAAGCCCTATTGAAAAATCAGCTTTTCCTTTTGATATACAGTCTTGTTCAAAATAATAGCAGTACAATGTGACTAACCAGAATAATCAAGGTTTATCGTATATTTTTTTATTGCTATGTGGCAAACAAGTTACCAGTAGGTTCAGTAGATTCTCAGAAAACAAATGAGACCCAGCATTCATGATATGCACGCTCTTAAGGCTGTGCAATTGGGCAATTAGTTGAATTAGTTGAAAGGGGTGTGTTCAAAAAAATAGCAGTGTGGCATTCAATCACTGAGGTCATCAATTTTGTGAAGAAACAGGTGTGAATCAGGTGGCCCCTATTTAAGGATGAAGCCAACACTTGTTGAACATGCATTTGAAAGCTGAGGAAAATGGGTCGTTCAAGACATTGTTCAGAAGAACAGCGTACTTTGATTAAAAAGTTGATTAGAGAGGGGAAAACCTATAAAGAGGTGCAAAAAATGATAGGCTGTTCAGCTAAAATGATCTCCAATGCCTTAAAATGGAGAGCAAAACCAGAGAGACGTGGAAGAAAACGGAAGACAACCATCAAAATGGATAGAAGAATAACCAGAATGGCAAAGGCTCAGCCAATGATCACCTCCAGGATGATCAAAGACAGTCTGGAGTTACCTGTAAGTACTGTGACAGTTAGAAGACGTCTGTGTGAAGCTAATCTATTTTCAAGAATCCCCCGCAAAGTCCCTCTGTTAAAAAAAAGGCATGTGCAGAAGAGGTTACAATTTGCCAAAGAACACATCAACTGGCCTAAAGAGAAATGGAGGAACATTTTGTGGACTGATGAGAGTAAAATTGTTCTTTTTGGGTCCAAGGGCCACAGGCAGTTTGTGAGACGACCCCCAAACTCTGAATTCAAGCCACAGTACACAGTGAAGACAGTGAAGCATGGAGGTGCAAGCATCATGATATGGGCATGTTTCTCCTACTATGGTGTTGGGCCTATTTATCGCATACCAGGGATCATGGATCAGTTTGCATATGTTAAAATACTTGAAGAGGTCATGTTGCCCTATGCTGAAGAGGACATGCCCTTGAAACGGTTGTTTCAACAAGACAATGACCCAAAACACACTAGTAAACGGGCAAAGTCTTGGTTCCAAACCAACAAAATTAATGTTATGGAGTGGCCAGCCCAATCTCCAGACCTTAATCCAATTGAGAACTTGTGGGGTGATATCAAAAATGCTGTTTCTGAAGCAAAACCAAGAAATGTGAATGAATTGTGGAATGTTGTTAAAGAATCATGGAGTGGAATAACAGCTGAGAGGTGCCACAAGTTGGTTGACTCCATGCCACACAGATGTCAAGCAGTTTTAAAAAACTGTGGTCATACAACTAAATCAGGGTATATGCAGGAATCCTGAAGTTAATTTCAATACCTTTTTAAGACTTTTTAAAGACCTTCTCAAAATATTTTAAGACCTCATCGCACTTCAAGTTCTAATCGGCAACAAACCTTTAATAAACAGTTGTAGTCGAATGTAAACTTAAAATCTCTATCGTAGGCCAATTTTGTATTGTTTATATTGCTTATCTGTTTTACAACGTCTGGAGGGCGACAACATTACCTAACTGCGCATTTCGCAAAATACATGACGTCACCCTTGGCTACCACTACCACTCAATGTTTTTACCAGCCACTTTTTTGTTTTTAACAAATTAATACTACAAGCTCTACAATACTTAAGCAGTTTATTTAATCTCAAGTCTCAATGAAATACTGACATTTTCACGATGATTTGTGGTCTTTTATGGCTTCCAGTTTTATGGTTTTTAGTCCCAAGAATGAAACTATTCGTTTTGGCATCTCTGAAGCGTGTTGACAACATACCGAGCAGAACATTGTCAGAATGGGATGCACCGAAATCAAAATTCTTGGCCGAAACAAAAAAAGAAGAAACCAAAGCCGAAAAACGAAAAATAAAATTTAAAATTCAAACTAGAATGTTTAACTCGATTTCACTCATGTGTACACTAAATAATAATGTACAGGTCTACTGGCCTGCAGAAAGGTACAGAAATTGAATAAAGTAATCAAATGTAAAATAACTGCATATTTAACTGTTTAAATGAAAGATTAATCCTTATTAAACTTACAAAAGCTATTCAATCAAGAGCATTGTTTAATGTCAAACTAAATATAAGGACATCACTCAGGCAGCAGTAAAGGCTACTGCGCCTTTAAGACCTGAGGCAGGAATATGCTCGTCTTTCTCGACTGTGCATAATACAGTTCACTTAAGGCATATTCAGACTATGTCCTCTAGGATACTCATCAAGATGGACATGTTGACATACTTCTTGTGTGAGTTTGTCCGTTTAAGTGCAAGACTTGGAAGAGAACTCAATATTTGCGCGCTGTGAGACGATGCACAGCGCGCTCTCGATTGCGCGCTCTCGGATGATGCACAGCGTCAGATCTTCTCTCAGCGCGCGCGAGTCTTACGGCGCGTCTACACGTGAGTGATGACGGAGAAAACGACTGGTTATATGCGCACATACGGCAGCACTCGCATCCATTGAACAAAGTTTACAAAGAGGTGAAACAGTTCGGTAGGTGAAGCGAGTTTACCGCCACAACTCAAAATCAGCCGCATTTGGCTGGTGGCGTTGCTAATTTCCACCCCTGGCGTGCGCGCTCCGAGCCGATCTCAGACTGAGCACCCCGTTGTTTTTTAATACTTATGGGGATGAAAAGAAATATATTCACAAATACTTTTTGGAGTCAAACTCTTTTGACAAAATACTTTCAAAATTTAAGACTTTATAAAGCCGGGATAAGACTTTTTAATACTTTATAAGGGTCTTAATTTTCCCAAAATTGATTTATCACCTTTTAAGACTTTTCAAGACCCCGCGGATACCCTGTAAATATTAGTTTAGTGATTCACAGGATTGCTAAATCCCAGAAAAAAAAAATGTTTGTACAAAATAGTTTTGAGTTTGTACAGTCAAAGGTAGACACTGCTATTTTTTTGAACACACCCCTTTCAACTAATTCCCCAATTGCACAGCCTTAAGAGCGTGCATATCATGAATGCTGGGTCTTGTTTGCTTTCTGACAATCTACTGAACCTACTGGTAACTTGTTTGCCACGTAGCAATAAAAAATATACTAAAAACCTTGATTATTCTGGTTAGTCACATTGGCCCTCATTTATCAAAAGTGCGTACACCAAATTTCCAGCGTACACCTTGCGTACACCCAAACCCACGGTGGCTTTGAGATTTATCAATATGGACGTTGGCGTACGGCACGCTCAAATCCTACGCCAGCTCAGGAGGTGGTGTACGCACGTTTGAGTTAGTGGGAAAATGCGCAGAAAAACAATTCCTAACACCACAAAACGCACTGACAAGATATGCTATATGATCCACTGTTAAAAATCACAACAACAACATTTAGTGTTTATTTTTGTGCAACATGAACGTCAATGTTTAATTTGTGTGACTTTACCAAAGCGTTTGATTTTTAGGCATATGTATTCCTCCAGTCGCGAGCCTGTGCGCTTTATCTGACGTTTCAGGCCCGCGCCTGGCTCAGCAGCTGCGCACGGACTGGGACTAAAATAATTCAGACTGACAAAATAATAAAAATGGCCTTCTTCTTTTAAATAATAATAAAATCAATAAAAACGGCATTCTTCTTCTAAATAACAAGCGTCATTAAGAATAATAATCATAATAATAAGAAGAAGAATCTTACTCCACAATACATCATCACTATTGTACACCCCAATACATGTGCCGTGATACGAAATTAAATGCTAATTGTTTCAAAACGTGCTGTAAAATAATGCATTGTGATGGTAATTTATCATTCAAACAGCTATTTAAACTGCTGGAGTGCGCGTCTCAACCCCCACACTAACAGTAGCTACTCGTAATTTGGGTCCATATTTTGTTTTTGTAGGTGCCTTTAATCCCACTCTTTAAACTCCCAAATAAAACAATTTCGGGTTTTTTTTCCACTTCCCTGGTGATGGTCTCGATGGGCGCGTCTCAATCATCTCAATAGTTCAGTAGTCAGAGCACTGATCAGGGAGTCAGCCCATTAACTTATGCCCTAATCAGTGCCCTGACTAGTGGACTAGTGAGATTATTGAGCGCGCCCGATCTCCACGTCGGAGAAGTTTCGTTTCTTTGCCGTCTTCTGTTTGTCCATGGCGTAAAATGAGGGCGTGCGGGAGGCGGAGACTTGAATATATAGGGGCGTGTTATTCTAATGACGATCGTTTTCAGCCGCGGGATTTATCAAGGGCAAGTATTGCGTACACCTGAATTGCAGAGGTGCGCACAGCTTCATAAATCAGGCGGTGAGAGGAGTGTAAGCATAATCTTACGCCAACATATACACCCGTTTCTACGCAAGATTGATAAATGAGGGCCAGTGTACTGCTATTATTTTGAACAATACTGTATAAAAGGTCCTGGTAATATAAGATTATCCTGAAAGTTTCAGAGCTGAAAACTTCCTTTTTAGTCAAAGAAAAGCTTTTGTAGACACCAGGACCAGAAAACGATCGTGTGCTTCATCCTTATGGAATTATCTTTGTCTCAATAAAACTGAACGAAACTTTTTCAGAAACTATCAAAAATATGCCATAAGAAAAGAAAAACACATTGAAAATAAAAAAGATAACCTCAGTCACACAAATGTAACAGGATATTTAGTAAGCTTCATTCCTTGTTAATGTTTTTCAAAGATTCATTTTCGCAAATCCTGGATTGTGAATGCATTGCCAAAGATTTCGCTTACATTTCTCAGTTATTCGTTTGTTCTTCAAGGCAGCAATAAGTAAGTTATTGAAGTAACCAATAGTATCCATATACAGTGTACAACTTGTTAAGTAAAAACAAGTTTTAAACTAAATTTTAATTTTGATATACACATTCAGGCTACATTAATATTCCAGTTTCATTAATGGTATTATGCACTGAAATTACATAAAGTTACTCAAAAATACATTACAAAAATTATATGAATTTAGGATTTTGATTGTGGATTTTGTTCATTTTTCCCTGTAACACACTTTTACATTTACATTTATGCATTTGGAAGACGCTTTTATCCAAAGTGACTTACATTGCATTCAAGGTAAACATTTTACATTATTGTCAGTTCTTGCTTTCCCTGGGAATTGAACCCCTGACCTTGGTGTTCCTAGCACCGCGCCCTACTGGTTGAGCTACAGGAAAGCCTGGGTGCTGTTTTAATGACAGAGATTCAGTACTTCCTCCACCAGTGGTGTTAGAGAACGCGTTATAAGCTACTCGTAAACAGCTTGTTGGACTGAGCAGCCCGCCAAGCGTCGGTAAGCACCCAGTCGTGATCGGTGTTGTGCAAGTTACTTCCAAACTGTAATATATTATAGATTACTTATTACTCCTATTTAAAAGTAATTCTTTACATTACAATATTACTGTCTCAGAATTGTAATGCGTTACATTACTCCTGTATTACTTTTGAGTTACTTTCACCAAAATAACTACAGAAGTAGCTCTTAACTTTCTAAAATGTAGGCTACCAGAGAGCATTTTACATCCAGTAGAAGGCGATGATTAAGCATAATGACGTGGGCCATCCAGGCTAACAATAGAGAATTGGCAAAGTGAATGCTCAAGACAATGCAAGAAATCATGACAGACAGAATCACAAACGATCCAATTCTGTTATAAGTGTTGTAGAGGTAAAGTGATTATCTGGCAATATCTGGGAATAGCTAGGTCTGTTCATAAACACAACAGAACTGTGTGTAAACTCTAAGTTATGACAATATGCGCATTTGTTCTTTTCTTATTGTTGCGACATCGATAGTTCTTTCGGTTTTAGACAAATGTTGCATTTGACTGCATTTGCATTTTGACTAGTCCTTATCTCTGATAAACTAAGTAAAGCGCATCCATCTCGCGAATGTACAGTAGAGATGTGACGGTTTGGACATTTTCCCACCGGAATGAAAGTTATGCTTCCATATGAACTGAAAACGCGCCAGTGCGCGCACACCGTGAATGACAGCTCGTCAGTAAATGCGCGCTCTGTGCGGCCAAGCAGATTTTAGTTTCGGTTTAGAATTAGCCTATTATTCTTAATGAAAAACACAACACAATGACAAACCACCTTTAATAGGCGCTTTTACATTTCACTTTGAAACCAAATCTTCCGCGATCATCTGACAGCTCAAAAAAGACTCCTGCTGCGTTTGTGCTGCGACACATTCGGTTTTCAGTTATTTGAACGGTCTGTTCTCTTACTGAACTAAATTGCTTTATTACTATAAAAAAATCAAAACGACTGTGTCACGGTGTGCAGTAGGCCTGGTCGTATTCTGTCATCTTCACCCAAGTGTTGTTTATACAGTTTGGCTCAGCAGCGCGCGCCTCGTCCTCGTCCGTTCTCCGTTGTGCTATTCTTTGAAACGACAGAGCCTTTAAACCTCATTTAGCCACTTTTCCACTGGCCAGTGCGAGCACAGATGCTGAAATCATGCCTGCGGCACTTCTGTAAAATCCGCAGTAAACACATACGCCGTCACAGGACTATGTCACACAATATCCAAATGTAGGCTTACACCAGCAAGAGGGAGATTAATTGAAGTACTGAATTGTAGGAAAATGAAGTAAATGCAACGACGCGTCGACGTCATCGATGACGTCGACTACGGAAATACGCCGACGTTCGTGAAATGCGTCGGCGCGTCGTGTCACGCATTCATCTCGCGTAATGTTGGCTTCTGCTCCTGGGAATGGAGAAAGTTCTCTATTCTATCACAAAAACCTAGACCATGAATATCAAAAGTATGGGAATGCTTTAAACAGAGGCCAAAAAGTGTTTCCCACACATAGACTAATTTGTGGCGGACCGCCACATAATCAATAACGGCCGCCACATATTGATTCGTCATTCATTAATTTTTACTCTATTTAAAAGACGCACGCATATTCGTTTAGCTGCATTTCCTTAAGTTCTCTCTCCGCCCTTTTGCGCGTCTCTTACGCCGCATTCACACGGGGCGTAGGCGTTAACGCTTGACGGAGGGCGTGACTGAAGCTGGGTGCTGACGCGATTGTCATAGTGACAACAGCCAATCACATTAACTTGCCGCTTGGACCAAAACAACACAAAAAAGCGCCTTTTTTGGTTGTATGTGCGAGTGCGATTGCCCGTGTAGTTGTTGTCAGCGCACTGCACAGGTGCACGAAGCTGTTAAGTACATTAAATCCTGAAAAAGCGCAGACAGCGGGAAGAATATCACGTAGTGGTCAAGGAGCTGCGTCTGGATTTTTAACTGTCTATGGTCTGGACGGTTCACGGAGCAGTAATGAACGCAATTGGCTAGCGTCTGCTGTAGGATATTTGCATACGGCGATCTGATTGGATGACGCCTGCGCTGGCGCTTGAAAAGTTGAGAATTCTTCAACTTCTGCCGCTTGCAACGCGAGTGAAGCGCCGCGACGGAACCCACAATTCAGTTCGGCAACGGATGATGTCACCCATTCAAAGTAAATGGGAAGCGTTAACGCCTACGCCCCGTGTGAATGCGGCGTTACTCACTCACACACACACGTGCGTTGCATTCGACCGTAAAACAAGTTTTATTGCATTTTGGCGCATTTAGTATGACATAGCTTTTAAAACCAGAGCAGTTGAATAACAGAGTTGCGACACGCCTTCATCACGCGGCAGCGCGCGGTCACGGCGCTCATTATAATTCTAAACAAACCAGCGCGGTGTCAATCAATTACAGACCAGTGTTTCCCAAGCGGGATCCCGAGCAAAAGGTGCCGGGACGCACTTACACCGCGGTTCATCTCACATCTGATGACGCATCTTTAATATGGGTTTAATATGGGACCTTTTGCCTGTTCTATTGACTACGACTTTGGATTACCCTTCAATAAATACTGCGTTTGGATCTTCAACCAACCTTCTGTCTCAGAGCAGTTCGTAACACATACAAAATAATAGATTCCTAAGATTATTTTCATAACTGTAAAATAATGTATTTCCTTGCCGATATAGTGATAGAGAGCGCGTTATACTTGTAGCTCAAGTCAACAGCAGCTGGCTAAACTGAGGCGTGAGTCGATTGGTGACGTCAACTTCCCTCTTCGATTGATTGGCTACGGGATGATCTGTCAATCTAGAACTAGTGGACCAATGGTGATGCTAAGACCCGCCCCTGAATTACATGAAACTCGAACCGCAACATTTGGAAATGCAAGCGCAGAATATGGAAACAAGAGCAAAGGAGAAAAGAGAACGGGCATACAAAAAAGAAAATAAGAGCAGAAAACATGATTTAAACTTGTTTAAATGTTTGACTTGTTTATTATTTTTAATTTCTGTGACCGAGTAGTTTGAGATTCTGGTTAACTTTGCATTGATTTTTCAGTTTTGTGCGTTATATTGTCACATGCGTTTTTTAAAATTTTGATTCATGCTTATTATTTTATTATTAATGACCGCAATTTAATTGCCGGGAATCTGATCCCATATGGTGCTGCCCAATTTATCAGTGGCCCACCGGGAATTCTCCCAAATCCTCTGATGTCAGCTCTGGGTCTGTACACATTGGCTATTTATATCTTATAAAATATACAGAATTTGCATTTGCAGCGTTGTTGTTTTTTTTGCCTAGAGTGGCAGCTGAGCTTGTGCTGGCCCTGGTCATATGGATTAATTTTATGTTTCTTTTTATTTTATTGTAATGCGTCACAGCCTCAATCCTCATTGACTTTCAAAAAAAACTAAAAACAGAGAGAGGTGATTTCAAACAACATGTAAAACTAAAATAGTAAGCAAGTAATTACAAAATAATACACAAACAAAATAGACAAAATAACGTCACAGCTCCCTCTTGTGGAGCTTCTTTTAGCAAAATCAAGTTTTGATTTTGACAAAAATCTCAGCAAAAATACATAACATGACAGGTTTGGACCACTCACCTGCATAATTTTGTCTCCTATCCTGAGACCAGCCACCTCTGCAGGTCCACCTTTAGATACACGCGTGACATAGATTCCCTGTAAAATAAATAAAATAACAAAGGTCACCTCTGAATTGGGTAACCAGGCAGTCCCCGGAAATGTCCCTGCTTGTTTTAAATTATTTATATGTGCACATTTTTTTTTTTTAATTCATAAGCTCTCGTAATCTTTAATAAAAAATGTTAACCTTCCCTCCTCCTCAAAAAACGTCCGTTTTCCCTTTATGACGTATATCTCAGCGGAGGGTGGAGAAATGTCACTTGTAAGTCTTACCAATGGAAACCTATTACAAGTTGTGGAATTTGAACAGGTCATTTTTTAAATGTCAAAAGTAATTTTAATTCATATAAATTATACGTTAACAACTTGGTGGAATTGGCAGACGTTCCTAAATGTGGTGACACAAAATCATAAATAAATAGCCTAATTGTGATATTACTGTATCTAATGCATTTTATTGATATTTACTTTATAAATGCATGAGATAATGATTTAGGATTTTGTGTCTCAATTACGTCAGTATAGGTTCTCGATTAATCTGTCACTACTGGAGGTGTCACAACACAAGGCGACTGTGTCAATCAGGTGTCAGTGTGTCGTGATAATGTCAGTGACACATGCCACTATCCACTGACACATGACAATGAGGACAGGATGTACCACCAGATGAGCCAATACGCAGTGACGTGCCACTGGCTTCTGTGCATCAGATGCCATGTCACAATGTTAATATTGCTATTGCAATTTCTGATAAAAATGAGACTAAATGCCAAATAATAAGCCTAATTTTAAATAAAGATCCACTTTCAAAAGCACAAACATTAAAAAGCAACAGTTATAATTAACTTATGAGTATATTCAGTCTGTGAAAATGACAATACAATTAGAAAATGCAATTTTTAATTCTCTCAAAGCCCTGTATTTCTTTGTTTTATTTTTGAAATGTGCTTTTGTAAAGTCCTAATTTTGTTATTATACAGTTATGATCTGTTTTGCTGTTTGCAATAGTTACTATTTTTCATGTTTGTTTTTTTTTTTTTATAAAATGCATTACACTTAGTTTGGGTCAGTTTGGCCCCATTATCATCATAATTATTAATCATGATAATAGTATAGTAACCAAAACATACAAACATGTATTGTCCCCGTTTTTTGATTCATTAAGAAGTGTCATTCCATTTAGATTTGGATCACTGAACTAGGAAATGCCCCAATTTCAGGGATGCAAACACATGTATGGTCAAAAAAGAGAGGTAATTAAAGCCCTCGCCCCGCGGCAAATATCCAGATAGGGCCTACTTGCATTGCCACCAAGCACTGCCATCCCCGGCCCACCCCTATAGGCACAGAGTAAAAAGAAAATCTGGAAATGTGTTGCAGTGAAAGATGCCATAGACCAGTGATCTTCGCTATTATTATTTTTTCAGGAGAGCCACACTGATTGGACAAAATCAATAGGAGATCCACTTTTAGCAAAGTGTAAAAGTTACATCCAATAGCATATCTGCTTATCAATCTGTCATCCCTGAACATACAATAGGCAATGTGATAAATAAAAAAAAAGGCAGATAGATAGTGGGTATGCATGCATAATATATTTTTAATGTAAACTTTCTTTTAGTGCTGTCAAACGATTAAACAAATAAGATTAAATCACACATTTTTTAGGGATGGGCAACAGTGGTCGAGTGGTCGAGTACTCGATTACTCGAACGTGACAGCAACGATCGATCATGAAAACGATGATCACCCTGACTTTAAAAAATATATTTGTATATTATTCGGATTGGTTATTGCGGCATTTTGGACGGTAACTGAGGTCTGGTTAGTTAGCATTAGACAGCACGCCTTCCAGACCACGAAATAAAGTTAAACTAAAACGCGCAGTGATGCCTGAAGCACTGTGAATGATCATGAAATACAGTGCAAGATGTGCGGCAGCCAATCTGTCACATACACAGCATTACAATGAGAACATGATTGTCATATAATGTTGTATTCTCCGTGCTTTAGTTCCCCGTGTATCAGCACGCTGTTAATAAAGGAAATCCCCAACCAGAGTCAGAGCGCGGGCAAGATCATCTGCGCATCTGCGTCCTTTTCCACAGATGCAAGTTGTAAGATTACTTGCTTTATACTTGATTATATGTTGTCTATATCTGATTAATCTCATATAGGACGGCGTTTGGTTGAGTTTAATAAACAGCTAGTAAAGCGCTGCCGTTATTTTGTCTGGTGTTCATTCTCTTCAGCTTTAGCTCAAATGCGACATTATCGACTCTGGGTTATTTGAGACGGTCATATTATTTTTAGATAGGCTATTTCTTTTTCAAAATCATTGATGATATTAATAATACAGCAGTGTTACTCGTTTTTTTAACATTCGATCTGTTTTAATGTTTCTCATGGATTCAAAAACGCACAGTGCTGCTGTTCTCACTTTGATCATGAAAAATAAAATGATGTGCAGCGCCAATCTGTCATGTAGGCATCATAGAATTATAATAAGAACACGATTAAAGTGTTGTAAATTATCTGTGGTTTCGTTGCCCGTGTATTAGCGTTGAAGAGCGCATTCAAATTGAGTTTCGTTTTCAAGCCTGTTGGCCAAGTTCACGTGCGCATTTGCGTCCTTTTGGGCAGATGTAAATTGTAATAGGCATATATCTGATTAATCTCATATAGGATGCATTTGACTGAGTTAATTCATTCTCTAGCAAAGTTCTGCGGGGTGGTGTATTCACAGTTGCAGCTCCAATACAATGCCCGATATCATTGACTGGGTTATTTGAGACTGTTAGGCCTATTTAGTTTATTTTTCTTTAAGACATTTATGCATCATAATGTAACAGTTATTTTTTTTATAGCCATATGTTCATATTTGCATAGACATCTCATGTTTTTGTCGCATACATTTTCATAACAGTCTTAAAATAGTTTAATATCTCCATGACGGAGATGCCCCGCCCCCCGCACAAGCCCCGCCCATGGTTAATCGATCACTCGTTTTTGAGACCTATCGATGATCGAAATGAAAAATTGACAAATGCCCATCCCTAACATTTTTCTGTGATTCATTGCGATTAATCACAATTAAAAACAAGCGTTTATATGTTAATATATTTTATGATACAATAATTTTACAGTAAATAACCAAATTAATGTAGAAAAAAAAAAAAGTATATTTTAAATATTTGTTCAATGGCTTTTTTTTATGAATATAAATGAAGGCCGGTATCAATGATATGTATGTCTATAAAATATTTTTTATATATATTTATATATAAATATTTTTCCCACCAATTTTAAACATTGATTATAGCCATTCAACATTACAGTATAACTGAAAGCTTTTTAAACATTTATTAGGCTTTAAACCTCAACTTAAAAGAATCCTCTCAGAAACCCATGTCATATTTTCCTGTGTCCTTCCTGTATCACAGGTAGAAAATAGGCTACAGAAATTAGTTATCAAAACAGTGAAAAGTTATCACGGGTGCACTAATATGCATTAATTCATGCTTAACTAATGCACAGATAATCATGAGTTAATGCATTACTAATGGTGAACTAACCCATTCATTAATGATTACTGCCTCAGCAACTAATGAAGATTCTGCATGAATAATATATTAAGTAATCAAAAAGTTATCAAACAGTCTGCACTGCATAAATTATGAATTAAATATGCATTAATCCTTATTAAAGCTACAAAAATTCTTTAATCAAGAGCAGTGAACGCTTAACATTAGTGACAGACAGCTGCTGTGGCTTTAAGATCTGCCGCTGCAGAATTGACGCACTGGCTCGCGCCTTTTTAAGTTCGTTTAAGGCGTTATTTGATATTTGAATACTCAACAAAACTGACATGTTGGCATAATTCTTTCTGTTATTAGTTTTTTCAAGTGCGAAAGGGAACTGGATTCTGGCATGTTGTCTGCTCATTATGCTGCCGCGTAACCCACGAATCCTAGTTGACCATGTGTAGGGCTGGGCGATATGGCCAAAATTTCATATCCCGATATAGCTCATTTGATATCCCGATAACGATATACATAACGATATAGCAATTTTTCTGTTATTTCGGTTTACGAATTGTCTATACAAAATTGCAATGTGGAAATGCAGTTTGAAATGATATACAAAACAAATAAAGGTAGTATGGACTACATTTTTATTTTATGTAGAACCTTTTTTTAAAGCAAGACTATTGGTAAAGTTAACACCTGCCTAGGGATGTTAACCGATGACCGTTTGACCGATGGCTGACCGTATCAACGTTAACCGATCAAAGTTGTCGGTTAAAATAAATAAAAAAGTGATCTCTAAATTAGGCTATTATAGACAGTGGAGTAAACGCTACTACAGTTGGCCGTCTCATTCCAAAATCTTTTTGTGTGAAGTGAACATATCCCTCGCACTCAATTTTTCATAACTCTCCTGTTTGTACTTAATAAACCAAAAAAAACATTTGGCGTGAGGTCACAGCGTTTGGGTTTGCGCGCTCGCAAAAAGTAAACACTCGAGGTTAGAGCCAGGGCAGACGACAGTATGAAGGGTGCATTTCGCTTAAGATGGGCTTACATTTGGAAATATATTACATCTTCATTTCAGTGGTAACATATAAGGTGTTGATCGTCTTTCTTTATTATTGTTAGCACTACCTCGAACTAAAGCGGCGTCTCTTCGGAGCTGTCATTTTCTTAAATGAGCCGCGGCAATGTTTTAAATGAGCTTCTAACGCTGGACAAACGCCTTTATTTTCAACGCAATCACCTTGTACCCAAACCATTTCGAAACTAAGGAGCAATTTGTCCTCTGATTACAAACAAGCTCCTCAGCGGCGCATTTGCGGGACTCGTATTTCGCGCTGTGGGGGATTTAAAAAAAGTGACGTGAGTGGAAGGGAGGCGGCAGCGCGTGTGTGTGTGAGTGAGAGAGCGAGAGAGAGACAGAGGGAGCGCGGCTCGCGGCTGTTGTTTCAAATAGCGCAGCATATTTTAAACTAATCGGTTAACCGGTTTCAACCGGCTAATGAGGCTCGGTGGTCGGTCAAGAAAATGTTTAGTTTTCGCCATCCCTACACCTGCCATTAAAATATTTCAATAAATGGCTATATGGTGTGCCACGCGTAGAAGCCCGTTGCAGCGTCTGTGTCTGAAGTTTGCTTTGAGCGCTTATGCCACCACTCTGGCATAATTACTCTGAGAATTACCCTGGTCTGAACCACGTCTACTACCGTCTTCCTCCATGTTTGTTTATGTATTGCAGCGTGCATGGGCATGCCGTTGCGTAAGGTGCATCTTGACGAAAAATTCTGCCATAAACGCCTTATCGTGGCGTAAGCGATAGAGCCTTATATAAAACGATAGACATTTTCTATCGTCCAGACGATATATTTCGTCATATCGCCCAGCCCTAACCATGTGTATCATATGCATGTGAAAAGTCATTTTGCGGTATACATCGCACGATAAATACAATTCATGTTATAGATACGGAGTTAAGAGCAGGAAAGGCAGCCAAAACTGGCAACTCCGCAGTGGGACGTAAGGGCAGAGCTGGTATACATTTTTTTGTGTATATTTCCAACTTTTGTAATGCCGCTGTTTTGGGAATTTAAAAATACATTTAAAATGTTTTATTATTTTTGTTATTAGAAATAGAGCAGACACTGAGTTTTTAATGGGTTATGTTATAGCCCTTGTATTTATCAAGTATTGACTGCATGATCATTTCACCGTATTATTTACTGCCATGCAAGCCACAAATTAAGCTGAGCAATAGCCGCGCAATGATACTGCCATAGACAGTAAAAGATACTCAGCAAGAAGAAACACCAGTGGTTCATGCTTGCTCGCATACTGCATCCCTGCAATTTATATTTCAGACATCTGATCACTTTAAAGACATTCAGCAGCAGAACGGAAAAATGCCTCACTAACAGAATTAATTTAGTTAAACATGATTTTTCACCTTGTCTGCCTTGTCTTCAGAAAATGGATTCTGGCTTGCATCCTGGTCGATTCCCCCTCCTATGCTGAATCCAAGTATTAAATTATCGCCATCTCGTAGTTTTTGAATCTCAATTCGTTGCTGAAATGAAGAGAAAAACAGGCACACAAAGTTGGTTTCAAATTGTAGCTAGCTATCAACATAGTCAGCCTTTTTGAGAATGATGCCCAAAAATGCTGTCTAGGTGGGCAGTTCACTAGGGCTGCGTCCGAAATCGCATACGCTCGAGGTAGTTATTTTGAATAAGTAATTAGTCACAAACGCTAAAATAGTTCTATGCATTATCTGGATGCACTACATTCGCCATGCTGTCATTATCATGTGACCTATCAGCGTCAGTTGTGTAGCTCCACCCACATTCACAAAACCTCTCCCGTGGCCTCATGGGATAGTAAAGTGTCCATCATATGCACAGTTCAGGATGTCGCTGGAAGTTTTAGGTCATCTGGGTTCTTTTTGCCTACACTTTCATTGTGAATTTGGACATATTTATTTTGACACATATAGTTTTTTTTTCCCCTACTATATAGTAGGCGATTAGGGAAGTATGCAATTTCGGATGCAGCCTAGGATTAGGATTTAAGACATCCTACGGCACAGCTGTTTATGACCATATATGGGAGCACTACCTGACGAAAACACGAACCACACCTGCTTACATCACACCTGAGTGACATCAGAGCAGTTTAAATACAACACAATGGACAATTAAACTCCAACTAAAATTAATCGTTATGTTTTAATTGAATCCCCAAAGGAGCTTTGTACAAAAAGTATTTCAATGAGCCAGCACTCTCTGGTTTTGATAAATTTTTCTCTCGTAAAACGTTTGGTGTCGTTGTATTGTGTCCCAGAACAATTATTTTTAATATAAAAAATCAAAATATAAAAACTATAATAATTCTTTAGTTATATAAACAATATAACTATTGTTCACTTTTGTTCGCCCCGGCTAGCGTTATCCTAGCATGCTAACAATTTCCATTATGTCAACTGTTAGCTTAAACTCAAATAAACTGAACTAAACTGTACTATTATGTCATATATTAGTCTTGGGAATAAAAGTAATGTTTAAATTAACTACTTTCTCAGGCAAACGATATCAAATGAATCACTGTCAGAATTAAAACCACACAAACACAAAGCTGAGTGTACTAATGCTAGTAACGTTAAAGCTTTAACGTTACATGCTAAAACTTTCACATACTGAACGCATACTCACCACAACAGCTGTGACAGGCTGGCCGGGTATGAACGACATTTTCTGCTCGTTAAAAAGACTTTTATTCCCTGTTGGTTCTTCTCGGTGTTTATTTCAGTGATTTTTCACTGATAATAATGTGAGTGAGGGTGTTCGGTTCCTCCCTTTTGGCTGTGTGTGTCATGTTGGGGCTGGGCTGCACCACACACCCTGCCCTCAAGTGCATTAACTTTACACTCTCTCTATCGTTGTTATTCGTCGAATTCAGTCATTTACTTAATCAAATTTGTCTGCGGAGCATGTGTAAACGTTGATACGATTAATTCACGGGCATACAACTAAAACAGTGATGTTGCTGTAATGTATTCAACCAGCGCTGAATCACCAGCAGATGAAGCTGTTTGATCAGTAACGTTATTCATTGTCTACATTATAGCAAGGCCAAACATGACTTTCTCTCCAGTATTAGAAACAGGCATAATAGGCACTTTATCATAAAATGATAATCATCATTTAAATTTCTGAATAAAATTAAATGTAGTTATTTTTCATGGATAAAAAGTAAACTTCCAAGGAGGCGTAACTTCATAATTAATACAAAATTAAATACTAGTAAACCTAAGTTTTCTTTTTGTTTAATGATTAAACTGCCCCTAAGCTATTTAAAAGGCTCCAAAAACATTTTTGGAGGTCACCTAGGTGAACGCTAGGTTTAAGCTTTAGCTAAAGCGTTTTCGCATTTTACTTCACCCAATTTTGAAGCTGCAGTCCATTATGCTCAGGTTTTGCTTCTTTTTCGCCATCTCTGTTGGAAACCTGCAACTGCAGTTATTTGAGTAATCATAATGTATATTTACACGTGTTGTGCATCGACTCAGCTCCTCAGCGCGAATTGATCTAATGTTTTGAAGGAGTGTGAGGCTGTCATTCATTCACTGCAGTGGTGTGGTTGTGGAAACTGTACTTCCGAATCACAGTCTTGGAAGTCAGACCAAAATAAGAATTTTTACTGTAGAATATCATCTGAACAAGTAAGTAAATGTCTGCAACTTATGTTCTGACCCAACTGAGAAAAAAGCATTACAATAAATCACTATCTCTTAGCTCATATCACATTTTTATTATTATTGTTGTTGTTATACTTTATTCTAAAAATGTTATTGTTAACAGCATCAGCATTGCGTGACATTTAGCGTTACCTGTAGATTTCAATTTCTGTACAGTCTAATCTTTTTTCTTTTAACTATGGAATCTCTAGTTGTTACTGATATTTGTCATTTGGGACTTTCTAGATTATAATCCGCCATCAAAATTATGTTTAATTATTCCAGCTGCTGTGAGAAAAGGCTATAAATGATCCGCCACCTGCAGCATCCTCACATGCTTCTTTAAAGGTCCCCTAGAATGATTTGTAACAATATGTTAAATTGTTCTCTGATATCTCAGGGCTCGACATTAACGCTTGTCCGGGACAAGTGGATTTTTTGAAGGGACAAGTGAAAAAGAATTGTACTTGCCCGACGGACAAGAGCCTGATTAAAACAAACAAAAATAACTTGCGAATCACCAAAATGCAAGAATGTGCATTAATTTAGTGTAAGTGGCGATCGATAGTGGTGGATAATATATGATGAACTGATGATAACAAGGTCGCGCTGTTGACACTCGTGCAGCCTTTTGAGGAGAAATTACAACACTTGAGCGTTTAAGCTGTTTCCTGAATACCATCACGACTGAAAATGACACTGCTTTCATATGGCAGTTTCATAAACAATTAATTAACATTCACTTACATTTTCATTCACTTAAAGTCACTTACATTTTAGATGCAATATTGAGTGCTTTTGTTCAATTTCAGCAGTGAAAATCGTTCACACAGCAGAGCCGTAACGCGTCTCACAGCAACAAGTGTGTTACTGAACGATTCAGTGTTTGAATGAATCGTTTAAATGAACGACTCAATGACTGACTCATTAAGACGGCCACCTACAAGAGGTTTAGTTTTTCATGTTTAAACAAACTTTCTAGGGCTGCACGTTTTCAAGTTTTTCATTAACCGTTAACCGAGGCCCTTAGCGGTTAATACTCGGTTAACCATAGTGTGCGTCAGGGTTATTTTTAGTTTATTAATTTGACGACCACCATCTCCGTAGTGAACGCGCCTATAGAGAGAAATGCACATCATGGATTACATAATCAGAGAGTAGACTATTTCTTTTCGTTTTAAATTGTTAAAAGACATTTCAAGCTTTCTTAAGATATATTTCATGTCTGTGAGGCGTACGTTAAATTAGGATGAGATGCGCTCCAGTTCACGAGCAATCCAAGTGGCCGCGAGGGCGCCTGCATGGTTAGGGCATGTAGTAAAATATGCAGCCGAGAATGATTCACACAGCGTTTGACTCGCGCGGCTGAGCCTCTCCCGGCAGAGTTCAAGCATCTGTGGTCTCGTTCCTTCAGCTCTGGCCATCTTGCTTTCAGTCCACGATTGGCTTTTTTTGTTTTTTTCATTACAGCTAAAGTAACCTCTGCTTTTCGCTAGTCCCTCACAAGTTTCTCACTTCAAACTTTCTTTCCTCTGCTCCGTTATGCACAGCGCGCGCGGCTCCCGCTCTGATCTGCCCTAATGCGACTTATAGTCTAGTGCGACTTGTTATTTTCCTCTTCATGACGCATTTTTTGACTGATGCGACTCCAGAGCGACTTATAGCCTGAAAAATGCGGTAAGCACTGGATTGCAATACTTGCATTTTGCCCCGTCACTCTCATTTTTAAAGTGCTACCACGCTCTACTTTTCTTTGCCCGCTTCATGTTAGAAAGCTGGTCATGACTAGCCTGACAAGCCAGACCCACATCAAGATGTTTGGTCTGGAAACTCACCATTGACAGGGCTCAATCCGAGGGGCGGGATAAACGGTTGTCTTTCAAACTCCCTCTGCACGCGATAGGATAGCGCTACAACCAACCAGAGCAACAAAGGTGAAACAGAGCTTGTTGATAGATTAAACATTCACCGTATCCGGTCGGCTAAACTCCGAACACATCTTCCCTTTTTAAGAATGACTTCAGTGCCGTTCTTTGTTCTTTTCTCAGAGAAAAGCTTAACTCCAAGTCTTCCAGAATCGCAGTCAAAGCTGATTCGAAAGACCGCCGCCGTTCGCCAGTTTCTGTGTTTACTAGAAGCACGCAAACACAACTCGGCCGTCATCATTATGGCCCCGCCCGCCGACTCTATACACGATGTGATTGGGCCGTCCAGATTTTGAGGAATACAGCTCAGAAGGGTATTAAGAGTTCCTAGACGACACTTGCGGGCAGATTTGCTGCCACTAGGGTGCGTCTAGATTTCTAGGCTAGGTCATGACTTCTTCTTGTGGATATTACAAATGTCTGGGAGCGCTCTGGCGGTCTCTAGTGGTGCAAAAATATATTACAACTAAATTCAAAGCCGAATTCAAATTCGAAAATTCAAATTTAACCGAGCAAAATGTTTCACTCGGTTACGCAATTTTTAACGGTTAATCGGTTAATCGGTGAACCATGGACACCCCTAAAACTTTCCAACATTTCTTTTTTGTCTATTCAAAACTACAAATCTCAAAACATTATTTAATGCAGTTGTAATTTTTCAGTGTAAATTATTTAATTTTATTGTTAACAGCCCTTATAGTGTCTTAATTTAATTTAGTGTATTGATCAAATTTAACAATATAAAATTAAACCTGAAGCATAGCCTATATTTAATAAGATTAGGGAAATGCCCTTTATAAAAGGTAAAAATATCACAAATTTGAAATTATTCCATAAAAAAATAAAAAATAAAAAAAATACACAAATATGCAGATTTAAATATGTCAAAGCTGATTGAACACTGGTGAGAATATTGCTTCAAAATAAATTACAGTTACAACACACACACACAGAATTAAAAAAATATCGAACTTTTTTCCGGATAAGCAAATGTTTTACTCGGACAAGTGAATGAACAATTTACTTGTCTGAAGGACAAGCACACGAACATGCTTAATGTCAAGCTCTGTATCTACTAGTGTTGTCACGATACCAAAATTATGACTTCGATACGATATCAGGCTAAAATATCGATATATCGATACTAAATCGATACCACAGTAAAAAAATAAATAAATAAATAAGATAAGATGCTTAATATGACAACAGAACTTATTATTCATTGTTATTTTTTACTAAAAATTAATGTGGCCAGCATGTTCCTTAGGGTTGGGCATCATTTTGATTTGAACAATTATTGATCAATTGATCAATTACTATTAAAATTATCTCACAATTTTTGCCATCTCAATGTATTTTTTACAATGGGGTAATTGTGTTGCAGTAGCTTACACACAGCACAAGAAAGCTTGATTTCGAATGGTAAATTGAATTTAAAAAGACGAGTAAACAGTAATAAAATAAGAACAAATAAACAGATTACAAACAATAGCACAAATAAATGCAATAGAATAGAAGATAAAAATTAAAAAGACTGCTTTATTTTTTCAGGTAGGTCTAACATTCAGATAAGAAACTGAATTTAAAAAATGCATAGTAATTACATTTAAAACAACATTGGATAATGTTCTTTGTAAAAAATTCAATAGCGTACAGATGAAACACAAGTTGCACAAGTTACACAAGTTGATCAATCAAGAGCAGTGTGATCGTTTGTCTTTTTGTAGTTTGAATAGCAAATGACTGCGGTCCCTTTAAGACTAACAGACGCATGGATCCACACTGCTCCTGTTACTCGTTCTTCCTGAACTGTTTGCGACTGTGTTTACGTTAATACTCTTCCAGATGTGCACTGATAATTCTTTGAGTGTATTTGACCAATAATATGCTGGAAAAGGAAGCAAATGTTTGCACTTGTATCATGTCAGAGGAGGCGGCTTTATTAGGGTAGGCTATGTGTGTGTGCGCTTCAGATGTGGAGCACGAAATCTGCGGGCATTAGTAGGCTAGAATTAATTTATGTGCAATCCCGCGCGAAATTCAGACCGATCACACACTAACACTAACACACTGTCATGAGGAAAAAGTCCAGCAGAACGCGCGTTCGCCGTGCTCAGAGGTTAACCGGGCTGAGTGAGAATATGCCGGTGTGTGTGTCAACTCGCTTTCGGTCGGAGAGGAGAGCCCAGCTGATATCGATACTGTAAAAACTGAGAATCGTATCGTTTCAGATATTCCAGTATCGATATATATCGAAATATCGATATTTTTGACAACACTAGTATCTACATAGAGGATATGTGGCTTATTTCAGGGCAAAAATTGTCCAGATACAGTTTTACAGGTCCATTAACAACACTCTAAATTGTCCCTAGGATGCAATGCTCTGTTTTTGCCTTATTTGGAAGAGTCATGAATATTAATGTTGAGCTCTGCTCCGATTAGCTTATTTAAGCAGCTCACAGCTCACAGCAGTTCAGCTCCTGACCGAACACAGACCGGCTGAATGATACTTTAAGCAAAACATCTCAAATGGAGATTGATAAAATGGAGCTTACTTGTTTATTGGTGTTTTCAGATCATCCGCGCGCGAGAAAGAGCTTGCGGTGGTGCGGTGGCCAGATTTCAGTAATTAAATCCCCCAAACAGAGCTTTTCTGTGAAAAAAACCTGTATACTCTCCGGTGTTTTACCTAAACATGTCCAATCTGGCAACCATATGCACGTGAGCTCTCTCTCGCGCGCGGATGATCTGAAAACACCAATAAACAAGTAAGCTGCATTTCAGCAATCTCCATTTGACTATCGTTTTAACTTATATGGTGGAAAAGGTGATATTTGCTAGAAGGATCGAGTGAACGATCGGTTGTATTTTGTAATACAAACTAATATTAACCTTTGTCATTAGGCACTATTTAGTTTTGTATGGTAAAGTTAGGCCTACTTGGAGTCTCCTATTGTTACTGTAACAATAGGAGACTCCAGATACTCATCTAGACAATGCCGTCTCTAAGAAACTTTCAATTTAATCAGATATTGTTTAAACGAGTCAATAAGTAGATAAATCACTTACTGCTTGCAGGAATATAGTTGCCCCTTTCTTCAGTTTAAGACGCTGAGTGAAGCTTGCTTGAAATGGTCCAAACAAACAAACAATTTGTTGTGGTATCCGATTATAATAAACCTCAACCGTGATTGCTGACATATAACAACAGTCCCCTGCACAGCCTGAACATGACGTGCCATGAGAGCCGTTTTTGCTATCCTCAAGTGTCGTTTGATGATTCGGCTCCACCATTTCCGCCTGACATTGCACATGTTTGGCCAGATGCAAATGTTGGGGGCATGCATATAAATGATTTCCCCCCCTCAACGCTTACGTCACAGTTGGGTTTATGTTGAGAAGCACTTTTTTTCCGTGGAGTTTTTGATTTACGAGATTTACATAAGAAGTAGGAGGCAATGGTGTTTGAGACTCACAGTATGTGATGTCCATGTACTGAACTCTTATTATTTCACTATGGCAAGGTTAATTCAATTTTTCATTCTTGGGGACCTTTAATGGGGTATTTCAGCTCTGAAAAGATGAATCTGTATTTAAACTGGGTCATTAATGTAGTAGAAATGCAAAATTATTTTGTAATTTGGTGGTTTCTAGACTGGTTACTCTAGGGTTTCTACTGATACAAAGCCATATGCTAATCGCTTTAACCCTTAAGTATACATGCGTGATGTAATGACACAAAGACAAACTTGTATTTCCTGTGGAAAACCACCAGAACCACGCACATTATTACAAGCTTACCGTTTTTACTCTGGGTAAAGGTAAGGAGGCTGGTTGACACTGCTGGTTATGTACTTGTTTAAAATTAGATTTTATTTATTCATTTTTAACCAAAAAAAAGTTGCGGATTGCAGCTTTAAATGATTTTCAAAGGACTAGATGAATGAGTAAATTTCTTTAAATCCTTCCTTCATGCAAAGCCCCGTTTCCACCAAAATTACCCGGAACAATTTGTACCAGGAACTTTTTTACAGGAACTTTTCTCCCCCCCAGACCTGCAGCTGTCTGCGTTTCGACCGCGATAAAGTTCCGAGAAGATTAGGCAAATTTTAGTCCGGTGATGTAGGACTCCGCGCGACTGCTCCTCCAAATCAGTGAAGGACAGTTATCATTTTTAAGTGTACCGATTGAAAGATTTAGTGGACTGTATACATGAGACGTTATCTAAACCGATCTGGTGTTTACATGTGATGACTTTCAATCGCAATCATTTTGTCACATGCCGCATCAAAAATGTCGCCGCTGTTTTCTCCAGCAGCTGAATGTGTTAACTGTAGCCATAGCAACTCTTAACGGCCACCAGGACTAATACAGTATTATTTATAGCTATTTGTTGTAAAGTGTAATAACCATCTCAGAAAAAAAAATCTTCTGTCAGGCGCAGTTAAACAATACGCAGCAGGCAATATACGCTGTGTCATTACTCCAACATTATCTTCATAACTTACGAAATAAAAAGTTTACCCCTCAGAAAAATGTACTTTCCTCTCGTCAACATGAGCGCGGTGCGCACCGTCACGTCATGTAAGGACACACACTTAAAAGTAATCGGTCAGGTCGTTTACATGGTGAAAACAAATTAATAATGAATATGGAAGAGATTCAAGCTGTGCCGCTTTTGCTGGTTATGTATAGGTTTACTGAAGAGGTAATTAACAACGACAGAAAAGAGCACTAATATGCAGATTCAGCAGCATGCAGCATATTCAGAAAGCTTGTAAAGCTAGATTTAAAATGACAATGTATATTATTATCAGCTATTACGGACATTGAACGTGAGATGGCTGAGACGACCGCGCATCACCAGACAGAGAGCAAGACTGATATTTACTGAACGCAGAACGAACGAACCTCGCAAAAGACTTTTAAAAATGCCGGTTGAACTAAAATGCTGCTTGAGCTCAACCAATCAGCATGTTCAGCGCCCAAGTCCCGCCCTCGAAAGTTCCTGAACTTTGAAAAAGTACTACCTCGCGAGCAGGGCCGTTTGGAGGGGGAAATATTTACCCGGAACTTCATTTAGACCCTGGTTCCTGCGGTCTAAACACACAAAGTACCACCCAAAGTTCCTGGTTCCTGTGTAAAGTTTCTGTGGTGGAAACGGGGCTCAAGTTATTTTGCTCTGAATGGCTAGATGGCCCTACTGCTTACAGTGCATGTTTTAAAGCTAAATGTCTATTACCATAACTGAACTTCAGCTCAGTGATGGTACACGCTGTCTTCTTCTTTCGGCTTTTCCCTCCAGGGGTTGCCACAGTGAATCATCTGCCTCCATCCAGTCCTATCCTCTATATCCACTGTGTACACACTGTTAAGACAGTAACGACATAGATTTTACCATATCAACCTGATAATAATTCTGATAAAACATTAAAAAACCTAGTTATTTAACCCAAACCTCTACTATTACGCTACTCATTTTGAGGTACATTATGATATGTTGCAATTCCTCACCATCAGCATTAACAAGAGTATGTCCATCAACTAACCTGTGTGTGCGTGTGTGTGTGTGTGTGTGTGTGTGTGTGTGTGTGTGTGTGTGTGTGTTTCTAATTTATTTGTGGTGAACATGCAAGAACTGTATTAATAAAAGTGCGTATCTTAGCCTAGCGTTCATTGATGAGTGATGTAACATTAAAGTTTGTAAAACAAATCTTGCTCCATCCTTCAAATTAGTAAAAACGACAGACAATCTGCATTAATAGAAAAAAGTGGCCCACAGCTGATTATCAGAAGTATTTCAGTAAGACAGTGATAATGTGAGTTAGCTGGTTAGCTGGAAACTATATAAAACACAATATAACAAACAATATAAAACAAAAAATGCATATTTTGAACACCCAGTAGAAAGTATGTACATCGGTAATGAATTATACTTACAGGTTACTGAGATTCTAAGGAACAATCTGGTTCAAATAAAATGGGTGACAAATGGGATAACTCATCTTTTAAGAGCAAGAGTTTTGCAAATTCCCTGTTGAACTCCAAAATTTGAGAAGCAGTCAGTAAAATGACGTTTAAGGGCTGGTCAAGCTGACGTAGACGTAGTAGTAGTGACGTAGAACCTTAACAGTGTGATTCGCATTACAAACGACTCGTATAGGCGGTTCAGTGATTGAATGTTTCTTTTGGAAGACAATAACTTTATTTATTGTGCACTTTCGACTTTACAACTTTGCAGACCGTCTACATTCACAAACAGCGATATTACACCGCACGAAAGGGAATATTCTAAAAACCATAATAAAAAATAAAAAAACTTTAATGTTTGAAAAACTTCAGTCATTGTAGGATGACTAGATCATTTTTTATAAGGGAACTTCTTATTTTTTTTTCACTTGTCATTGACTAATTAACTCTAAATTCATGAATGTATTTATGAATTTTCGTGCTCGCTTAAGTGCACTGAATCTGCACTTGAAGTGTACTTTAAATCTTAAAGTGTTAGTTCACCCAAAAATGAAAATTATGTCATTAATTACCCTCATGCCATTCCAGACTCGTAAGACCTCTGTTCATCTTCGGATATTTTTTCAACAAATGATATTTTTGTTGAAATCCGATGGCTCAGAAAGGCCTTCATTGGCCACAATGTAATTTCCTCTCCCAAGACCCATAAAAGGCACTAAAGACGTCGTTTACAAAGCCCATCTCACTACAGTGGTTCTACAATTTTTATATGAAGTGACGAGAATAGTTTTTGTGCGCAAAAAAAAAACAACAACAACTAAATAACGACTTATATAGCGACTTATATTCAAAACACTTCTTCCTGAAGCCTCGGCGCTTAATGAATCAGCATATCGAGTCATGTTTCGGATCGCGTGTCAAACCACCAAACTGCTGAAATCACGTGACTTTGGCAATCCGAATTATGAATCGATATAATGATTCATAATCGTTTAAAGCTTTGTTTTGAAATTGGCCATGACTATATAAGTCGATATTTAGTTTTTTTGTGCACAAAAACTATTCTCGTCACTTCATAAAATGATAGTAGAGCCACTGTAGTGAGATGGGCTTTGTAACGACGTCTTTAGTGCCTGTATGAGTCTTGAGAGAGGAAATAACATTGTGGCCAATGGAGGCCTTTCTGAGCCATCGGATTTCAACAAAAATATCTTCATTTGTGTTCCGAATATGAACAAAGGTGTCACGGGTGTCAAACGACATGAGTAATTAAGTAATTAATGACAGAATTTTCGTAAACTAACTCTTAAAAAGTATATTTTTAAAACTGTACTTGCAGATAATATAATATTAATTTTAAAAAAAATGTGTCTTAAGAGGATTTAAAGAGAGCACACTTTCACAAATGTTTAACACGCGTAAAAAAACATTTAACATTAAATGTGCATTTTGTAATAAGTTTTAACTTTAAAGTATTTAAAGAAAAAAAATATTCCTTTTATTAAACCTGTAGTATATGACCAGTAAAGCAAATGTGTAGATGTCTGCAGTTTCACTAATATACAGTAGTCAAAAAATTCAGATGAAAAGTTGGACCAAATATACTTTTCTCTTTTCTCAGTTTGTTTATTTTACTTTTTTTTTCAATACACTGCTAAAAATGCAACGGTCTTCTTACATAAGAGCTTGTTTGTTTATCATTGATTTTTATTTTTAGTATGCAAAAATACTTCCCACATTCAGCAATGTAAAACTTTGTACCATTTTTTTACCCCAATTAAAAACTCATCAGATCTGTTTAAATATGACAAGACATGGTCTATGTTTCAGAATAGCCTACTACTATGCTACTCCTAATATTTCTTAGTATATAGTAGGTATACTGTGCATAGTGTGTAATACCTGGATGGCCATTTGTCAACTTATGCGGTATACAACCAGAACATACTGCACAGAATACTGTATCCCACAATGCAGTGTATCATATTCAGATGATAAACATGCAATATTATGAGGTCATGTGACAACAATGTAGCATAGTACTGTTCCGGACATGTAAGGTTGCATATTTTATACTGTTTTACAGAGTATTTAATATAAAGCAGTATACAGTGGTGTGCAGTTTGCTATAGGGATGTGCCTGAATCTTAAATCCAAATGTGGAAAGGTGCTAAAAATGAATAACACTTCTACGGACCCCCAAAGGAACATGGTTAGGCTTCATTGACAAATATTCGAATATCATAAATCCGAAAATGAAAGTAAAAAGCGTATTTATAACGGCTCTCTGATACCTGCAAATTATACACAATATAATTACCCAACTATATAGGCTTGCCTTTTTACCAATATATTTTTATTTTATCTTTTTTCCAATCACCATCTCACTTTTAGGGTCTCCGTAGAATGTATGATTTTATTTTTTCCAAACATAGTGTTCGGCTTCAGACACATCCCTAGTTTGTAGTTTGCTAATATTCCATTCTAAACATAGCCATTGACTGTTCAACCTTGATTTTTCAAGTATATATCCCAACATTTTTACAAAGATCCCTAATGCACATCTAAACTAATGCAATATACTCTCAAAAGAAAAGAAAGTAGCCTATTATAAATTCTTCTTTAAAACTTTGGATCTGTGACACATATCAGCTGACTTCTTCATAATCAGCCCTTTTTTATCATTCATCTTGTCAAATGTTTTAACAGAATTTGTTGATGCTCATGATGTGAAACATGAGGTATCCTGGTACTGGATGGCTCAATTTAACTGCATAGGAACATGTGTGTCATCCTCTTTTAGTCATACAGTATTTACAGAATCGACAAAACCAGCAACACAACATCTATCCACACAGTTACTGTGGAATCATAGGAGCAGCCTGAGATGGGACATGGGAACAAGTTCTCTGATTGTTCATCTACTGTCCAGGGACATACGGCCAGCTGATGGAGCTTCCAGAGAGCTGCATGTCTCGGATAAGCGTCTCGATTGGCGTCTTGCCTACCAGCCGCATGAAGAAGAGTTGAGAGATGAGGTTGGCGGGAACGGCTCTCAGGGCAGGCAGTCGCAACAGGAGTCGGCCGAAGCGCTGTGGCTGACCTGGGTACTGTATGCGCTCGTACTCCGTCAGGGCCACCTGGGCTTTCTCCTGCAGGCTCTCGATGTGCGCCGGATCTGACAGCCCACATGCGTCTGAAAGGGAACACAGAGTTTACAACACAGCTGGAAGTGAAATAACAGTAAAAAATTGATATTTGGCGATGTTATTTTCTCTTTTACAAAGATAAGCTTCAAAAAGAGCAACACATGGCCTCTTAAAATTTTAGAAATCTGTGAACAACATCCTAGAAAACTGAAATTTGTCAGTAGACTTGCCTTTTTAAAACCTAACTAGAATTTTACAGTTTGTGAAGGGTGACGTTTACCTGTGCAACAATCACTGCCACTAAGGTGTTCAGAATGGTTTCAGCAGAAAACTATGCATTTACTAACGTGTTCTGGGAGGTTTAGCATGTGGCTATGCCTTTACTAACATGTCCAAGTGGGTTTTAGCATGTTGCTATGCCTTTATTAACATGTTCTGATGCGTTTTAGCATGTTGCTATGGCTTTATTAACACGTTCTGATGCGTTTTAGCATGTTGCTCTGCCTTTATTAACATGTTCTGATGCGTTTTAGCATGTTGCTATGGCTTTATTAACACGTTCTGATGCGTTTTAGCATGTTGCTATGCCTTTATTAACATGTTCTGATGCGTTTTAGCATGTTGCTTTGCCTTTACTAACATGTCCAAGTGGGTTTTAGCATGTTGCTATGCCTTTATTAACATGTTCTGATGCGTTTTGTCATGTTGCTATGGCTTTATTAACACGTTCTGATGCGTTTTAGCATGTTGCTATGGCTTTATTAACACGTTCTGATGCGTTTTAGCATGTTGCTATGGCTTTATTAACATGTTCTGATGCGTTTTGTCATGTTGCTATGGCTTTATTAACATGTTCTGATGCGTTTTAGCATGTTGCTATGGCTTTATTAACACGTTCTGATGCGTTTTAGCATGTTGCTATGGCTTTATTAACATGTTCTGATGCGTTTTGTCATGTTGCTCTGCCTTTATTAACATGTTCTGATGCGTTTTGTCATGTTGCTATGCCTTTATTAACATAATCTGATGCGTTTTGTCATGTTGCTCTGCCTTTATTAACATGTTCTGATGCGTTTTAGCATGTTGCTATGGCTTTATTAACATGTTCTGATGCGTTTTAGCATGTTGCTATGGCTTTATTAACATAATCTGATGCGTTTTGTCATGTTGCTCTGCCTTTATTAACATGTTCTGATGCGTTTTAGCATGTTGCTATGCCTTTATTAACATAATCTGATGCGTTTTAACATGTTGCTATGCCTTTATTAACATGATCTGATGCGTTTTAGCATGTTGCTCTGCCTTTATTAACATGTTCTGATGCGTTTTAGCATGTTGCTATGGCTTTATTAACATGTTCTGATGCGTTTTAGCATGTTGCTATGGCTTTATTAACATGTTCTGATGCGTTTTATCATGTTGCTATGGCTTTATTAACATGTTCTGATGCGTTTTAGCATGTTGCTATGGCTTTATTAACATGTTCTGATGCGTTTTAGCATGTTGCTATGCCTTTATTAACATAATCTGATGCGTTTTAACATGTTGCTATGCCTTTATTAACATGATCTGATGCGTTTTAGCATGTTGCTATGCCTTTATTAACATGTTCTGATGCGTTTTAGCATGTTGCTATGGCTTTATTAACATAATCTGATCCGTTTTGTCATGTTGCTCTGCCTTTATTAACATGATCTGATGCGTTTTAGCATGTTGCTCTGCCTTTATTAACATAATCTGATGCGTTTTAGCATGTTGCTATGGCTTTATTAACATAATCTGATGCGTTTTGTCATGTTGCTATGGCTTTATTAACACGTTCTGATGCGTTTTGGCATGTTGCTATGCCTTTATTAACATGTTCTGATGCGTTTTAGCATGTTGCTAAGGCTTTATTAACATGTTCTGATGCGTTTTGTCATGTTGCTATGCCTTTATTAACATGTTCTGATGCGTTTTAGCATGTTGCTATGCCTTTATTAACATGTTCTGATGCGTTTTAGCATGTTGCTATGCCTTTATTAACATGTTCTGATGCGTTTTAGCATGTTGCTATGCCTTTATTAACATGTTCTGATGCGTTTTAGCATGTTGCTATGGCTTTATTAACATAATCTGATGCGTTTTGTCATGTTGCTATGCCTTTATTAACATGATCTGATGCGTTTTAGCATGTTGCTAGGCCTTTATTAACATGTTCTGATGCGTTTAGTCATGTTGCTTTGCCTTTATTAACATGTTCTGATGCGTTTTAGCATGTTGCTATGCCTTTATTAACATGTTCTGATGCGTTTTAGCATGTTGCTATGCCTTTATTAACATGTTCTGATGCGTTTTAGCATGTTGCTATGGCTTTATTAACATAATCTGATGCGTTTTGTCATGTTGCTCTGCCTTTATTAACATGTTCTGATGCGTTTTAGCATGTTGCTATGCCTTTATTAACATAATCTGATGCGTTTTAACATGTTGCTATGCCTTTATTAACATGATCTGATGCGTTTTGTCATGTTGCTCTGCCTTTATTAACATGTTCTGATGCGTTTTAGCATGTTGCTATGGCTTTATTAACATGTTCTGATGCGTTTTAGCATGTTGCTATGGCTTTATTAACATGTTCTGATGCGTTTTAGCATGTTGCTATGGCTTTATTAACATGTTCTGATGCGTTTTATCATGTTGCTATGGCTTTATTAACATAATCTGATGCGTTTTGTCATGTTGCTCTGCCTTTATTAACATGTTCTGATGCGTTTTAGCATGTTGCTATGGCTTTATTAACATGTTCTGATGCGTTTTAGCATGTTGCTATGGCTTTATTAACACGTTCTGATGCGTTTTAGCATGTTGCTCTGCCTTTATTAACATGTTCTGATGCGTTTTAGCATGTTGCTATGCCTTTATTAACATGATCTGATGCGTTTTAGCATGTTGCTATGCCTTTATTAACATGTTCTGATGCGTTTAGTCATGTTGCTATGCCTTTATTAACATGTTCTGATGCGTTTTAGCATGTTGCTATGGCTTTATTAACATGTTCTGATGCGTTTTAGCATGTTGCTATGGCTTTATTAACATGTTCTGATGCGTTTTATCATGTTGCTATGGCTTTATTAACATGTTCTGATGCGTTTTGTCATGTTGCTATGCCTTTATTAACATGTTCTGATGCGTTTTAGCATGTTGCTATGCCTTTATTAACATAATCTGATGCGTTTTAACATGTTGCTATGCCTTTATTAACATGATCTGATGCGTTTTAGCATGTTGCTATGCCTTTATTAACATGTTCTGATGCGTTTTAGCATGTTGCTATGGCTTTATTAACATAATCTGATCCGTTTTGTCATGTTGCTCTGCCTTTATTAACATGATCTGATGCGTTTTAGCATGTTGCTCTGCCTTTATTAACATAATCTGATGCGTTTTAGCATGTTGCTATGGCTTTATTAACATAATCTGATGCGTTTTGTCATGTTGCTATGGCTTTATTAACACGTTCTGATGCGTTTTAGCATGTTGCTAAGGCTTTATTAACATGTTCTGATGCGTTTTGTCATGTTGCTATGCCTTTATTAACATGTTCTGATGCGTTTTAGCATGTTGCTATGCCTTTATTAACATGTTCTGATGCGTTTTAGCATGTTGCTAAGGCTTTATTAACATGTTCTGATGCGTTTTGTCATGTTGCTATGCCTTTATTAACATGTTCTGATGCGTTTTAGCATGTTGCTATGCCTTTATTAACATGTTCTGATGCGTTTTAGCATGTTGCTATGCCTTTATTAACATGTTCTGATGCGTTTTAGCATGTTGCTATGCCTTTATTAACATGTTCTGATGCGTTTTAGCATGTTGCTATGGCTTTATTAACATAATCTGATGCGTTTTGTCATGTTGCTATGCCTTTATTAACATGATCTGATGCGTTTTAGCATGTTGCTATGCCTTTATTAACATGATCTGATGCGTTTTAGCATGTTGCTATGCCTTTATTAACATGTTCTGATGCGTTTTGTCATGTTGCTATGCCTTTATTAACATGATCTGATGCGTTTTAGCATGTTGCTATGCCTTTATTAACATGATCTGATGCGTTTTAGCATGTTGCTATGCCTTTATTAACATGTTCTGATGCGTTTAGTCATGTTGCTATGCCTTTATTAACATGTTCTGATGCGTTTTAGCATCTTGCTATGCCTTTATTAACATGTTCTGATGCGTTTTAGCATGTTGCTATGCCTTTATTAACATGTTCTGATGCGTTTTAGCATGTTGCTATGCCTTTATTAACATGTTCTGATGCGTTTTAGCATGTTGCTATGCCTTTATTAACATAATCTGATGCGTTTTGTCATGTTGCTATGCCTTTATTAACATGATCTGATGCGTTTTAGCATGTTGCTATGCCTTTATTAACATGTTCTGATGCGTTTTAGCATGTTGCTATGCCTTTATTAACATGTTCTGATGCGTTTTAGCATGTTGCTATGCCTTTATTAACATGATCTGATGCGTTTTAGCATGTTGCTATGCCTTTATTAACATGTTCTGATGCGTTTAGTCATGTTGCTATGCCTTTATTAACATGTTCTGATGCGTTTTAGCATGTTGCTATGCCTTTATTAACATGTTCTGATGCGTTTTAGCATGTTGCTATGCCTTTATTAACATGATCTGATGCGTTTTAGCATGTTGCTATGCCTTTATTAACATGTTCTGATGCGTTTAGTCATGTTGCTATGCCTTTATTAACATGTTCTGATGCGTTTTAGCATGTTGCTATGCCTTTATTAACATGTTCTGATGCGTTTAAGCATGTTGCTCTGCCTTTATTAACATGTTCTGATGCGTTTTAGCATGTTGCTATGCCTTTATTAACATGTTCTGATGCGTTTTAGCATCTTGCTATGCCTTTATTAACATGTTGAGATTGTTGAATCTTGAGATTGATATAGGATTTAGAAAGTAATTAGTAATAAGTAATTAAATATTTTTTGGAGATAGTAAATTGTACAGTAATCTAATTACACTATTAAAGATGTAATTAGTAAGTAGTAATGAATAACTTTTTAGAGTAACTTACCCAACACTGCCTACAATCTAGTAATTCTCTCCTCAAAGACTATTCAAATTTGTATGTATGAACAGTTGTAATAGTTTTGCATTACTATGAATATCTTGATTAATTTATGATTTGGTGGGAATTCAGAAAGACGGTACTTTTGGAATACATTTCTAACTTCATCACTGATCACTCACCTGGTGAGAACAGAGCGATGGCTTTCAGACAGCTGTATTCAGCAGAATCCACCTGCAGTCGTGCCAGCTTGTCCACCTGGTCCTGGAAGACCCGCACCTGGTCCATGAAAGACACAACGCGGTCAGCGGGCATGGGGGAGGAGTGAAAACCAGCAGCTGCTAGAAGAGGGGCCGTGTGCAGGGGCAGAGCCGATTGGGCTGCATTCAGGATGAACAGTTCACTCCAGCTGAGTCTCAGAAGGGCCACCTGCTCCGACACGGGCAGGTCAGGAAAGTACGGAATATTCCGGGCCCACTCTATGGTACTGAAGAGCAATCGGGCTGCCAGCTCACATATATTGTCAATGCCCATGATGGAGCTGTTGGCTCCCGAGAGCTGCTGGCCGCATTGGGCTCCGTAGCGGCTGTTGGGGTACGGCTCTGCTCTCAGCAGCAGAGAGATGAGTTCAGACACTGGCTGACCATTGAAGAAATCAGCACCCATACCCGGACCTCCTCCAGCATCACCGCCTGCTCCAACCATGGAGGCTGGGCTGATGCCTGCATGGGAGGGAGGAATTCGACCACGCTGGACTGCTGGAAAGGAAAGAACAGAGAGAAAGGAAACATCAATATAATGATTATAAACAATTAACTCCCTTTTCCGATAATGCAAGCATGAAACCAGCAAAGTTATGTAGGAGATTGTTTGTTCAGGACAACTGTCAGGTGTTTAGTAAGAAAAAACAAGCATGTATGCAGAATGTTTAAGTTACATATGCATATTAGTCTACTTCTGGTTTGCTGACCTTCTTTCCTCATGCCGACCCGGAAACACTTCTTCAGGCGACAGTACTGACACTGATTACGGTGGTGCTGATCAATCTGACACTCTCTGTTTGACCTGTGAAGGTAATTTAGATAAATTTGAGCCAAGATAGTACATGAGATAAACAGTAATTAAGATTGAGCACTTTAATGGATAATGAGCGTTCAAATAAACAGAAAGTGCAAATAGGTGTGAGCATACCTATGTTCAAACATTATGATTAAAACAAGACCAAATCCTTGATAAAATATTAAAATGTATTAAAGAATATTAAGAAATATTAAAAATCATATTTTCCCTGAATGTTATTTAATTATGTTGGGGTATGTTCACATAACAACGATGTACTAAAAACGAACAAGTTTTTCTTTTGTGTTTTACACATTCAGAAGGCAACGCTGTCAAAACGATTCTCGCTCACACAGATCCACAAAAACGACTACAAATGTTGCATTATACATGCCAAGCCAGCAGATGGCAATGTCACTTGAAGAGTGTAAAGAAACACTACTGGTCTATAGACTGAAGTCTTTTTTCTAGCATTATCCATTCCTGGCAAAGAAGCAGTCAACGGTTTTGTGTAGAAAAAAAGGCATTAACTTGGGAATATTGTTATACTGAGACTTGACAAAACTACACAAAACATCTTAAGTACATGGCAGCTGCACTGTATTAATTAAAGACACAAACACTTTAATAAATTAATTAATACATTATTTATTTTAGATTGTATTAGTGTCTACCAAATAATAATCACTATCCCTAAAAAGAAAAGAAATACACTGTAAAAAATTATTTAGAAAAAAAGTTACCTGGTTGCCTTAAAATTTTGAGTTCATTGAAATTAAAATTTTGAGTTAATACAATGAACATGTTTTGAGCTTCGACAACCTTTATTAAAAGATTATTAAAAAATGTTTTAAGCATATTGGGTAATTGCGTGTGTTTTATTTCTGATGATGCAGTGAAACATGCCAAATAGTGCTATTTTCATGATTTATCACATTTTTTATGTGGTTCAGATACAAAAATATTTTGAGTTTCTATTTATTAAACAAATTTCCTTCATTGTATCAACTCAAATTTTTAATTTCAATGAACTTAAAATTTTAAGGCAACCAGGTAACTTACTTTTTTAGGTTAAACCAACAAAAAACAACCAAAATTTTTTACAGTGTATATATATATATATATATATATATATATATATATGATATTCTCTTTTTTTTAAAGACAAAAATGACTTAATGTTGAAAATGCATATTTTGTCATTGTTCAAAAGACAGAAATTCTAACTGTAATGGAAATAAAAAATTAAAAAAAAATTGTTTGCAGGTTACAGTCCAACATAAAGCTGAATGTATTGCCCATTTTGTGAATTAATCTCTGTCCTTCGTGAGCTGCCATGTGTGAAGAGCTCTCAAGTGATTCTCAGGTAAATTATCAGTCGCATAACCTTGGCACAAATACAGAAAGGACACAGTTCTGTTCATTCATTCCTAAAGTTCCCATGGCAGCAGGGCTAATGTTAGATCTGCTGTAAGAGACCAATTATATACACACAACATGCACAGTTGTGTTCCGACAGCCATGTACATTTGTGCAACATTCAGCTGTAATGGCTGGGTATTTTTGTAGAAACGTACATGCTGCTCGGAACCAACACAGTCACGGCCAATCAAGGCTGTTGGTTAGGACAAAAACTCCGATTTCAGGAACTGTTGGCGATTAATTCACTGGTGGTCATGCTGTTGCTTTCTCCATTTGAACACTGCTCAATATTGTTTCATGCTGCGGTTTCTGTAACCTCAAAATTTCAGTTGAAAAATGACTTGTGCCTGCTTTGTCGTTGTCAGTATTTGTGCTCAGATAGCTTGACTGCATCCAAAATCTCAATCTCTTGAATTGGTACTTATTTTGAATAAGCAATTATTTTGTGGCCACTAAAAAAGTATGATCCATATAGTGAATGTAATCCAGACATACTGATTTCCCCATGCTCATTATCATGTGACCTACCAGCGTCGGTTGTGTCACTTCACTGCATAAATCCTCTCCCATGGCCTCACGGGATAGTAAAGGCCCTGCCCCAAATGGAACACTTCATGTGCACTTTCAGTCTTGTGAACCTACAATGGCCGCTGAGCGCAAGTGTCCGTTAAGTCCACAAGACCGTAGTAGGGTGTCCCATACGTCATTTAAGTTTAAAGAAGGGTGCTCGTGAGCGCCCCCTTTGCAGCTGCTATCTGCCCTCGATATGCACTTCAGCTGAGCCCTCAAGTTCACAATCTATGCAGAGGACTTCTACCCGGCAGTCAAAGCGGCATAAAGGTGTGGATTCTGAGGAAGACCGTAAGGGTTTAGGGTGCCATTTGGGACAGGGCCTAAGTGTGCAACGTATTTGCACACTTCAGAATCTCGCCGGAAGTAGTAGGTCATCGGGGGACTTTTTGCCTACCCTTTTAAGAGTGCTGTGACTTCTTTTGTTGCATACTGTTTTTCGCTCCCACTATATAGTAGGGAAGTATGATTTCGGATCTACTGCAGCTCATTTGTTGCACTGCACCTGGTTCAGTCAAGAAGTAAGTAACCTGACTAGTGAAATACAACTGGTGTGCTCAGCTAAGCTATGTAATGTGAAATAAAATCCTCTTTGCTTGCAGAAAATGGCTTAGATCTTTACATTTGTATTTATTATAAGATTACAGAGGTGGACTAGCCTAGAAATCTAGACGCACCTTAGCGGCAGCAAATTTAATCTGCCTGCAAGTGTCGTCTAGGAACTCTCAATACCCTTCTGAACTGTATTCCTCACAATCTGGACGGGCCAATCACATCATGTATAGAGTCGGCGGACGCGGCCATAATGACGACGGCCGAGTTGCGTTTGCGCTTCTAGTAAACACAGAAACTGGCGAACGGCGGTGGTCTTTCAAATCAACTTTGACTGTGATTCTGGTAGACTTGGAGTTAAGCTTTTCTCTGAGAAAAGAACAAAGAACGGCACTGAAGTCATTCTTAAAAAGGGAAGATGTGTTCGGAGTTTAGCCGACCGGTTACGGCGAATGTTTAATCTGTCAGCGAGCTCTGCTTCACCTTCGTTGCTCTGGTTGGTTGTAGCGCTATCCTATCGCGTGCAGAGGGAGTTTGAAAGACAACCGTTTATCCCGCCCCTCGGATTGAGCCCTGTCTATGGTGAGTTTCCAGACCAAACATCTTGCTGTGGGTCTGGCTTGTCAGGCTAGAGGTGGACAGTAACTAAGTACATTTACTTGAGTACTGTGCGTAAGTACACTTTTGGAGTGTCTGTACTTAACTTAATATTATTTGTTTCATGAAACTTTGACTTTAACTTTACTACATTTGAAAGACAAATACTGTACGTTTTACTCTACTACATTTCTATCAAGGTCCTTAAAGTTGAAAGTCGTTTCTGTAGCAGCTTTGAAAGTCGTTGGATGATTTTTTCCTTCTTTAAAAGGTTTTTTGTTGTTGTTGTTGCAGACAGTCTATCAGTAATCTCTCTTATAGGGTCATATAAAGTTTCCCAACTTTTTTTGAACACTGATCAGTTCATAGCAAAATGGAAGAAGATGGTTCCTCGGCACAGTGTGTGCACACCACACATAGCCATACTTTGAAAGTATTTTCCAGTTTTTAAAAAAATCAAGATTAGTTTAGTTGGCATACACTTGATGCATGTCTTATAAAATGTTAAAAATGTAAACGTCTGGGAGAAAGTGAAGAGTAAAGTTGGGAGAATACCGGATGTGTTTAAGTTTATTGGATCCGTGCATTCAGCGTTAAAGTGACCGCAGCTTTGTAAAGAGCTTTGTAACTTTTATACAAGTATTGAAATGAGTTTAAGTTAGTTGTATGCTAGCATGTCAGATGGAGCATCACTGACTGGCTTAAACCATGATGGCATAGTGTGCATTCATATAACAATAATAAAATAATGTGTTGACATAAAAAAGGAAACTTACTTTTGATACTTAATTACTTTTAAAAACAAATACTTCTGTACTTTTACTTGAGTAAAAATCATTTTTTAGAACTTTCACTTGTAACAGAGTAATATTTGACCAGTAGTTCACTTTTACTCAAGTAATAGAGTTGTGTACTTTGTCCGCCTCTGCATGATTAACATTATAACATGATTACTTTTATTCATCTCCTCTATTACAGGCTGATTCATGAGCATTGTAAATGTTCACTTACATATATTCTAATTTAAATGTCAGTAAGAGGTTAACAGAGTTCACAGAAAGTTCAGCCAAATTCCTTTGCTGGGCTGCATCTGGACACCAAGCGTGTGATTGGGTGTTCTGTCTGACCACTCACAAATCATGTGATTTCATGTATGTGGAAAACATGAACTTGTTTGCTAAGCAATGGGAGAAGGAGCGATAGATAATGCATCTGTGTTTCTCACCTGCAGGTGTAGTTGAGGTTCCGCCGGATGCTCCTTTTAAAGAAACTCTTGCACCCTTCGCAGGTGAAAACCCCATAGTGCTTCCCGCTGGATTTGTCTCCACACACCACGCAGTCCACCACGCAGGCCTTGTCCTCCTCGGCACCTTCCGCATCGCTGTTCCCTGCCCGGGGCGAGCTTCCCTCCTCCTCCCCCCGCAGGTAACCTTTCTCACCGAGTCCATTAGCGCTGCCGTTGGGGTTGGCCCATCCCCCGCTCACCATGGCCATCTCTGTGTACACCAGCAGGAGCTGCTTGAGAAACCTTCCCGCGTCGAGAATTCAGAGCCGCCCAGGAGAGAATCCCTTTAAGCTGCAGACAGTAAGCCGAACAAGTCAGACTTGGAGGAAAAACACGTTTAACAGCACTCTGTAGACCTCCGAGGCTTACCAGGCTGACATGTTATTGACGTCAAATGTCATATCAAAATCCCGCAGGGGAGTGCTCATCCCTGTTGCTTTTCTTCATGTCCACTAACCACAAAACCTCTGAAGATCTCAAGATCTCTTTGATTCAATGAGCAGTTCAGAGTTGGACAGCTTACCTCGCCCTTTTCACAGGAAATAATAAATTACACATAAACTCACCCAGACTTCAGGGGAAAAGACAAGCTTATCCGCATGCTGCACAGCTCTGAGACATGGATAAAACGAAACTCCTTAGCTAGCAGCCACTGTGACATTACACCATAGTCGACATGCCCCCTAGTAACCAACAAGTTAAACCAGTTCTTCAGTACTGAGAACCGTGCCGTTCTGTTTAGAAGCGTTGAGGGTATTACAGGTCAATTGGATAGGTTTGAGGCAACCTGCCAGTGTATTTCGTAGTCATTTGTTTTAATCATCCACAGAAGAAAAATCACAAATTAGATCTCGATTGTTTCCACTAATCTCATAAGTGTCTTCTCCAACAGTGTTTGAACTCAAACATTTCTCATAAAAATTTTCAGAGACCAAATTAAATGACATTAACTGTACATAAAAAAGGTCTAATTTGAGTCTACTTCCGCTTTTCCTAATTTTAGGAGAAACATCAGAGTTGATAACTGAGAACTCCAGTCCCCTGGGCTATGAAAGGGCAGCAGCTGAGCAATACATAATTATCATCTGGTGTTATCTTAACTTCATGCAATCTAAAAGAAACTGCCTTCTAGTGAAGAGTTGATTTCTAAACAGGACTGAACCACAATGCCAAACATGCAGACAGCAACCTGGGTAATGATAAACAGAACTCAGCCCCCACCCTGCTCCTCAAGGATCAAAGTTCAAGAAACTTCCTTGGTCTTTCTCGTTGTTAAACAACACAATCCTGAATGCTCTTTCAACTTAGTTCTCACAGAAGAGAAGGAAGCACTTTTTGGCCATGCAGAGGAAAGCCTCCGTACGGTCTGTGCAGATACGACAGAGAGTCCTTCCGTACCTTGTTTCGTCAGTGCCGGTTCGTCCAGCCGTATGGTCTACGGGGCCTCAGCATTTCCAGGAACTGATCCGAAGCTCTTTTAGCAGTCTGCCACTTCCCGTCCCCTGCTTTTCTCCATTCATCAGTAAATCATGAGATCCAACAGTCAGGAGAGACAGCTGACCCGAGCGTCTGTGGTGACTGGCCAACAAACCTCGCTCTGTTCTCTGTCTCTTTCTCTCTCTCTCTTTCTCTCTGAGTAGTGGCGGGTGAGCGAGCGTGTGTCTGTGTGTTCAGGGATTTGACACTGCTATTCAAGCCCTCTGGTTGCCATGGTGCCGCTTGCCTTATAAGGGTAATAGAGTCAAAGAGCAGTGAGTGGGCTGTAGCCACTCTACACAAACAACCAGGAATGTGTAACCACACACACGGTTAACCCCTCAAGGGATGACCATAGGTACACTCAGCATGCATCTTAGGATGGTGAAGACTTCCTAAGTGAAGATCTCAACATCAGAAGGTGTGTCAGTGTGATTAAAATCAAATCACTTGACAGAATGTGGCTAAGGATTTTATTTTAAAGCTTATTTCACTTTAGAAAGTTCCTCAACAAACTATAGCTTGAGCAGAAACTGTAAACATAGTTCTTTCATTTTATTTCACCAAACATCCTACTATTATAAAAGAAGTCTTTATTTTATGTAGATGTGTCTGGCAGAGCACTTTATGCTGAGCTGCTGTAAATTCGGTGCATTTGTGCAGTGAAGAGCTTAGAGCTGCTTTGTTAATCTGATTTAGAGCTTTTTTAGATCACTCTCTGAGGAGGAAGCTCACCAAAATCTTTTTGTCTTCTCATCTGATTGTTTTGGCTTTTACCCTGAGAAAACCACCTTAAAGCAACTGAAGATGGTTTGATGGTCTTAGATGGTTTAGATAGCACACAAGTTTGAAAAATGTCAGATGTTACAACCACAAGAGTTTAAAAACCTTAATTTTTATCATTTATTTAAATATTTTTACCTTGAAAAAACCTTTTGAGCATGATCTGTATCATTAAAAAAAAAAATCTTTATCTTGAACTCTCTTAAATTACTTCTTTAAGATATAGTATATTCTTATACAAATTGATGCTATTCCTTTTTATCTTTTTCCAAGTCATGTTTATTCTTTTTACAGGGATAGTTCACCCAAAAAGGAAATTTTGATGTTTATCTTCTTAGCCCCAAGGCATCCAAGATGTAGGTGTGTTTGTTTCTTTAGTAAATCACAAAGGAAGATTTTTTAAATCCAACCATTAACCTCCAAAATACAGATGCGATCATATAGGATATCTATCTATCTATCTATCTATCTATCTATCTATCTATCTATCTATCTATCTATCTATCTATCTATCTATCTATCTATCTATCTATCTATCTATATATATATATATATATATATATATATATATATATATATATATATATATATTCCTGATTAGTGCCTGCACAGATCGGTCGAATGAGGCATCTATGTAAATATGTCTATGATTGCTCCGGTATTTTGACCTTTCCGGCGGAAGTATTCGTCTGTTCGGTTACTCGCAGAAACTGATCGTTTTGTGTCTTAAAGGGATAGTTCACCCAAAAATTTCAATTCTGTCATCATTTACTAATCATCCTTTATAAGCTTCTTTCTTCTGTTGAATACAAAAGAAGATATTTTGAGGATTGTTTGTAACCAAGCAGAGAGAGAAACCATTTACTACCATTTTTTCTCCCTACTATGTTAATCAATAGTTGCTCTATCTGCTTGGTTACAAACATTCTTCCAAATATTTCCTTTTGCCTTTAGCGGAACAAAGAAACTCATATAGGTTTGGAACAACTGGAGGGTGAAGTTTTTCAGAATTTTCATTTTTGAGTGAACTAACCCTTTAAGACATCAATGTGTCGCCACGAGCCACAGGGTTTAATACGGATTCTTATGTCTATGTGTTTTTTACTCTCATAGAATTGCATCCCATTGACATGCATTAAATGACTGGCACAGCAACAGCTGGAGTTAAAAATCTTAATTTGTGTTCTAATGAAGAAACAAACACACCTACATCTTGGATGCCCTGGGGGTAAGCGGAGAAACATAAAATTTTCATTCTTGGTTGAACTATCCCTTTAAGCATTTACTGATTTGCGTCCTACAAATTTCAGATGGCACCCTTTGAGCCATTTGTTCTCTGCTCTCTTTGCTTGCTTTGCTGTGTTTGTTTTCTCTCTGTGTGTTTCCAGGTTTCTGGGGTTGAATTGTTTGTATTTAATCTGCAATGCAGTCTCTCCTAGAGTCTGGTCAGTCAGTATATGTGCAGTCTCTTTCCAACATCCAAAAGGCGATATGTTTCAGATTATCATAGGTCATTTACCTGTCAAATACACACAATCACACATTGAAACATCTAGTCAAAATCCAGCTCTTTTAAATTAATATTTTCAATCTTTAAATTTTATTCTGGCCCCTTATCATCTTATAGTATTGGCAATATACAGAGGTTTTATTTATTTGATCAGATTTTTCAGGAAAAAAATCTCAGTTTCACCAATGCTGTTAATAGCCTAGACGGTCTGAGCTCTTGGTTCAGGTGTTGAGGAATGTTGTAAGTGGGTTTAAACGTTAACCATTTCAGGTGTAAAACCATTTGCCCGAGCAACACACACTGAACTCAGCTTCTATTAACGTCATGGTGCTCTCTGACCCATACGAGAGGTCTGTCTCCCGATGTTGCGGGACCTTTGACCTTAACAGAGAGACTGAGCGTCAGATACTGACCAGCACGCCGCAGCGGGCCGTAGAAGAACATCTGCTAGGGCCACAGCAGAGCAAGGCAGGGCCAAGAATCAACATCCTTCACCCTGAGAAAAACAGAGGAAACTGCCCTCATTTGGTGGGAAAGTCACACTTGAGCAATTGTTATTCAAATAAGTTGACCTCAGTATTGATTACGAGGTTTTTAAAGATGTCTTGCACCAACTAAATATTTAGTCAAGTGTTCCTCTAAACAAAGGTGGAATAATTAAAAGTATATTTATATGTTCCTATAGAATCTATAAAAGAATCACTTCTATTTCAAGCACTTCACTTTAGCACAAGGCAATTATGACATTTTTAACAAACAAGTTACATTGTGTACCTTCAAAATAAAACCTTAAAAATTGAGTAAAATGTAAAGAAAATATATAACTAAAAATAGAATAAAAACAATTGATCAATTATTTTACTTTATTCTCTACATTTCTGCAGCTTTTGTATAGTTTACTTTTCAAAGCTAGTATTACGGACTTACGGACAGTTGCTGAGAAAGCTCAACTCGTTGCAACAGAAGAAAATACATGTAAATAAAATAAAAAAAGGAAATTAAGAAAACATCAGTTTGGCAATGAATACAACTCAACCAAATACAGAAGTGTGCCGCAAATACACGCATACAATCAGGATGTTAGAGTAAACAATAAACTCAAGGTCATCAACAACACTGCTGAGTAGACATTGAAAAATAAGCGTTCGTTACTTGTTGGTGTGCCCTTGGAACATTTCCATTGTGGTCTGTGATATTTGCAGTATGTTTCTGCATTTGGTTTCATTGGAAGTATTTTTAGTGCGTTTCTGTATTTGGTTGTGTTGTGAGAATTTACAGGGCATTTTTGAATTTAGCAAGTAGTGAGTATTTGCAGTGTGTTTCTGCATTTGATTGCATTGGAAGTATTTTTAGTTTGTTTTTGCATTTGCTTGTGTTGAGAGTTAGCCTGACAAGCCAGACCCACATCAAGATGTTTGGTCTGGAAACTCACCATTGACAGGGCTCAATCCGAGGGGCGGGATAAACGGTTGTCTTTCAAACTCTCTCTGCACACAATTGGATAGAGCTACACCAACCAGAGCAACGAAAGTGAAGCGGAGCTAGCTGATAGATTTAACTTTCGCCATATCCGGTCTGCAAAACTCAAAACACATCTTCCCTTTTTAAGAATGACTTCAGCGCCATTTTTTGTTCTTTTCTCAGAGAAAAGCTTAACTCCAAGTCTCTGGAGTCGCGGCCAAAGCTGATTCGAAAGACCGCCGTTCGCCAGCTTCTGTGTTTACTAGTAGCATGCAAGCGCAACTCTGCCGTCATTATGTTAAGCCCCGCCCACTGACTCTAAACAAGATGTGATTGGCCTGACCAGTTTGGTTTTTACAGCTCAGAACTGCATTGAGAGTTGCTAGACGACACTTGCGGCAGATTAGATTTGCTGCCGCTAGGGTGCGTCTAGATTTCTAGGCTAGTTGAGAGTATTTGTAGTGTGTTTCGGCAATTGGTTGCATTGGAAGTATTTTTTTTTTGTCTCTGTATTTGGTTGCTTTGTGAGTATTTGGTTGTGTTGTGAGTATTTGCAGTGTGTTTCTGCATTTGTTTGCATTGTGAGTATTTGCAGTGTGTTTCTTTGTTTGGTTGTGTTGTGAGTATTTGCAGTGTGTTTCTTTGTTTGGTTGTGTTGTGAGTATTTGCAGTGTGTTTCTGCATTTGTTTGCATTGTGAGTATTTGCAGTGTGTTTCTTTGTTTGGTGGTGTTGTGAGTATTTGCAGTGTGTTTCTGTATTTGGTTGTGTTGTAAGTATTTGCTTGTGTTGTGAGTATTTGCAGTGTGTTTCTTTGTTTGGTTGTGTTGTGAGTATTGGCAGTGTGTTTCTGTATTTGGTTGTGTTGTGAGTATTTGCAGTGTGTTTCTGCATTTGGTTGCGTTGTGAGTATTTGCAGTGTGTTTCTTTGTTTGGTTGTGTTGTGAGTATTTGCAGTGTGTTTCTGTATTTGGTTGTGTTGTGAGTATTTGCAGTGTGTTTCTGCATTTGGTTGCGTTGTGAGTATTTGCAGTGTGTTTCTGTATTTGGTTGCGTTGTGAGTATTTGCAGTGTGTTTCTGTATTTGGTTGTGTTCTGAGTATTTGCAGTGTGTTTCTGCATTTGGTTGTGTTCTGAGTATTTGCAGTGTGTTTCTGCATTTGGTTGCGTTGTGAGTATTTGCAGTGTGTTTCTTTGTTTGGTTGTGTTCTGAGTATTTGCAGTGTGTTTTTCTGTATTTGGTTGAGTTGTGAGTATTTGCAGTGTGTTTCTGTATTTGGTTGTGTTGTGAGTATTTGCAGTGTGTTTCTGTATTTGGTTGTGTTGTGAGTATTTGCAGTGTGTTTCTGTATTTGGTTGTGTTGTGAGTATTTGCAGTGTGTTTCTTTGTTTGGTTGTGTTGTGAGTATTTGCAGTGTGTTTCTGTATTTGGTTGTGTTGTGAGTATTTGCAGTGTGTTTCTGTATTTGGTTGTGTTGTGAGTATTTGCAGTGTGTTTCTTTGTTTGGTTGTGTTGTGAGTATTTGCAGTGTGTTTCTGTATTTGGTTGTGTTGTGAGTATTTGCAGTGTGTTTCTGTATTTGGTTGTGTTGTGAGTATTTGCAGTGTGTTTCTGCATTTGGTTGTGTTGTGAGTATTTGCAGTGTGTTTCTGCATTTGGTTGCGTTGTGAGTATTTGCAGTGTGTTTCTTTGTTTGGTTGCCTTGTGAGTATTTGCAGTGTTTCTGTATTTGGTTGTGTTGTGATAATTTTTCTGTGAGTTTATGTATTAAATGCATTGTGAGTATTTGCAGCACATTTCAGTATATTTCTGCAATATTAAAATTGTGTAACTGTAATTATTTGCACAAGTAAATAACTTGCACTAAAATATAAAATTGAGACAATTGAGACAATATAAAATTGAGAAAACAGGGGATGGAGAAAAAAGGAGGGAAAGAAAAAAGGGTCAGCTAGGGTTATTCAATGGGCTCTAATACGCTCAATGAAGACATCTTATTGGGTAAAGGGATTACAAATCTGCTCCCTTCACTGAAGGCCTATGCTGCCTGCTTTCACCTCTAAGATTCTTACTCTCTTAATCCGTCTCTTACTGGAAAATAGAGTTAGGGTTTTACGTGAGGTCAGTGTTTGTGTGTGGCGCAGTGGTTTGGGGTCAGCTTAGGGCTGCGCGTGTAGACTCCAATGTATCCAACCTAGCAATGATATTTAAAGGGTTGGTTCACCAAAACTTTCCAAACACTGTCAACATCCAAAAAGAACACTATACAGTATAAGTGGTCCATATGGACATTATATTCCAAGTCTTTTAAGCCATTATTGTTTGAAAGTCACAGCTCCCTATTTACTTTTGTGTAGCTAATGAAAAGATTTGGACATTTAGCTAAATATCTTCATATCAATTAGCTACATTAACAATGAGTGTGAGTAGATGTGTTCATTAATTTCTCCACCCTCCACCCAAAAGTCCTTAGGACATACAAAATAAAAGAAAGAAAAAGAAAAAAGAAAAACATTCAATCATTTGATCAGGGTCAAACCTCTTTTTTTATTTGAATAGCAGCATGCTTTACTGATAAGTACTGAGAGTGAGAGGTTAAGAGCGAAGAAAGGGAGGGCCAGAGGAAATGAGAGGAAAACAGAAATAGAGAACAAGATGAAAAAGAGAGCATTGACGTCTGTGAGAAAAAGAGCATCGGCCAGCCACAATCCGCTCATGCTGTTCAGAGGGAAGCGTATTTAAATGTGACATGATGTTTGGGGTAAATGAGGTGACCTTAACCCTGTGGGTCAGAGCCTGCTGTGTGTGCGTGTGCTTTTGAAGAGGGGGTGGGGTCCTAATAACCCACCCCCCTAGCTGTGATTGACAGCTCTTGTTTTTGTGAGTTTTTTCCCAGGGATCGGAGCATCCCAAAGCTCTTAAAACACTTTACACGACACAGATGCTGCTGGATTTGTGTGGCATGCTCTTCATTGACATTTGCCTTCACTTTCCTTTTGTTGCTTTGTATGACGTCTGTACGGCTGTGTATTAGTTATGAATAGCTGATTTAATACATGCGTGTCAAAATTTGAAGGCTTCTGTTAAAATATGGGTAACACTTAATTTCAATGGTCCACTTTAGACATTCTACTATAACTATGAATAACTTTGCAACTACATGTCAACTAACTCTCATTAGAGTAGCGCTTTTCCACTGCATGGTGCAGTTCCGTTTGGCTCAGTATGGCTCGCTTTGGTGCTTTTGCACTGCATTTACAACGATCATTCTATAATCCCACCCACTTTAAAGGGATACTTCACCACTTTTTCATATTAAACTATGTAATTCCCTTAACTAAGATGATTTGATTCATACCTCTCTCGTCTCAGTGCGTGCAGTTAATCGGTCTGACGCGCGGTAACATTCTGAAAGCATTTAGCTTAACCCACTAAGCCCAGTTCATTCACTATGGTACCAAACAGAGATCAAGTTAGAAGCGACCGAACACCTCCACGTTTCCTCTATATAAATACAGTTACACGAATAATTGAACGACCTAGTATGGTGACAAAATAAAACGTGGTGCTTTTCTAAGCGGATTAAAAAGGAGAACTATAATACATGGCGGAATAGCACTTCTGAGAGTACTTCGACTCGACACAGTAAAAAGTCCCGGCTGAAACATCCTCCCCATAGACTGTAAAAAAATATGGATGTAGTGTCTGTGACGTCACCTATAGGATTCCGATAAGCCGTTCTGAAGCTAAAAGTAGAGACGAGCTGGGCGTTGCCATCATGCGAGCGAGTCATTGCGTGTCACGGCCGGATAACATAAAATGGGCAAAAAGGCGGGATGTGGGCAGAGCTTAAGTGACGCAATGACTATAGACGGCGGATAAATGGCTATCCACCTGTCACTCAAAGGACCCACGCCCTTAATTATGCAGAACTTTAAGGCTTTATATAACATAAGCGAATGAGATTTAAAAACATTCACCCCCCTCACATGAAGGTCAAAATTAGCCGTATAGGCAAAAACCACAATTTGTACCAGGCTGTAAACATGTTTTTTTCTGCTGTAAAGTTGAGAATTTTAACATGGGGCTCAATGAGATTCTGCTTTCTTCTGGAGCCTGCCCCCTAGTAGCCAGTAAATGAATTGCAGTTTACATTACTTCGGTATTGGCTTCAAGAGAGATCGCGGGGGGTTGCCGCTTTCCCGCGATCTCTATCTTGAAGCCAATACAGAAGTAATGTAAACTGCAATTCCTCAACTGGCCACTAGGGACAGGCTACAGAAGGGAGCAGAATCTCATTGAGCCCCATGTTAAAATTCTCAACTTTAAAGCAGAAAAAAAACATGTTTACAGCCTGGTACAAATTGTGGTTTTGGCTTATAAGGCTAATTTTGATCTTCATGACAACTGTGAGGGGGTGAATTTTTTCATTCGTTTACGTTATATAAAGCCTTAAAGTTCTGCATAATTAAGGGCGTGGTTACAAGTGGATAGCCATTTATCTGCCGTCTATAGTCATTGCGTCACCTCAGCTCCGCGCACATCCCGCCTTTTTGCCCATTTTCTGTTATGCGGGAGTGACACATGATGACTCGCTCACAAGATGGCAACGCCCAGCTCGACCCTACTTTAAGCTTCAGAACGGCTTATCGGCATTCTATGGGTGACGTCATGGACACTACGTCCATATTTTTTTACAGTCTATGGTTGCCGCTTGAGCCTCCCTGACATCTCCCCCTCCCCCCTATTGACAGAAATGAGAGAGCCATTTCGAACCATACCAACAGTTACCATGCAGTGGAAAAGCGCCTGTTAACATTTTATTTAACAGACATTGTACTACTAACTATAAGTAAATTTGCAACTACATGTCAACTAACTCTCATTAGAGTATAAGTTGACTGTCTGCTTAATATCTGCTTAACACTTTATTGTGATACTCCCTAACAGACATTCTACTGACTATAAATCATTTTGCAAGTACATTTCATCCCAGACCCTAACACCTAATTCCGTCTAATAATACTCTAATGATAGTTGACATGTAGTTGCAAAGTTACTTATAGGTAGTAGAATGTCTTAAGTGGACCTGGACCATTGAAATAAAGTGTTAACCATATTTTAAAATTAAAACTGCAGTCCGTAGTTTTTCCTCTTTGTCGCCATCTCTGTTCGAAAACTGCAATTGCAGTTTTTTGGCGGAATTATCAACTTTACGCCAGTTGTGCCTCGGTCAGCACAGCGTGGAGGAATCCAATGTTTAGAGGAGAATGTGCAGTCATTTACCGCGGCGGTGTGGATACTTTACATTGAAAATCACAGATTTTTTGTTTGAAAGTATGACCGACATAAGGATGCCATCTGAACAAGTAAGTAGCTCATCCACTTTTGTTCTCTAGCCACTCCGAAGTCCGAAGACTTTTATATTTTACAACGGATGAATCGGAAATGGAGCAATATAGCCTGCTAGCTGGGACTCCTTCTTTATGTATACAGATATGACACAATGAGGCAACGATATGCTTGAATTTCTCGCAAAAATTCACCAGTACCACTGGAATTAAAAACATTATTACAAGCTTGCCTTTGTAAATCTAGCTACAGTACGCAGATAGTTTTAAACACTGGCTGGTTATGTACTTGCTCAAATTTATTTTGGATAATTTTTAACCCAAAAAATTACAGACAGCAGCTTTAAGTTTAGTAAGTTCAAAGAGAAAACTCAATTCGGTATTCGCATGCTGTCCAACAGGCAACTTTTTAGAATTCAAGACAGAATGGGACCAAGCGATGCATCCTTTGGAACGAGTATCTGAAACTGATACAGTCAGTTATATCTTAAGTGAACTTAAACAGTTGGGACAAAAATGATGACTTGGATCTGGAAAGGTCTAGTTTTGGTCTGGGTCTGTTTCTTAGAGGGTCTGGTCTAGGTGGGTTCTTACTGATCCCAAAGTTTCAATGAGAATCTGGTCTGTACATACCTCATAAATCCTTCCTTTAGTGTAGATCTAGAGGTTGTTTTCACACCTTTTATGTCTGTGATCACCAAACATTTCTTTATGGTTGTGAAGAAACAAGAATGATAATCTCATCATTCGGTATGACATTTTTCAGAGCTGAAGTGAGCAGTTTATTCAACACAGAGAGCTTTCAGAGACATAATCATTATCTTTATCCAAACGATCACTAAAACTCGGATCTTCCCCAGCAGGCGTGTTCAGGACAGAGTCTGTGTTTAACGTGACCCCATGACCCCCTTTATTCACCAGCTCCTACAACAGAGAGCAAATCCTTTAACCCCGGGGGTGTGACACTCAACCTTTGCCACAGCTGCAGTCAGCTGGCCCGGGCAGCACTGAAAGACGTGGATCAGTGAAAAGAGAAGACAAACGTGCGAGTCAGGCTCCTCTGACCTCTCTCTCTATTGTGCGTCACTCCCTTCCCCCTGTTTCTGCTGTGAGAGCGATCGTGAGGCCAAATCTTCACAGAAAAAGTGATCCGCGCTGGGAAAGTCACTCCACTTCTGGCATACACTGACCCATTTTCTGTGATCTCTGTTTTTCCGAGACTCACAAAGAAAAATGCTTTTAAATGAAAATCATTATGCAGCCTCTTTGATCGTAAAGAGGGAAAGGTCTCAGACGAGAGGGAGTCAGAGTTACAGAGTTTGCATAGCGATCTCAGTGCAACTGTGAATTGTAAGATGAACAATAGTGTTTTTCTAATGTGCATGCACCTATTGTTGGTGTTGTTGTCTGCTTTTATGCAGAAAACTACCAGTTCACAGTAGGTTTTAAACTGTCAAAAACTTTAATAGATTTAAATAATAAACAAAAAGCCTTTACCATTTTTTTACAGAAACATACACATAAACAATTATATAATACTTATAACAATTTGTTTAAAGGTCCCGTTCTTCGCGTGTTTACGAAGCTTTGATTATGTTTACAGTGTGCAATATAACATGAGTTCATGTTTCGCGTGTAAAAAAACAGTATTTTTCACACAATTTACTTATCTGTACGCCGCTGTTTTCTCTGTCCTAAAAACGGCCTGATGATTTCCTTGTTCTATGAAGTCCCTCCTTCAGAAATACGTAACGAGTTCTGATTGGGCCAGCGGTTCCCGTGTTGTGATTGCACAGCAGCTTAGCGCACTTTGCCTGGAAAGGTCCCACCTCTTACTATAACGGAGAGATGCCCGCACTGAATGCGCGCTCTTCTCCACGTGGGAGAGCAACAAGACCACGCCCCCTTTTTTGCGTGTTCTTGTGGGCGGAGGGTTAGTCAACAAACGGTTCTAGTGACGTCATTACATCCCTGCACTTCCTGCTGTAGTCCAAACCGGCCGTTCGCTGTAGGCTTTGAAAGGGAACTTCTATTTAATAAAATATCTCGCTTGGCATTGAACTTTGAGCTTTATAATTTAACAGGTATTATTTATGCTCTAACCGCAACATTACACACTAACTAAAGTTTAAGAGATGGGATCGTGAAGAACTGGACCTTTAAACAATGTACGCTCAAATGATGAATAAGCGCTCAGTCATAAGAGTGGCCTAGAAAAAGCTCAATACCCACACTTGTGGTCTTTGCACTAGATGTCTACGTATTTCCTGTACTTGGCCCAGGAGGGCGTGAAGACCGCGAGTGTGTAGAACTGTTGATTAACTGATGGGACACACTTACAGCATATTATGATGATATAAAAATGCAAGTAAAGATTTGAAGAGCTTTATTTACACATTGATTGTAAGTACTATAACTTGTATATGTCTCTTCAGTATGTAATATAAGTTCAGTAATAATATTTATTGAATATTTTGAGGAGCTCTTTTGGTACTAAATACTATTTGTGCAATAATTATGGTCCATTTATGACCACTTAAAATATTTGTCTTCTATTATTTATACTGCAAGTAGTGTAGTAATTAAGGTTAAAATAGAGAATTCCAATGCAAACAGGCAAATTAGTGGCATTTTGTGACTAGAAAAATAATAGTATTGCAGATCATAACTGCTTGCTTATTTTTAGGTTTTGCATTTGAATAGCCTACATGTTTAGACATGGTCAAACGCTAGATTTCTTTAAATGTGAATTTTAAAACTTAATAAAGTACATCCTAATATTTTTTTCCAGCGCTATATAAGTTCATATTTTTCCACACAAAAACTATTCTCGTCGCTTCATAAAATTATTGTAGAACCACTGTAGTGAGATGGACTTTTAATGACATCTTTAGTGCCTTTTATGGGTCTTGAGAGAGGAAATGACATTGGTGTCAATGAAGGCCTGTCTGAGCCATCGAATTTCAACAAAAACATCTTCATTTGTGTCCCGAACTGAGGTCTTACGGGGGTCAAACGACTTGAGGGTGAGTAATTAATGACAGAAATTTTATTTTTGGGTGAACTAACCCTGAGCGCTCAGTATTTCTAAGCCAATCATTGCCCAACCTCTTACTCAAATTCACTTAGCATTAGCCTTTGGAAATGTTTATCTGTAAAACGACGCTAAGAACTGTGCTGTAGTCTTTTAAAGTATGGTCTCCTCTCTCCTCCACTTCATAGCTTCCAGTGTGGCACTTAGCTCAGCCTCCTTGGAAGCGTGCCGTTCGTTCATGACTGCGATTTGCTTCTCCAGTCTCCACAGCTGCTCCTGCTGCTTCTTTCGAGAACTTCTGTAAGTGCTTGAGGCTTTACTGTTGGAAAAAAATAATTATGATTAATCCTAGCATTCTTATACATGTGTGGTTGACAATGATCTTCAGTTTTCGCTGAAGGGCCTGTCTCACAAAGTCTGATATTTTGCTATGAGACAAAAAGCTGTTGTAAGTCAGGCATACAATGTCCGATACGCCCGAAACTTCACATTTCTGATAAGAGTCCTGACCTGAAGACATCTACATGCCAAGTTAGTCATAGCGCCACCTACTGGCAACAGGAAATGGCATGCTTTACACTGTAATTTTTTTGTAAAGCTTTTAACACATTATACGTGTTCACGTCTATTGCGGTCTCAAAACTCTGGCCAGTTGATAATACCTAGAATATCTAAATCAACTGCAGGCAGTCGATCATTTTCCTATTTAGCTCCTAAACTGTGGAACAGTTTTCCTAGCATTGTTCGGGAAGCAGACACACTCTGTCAGTTTAAATCTAGACTAAAAACACATCTCTTTACTATGGCATACACATAGAACATTTTTAACTTTCATTATTCAAATCAATTGACTGATTGTTAGGCTGCATTAACTAGGTCAGCCGGAACCGGGAACACTTCCCATAACACCTGATGTACTCGTTACATCATAAAAAGAGTGGCATCTACGCTAATGTTAGTCTCTCTGTTTATCCCGAGGTTTATCCCGGATCTGGGCCCTGTCCGGATCGGATGATGGACTTGCCTGGACATGACCAACGCATCCTGGAGTGTCTGCTGAGCCGTGTCAAATGGTGTCTCCTCCGAATTTTCCTCACTGGCACGACATTCGTCTCACACACTCAAAACCCGTCTTCGGCCCAATAATTCTGATCTTTCATGTATTCATACTCTTGTGTAATCAACGCCCCATCCTAAATAAATCTGTCTCTTCCGTGATACCCTGAAATTTTGAATATTCCAATCTAATATGATTTCTGACCTGTAAGGTTGCCAGAATAATAATCATACACGGTGTGTTAATAGGCCAGAGGAGAACTGGCACCCCGACTGAGTCTGGTTTCTCCCAAGGTTTATTTTTCTCCATCATGCCCCGATGGAGTTTTGGTTCCTTGCCACTGTCGCCTTTGGCTTGGCTTGCTCAGTTGGGGACACTAAAAATTAGGGATGTATCGAATCCAGGATTCGGGTTCGGATTCGGCCGAATATTGGGCTTTCTGACTGGGTTCGGTTTCTGCCAAACCCTAGAATTTTTTTCCACCGAACCGAACCCGCATGCACTACGCGATACTGATCGAACATGATGCCGCGGTTGATTATGACAACGTGTTTACTAGGTGGACCGTTCGAATGCAGTAGGCTGTGTGAGAGTGAAAATGGAACTTGTGAACAGAAAATGTGTTGTTTGGCAGTACTTTCAGTCAAAAGAAGGCAATATGTTAAAGCTATATGTAATAAGCTATATGTTTAATTTGCAATGCCGATTTGTCTCGTGTTGGCAAGAACCCTAAACAATAGCCGCTGGATGCCCGGTTCGCGAACGAATCGTTCTTTTTAACCGGATCTTTTTAGTGATCCGGTCGAACCAGTTCACCAAATCGGACTGAATCGTTCTAAACGATTTGCGTCTTAAATCAGCGCAGATCTCACAAGTTACTATAGTTACTCACTTTCTGACATGAGTGGCAGTCCCTCAGACTAGAAATAAACTAATATCTTGAAGTATATGTTGTAACTCCAACAGTTCACTGAACTAAGACATGTTTTGCTGTGAGAACCGGTGAGCTGAGATACTGCATGCGTGATAACCATCTTGAACCAAACTGTTTCTCTCGGAGTGGGACGGGTGCTGTTTCTCTCGGAAAACGGATGCTGATAATATATGAGCATGGGTGAACCAAGGATTTGTGTAAGTTTATGTTTATCTTATTTAATCTGTGTAAAATTGAGTGCTTTTGCAAAACATGAATTAAAAAACGTATCCAAGATGATGATGATTACAATAATAATAATTATTACTATACTAAGTTTTGATTACAAATACTTTACATGAATGTGTTTGAATGTATTTTCATCCGCCGGTAAGAATGACGTCATTACTTAAGGACGTAAAAGAAGCGGTGATCCGGTTTTTTTTGTGCATGAAGGAATCTACAGACAGCAATACAGCACAGTTATCCTGGCATAATGTTGCCTTTAAAAAAAACTAAATTAAATTAAAAATACACTGCTGTGAACGTTGTTTATGTCATTAATGTGTTTACTGTGATAATGGACTGAGGATGGGAGTTGGATTCGGCATTCAGTTTCGGATTCGGCAGAATCTTAACCAGTGGATTCGGTATTCGGCCAAACCTCAAAAATCTGGATTCGGTGCATCCCTACTAAAAATATGATTAAAGTTATTCAACTTATTATACAAATAAAATGTATGAATTAGGTCTTATTTAATACTATAAACTATAATACTGATCTGCCAACATTGTAGCTATATGATAAATTAAAATAAGCTGATAACATCACTGTTTTCTCCAGTACGACTGGACAGCCAAATCTAATTTTGTCGCAATATTATCCTGTTTGACACTGTGAAGCTTCTTTGACACACTCGTGATTGTAAAAGCGCTATATAAATAAAGTTGATTGATTGATTGTAATTCACTCCTAGAAAAACATTTAAATATGCTACCAAGTCCCAAACATGCCAAAAACACAATAAATCAAGCAACACTTGGCTAAATGCTAATGTATGCAATTTACACCACAAAACAGGAAGTTGTTGTAACTTAGGCATACAATGTACGATCTGCCCCAAACTTAACGTATGATAATAGTCCTGGCTTGAAGACATCTAAATGCCAATATTCAGTTATATCCAAAGTGCAACCTGCTGGCAACATGAAGTGTGGTACATTGAAGTAACTTTGCCATATTTCTCCTATTTTTAACCGCTTGAATGCATGTCGCCTACTAGTCGCTGTTTTCCTAAGGCCACTGGCAGTGGTCCTGTGTGTGAGGGCCCTTTCATCGCTGCTTGCAGCTTTAATTTTATTTATTTTTTACTTTCGTCACTGGGGTTAGGAACAAGTTAACAACACGTTAGCGTTTCATAACCGTTTACAAACTATAATTTCAGATTATGCTGGCTCCATAATGTAACATAGGCTGTTTGCATTTGACTGTGTATTGATTATTTTAAAACTTATATGGTAGTTAGCCTCTAGACCAGGGGTGCTCATTTAGAAACCTAAAAGGTCCACTCCCCAAATTTTCCTAACGTCCAGGGTCGGGAACAGTGATGGTCAAAATCCAAAAAAGAACTCCAACAACAAAAGTGGTAAATCCACCAAAACGTTCAAACTATGTACAAAGGTGATGTGGTCTGGTAGTCTAGAAATCTAGACGCACCCTAGCGGCAGCAAATCTAATCTGCCCACGAGTGTCGTCTAGCAGCTCTCAATACCCTTCTGAGCTGTATTCGCCTAACTCTTGCCATGCCAATCACATCGTGTATAGAGTCGGTGGGCGGGGCCATAATGACGACGGCCGAGTTGCGTTACGTGCTTCTAGTAAACACAGAAACTGGTCTTTCGAATCAGCTTTGACCAAGACTCTGGAAGGCTTGGAGTTAAGCTTTTCTCTGAGAAAAGAACAAAGAACGGCACTGAAGTCATTCTTAAAAAGGGAAGATGTGTTCTTGAGTTTTGCTGACCGGATACGGCGAATGTTTAATCTATCAACTAGCTCTGCTTCACCTTCGTTGCTCTGGTTGGTGTAGCGCTATCCTATTGCGTGCAGAGAGAGTTTGAAAGACAACCGTTTATCCCGCCCCTCAGATTGAGCCCTGTCAATGGTGAGTTTCCAGACCAAACATCTTGATGTGGGTCTGGCTTGTCAGGCTAGTGGTCTGGCCTTATTAGTGTGAAAAGTGACACCTTTTTTGTGCCACCAGTTCTTTGTTGACATTGTTTTGGAGGAGCAAATCATCAAATTCTGCATTCACCTCTGTTAGGAATGAGCGCAACAAGCGATGCTGCAGAGCAGATGATGTCCTTATTTTAGGTTTCAGTAGGGTGCACTCAACCACCTCCTTTGGGGTTAATGATATGTGGCCTTGATGTGAATTTTTTCTGAGCTCGCATTGCCGCAACAGACTTCTTCCCGACAGTGAAAACGACGTTACGTCACGAAAGTGTGGACTCAAAGGAAGACTGCAAATGTTTAGGATGCCATTTGGGACAGGGCCGTTAACGATCACAGCTCTTACCAGTTAGCCTCCATTACACTCCACTCCAATCTAGCATCAATTGGCATGGGAATCGGATGCACAGAAGGACACTAAAGTCCACAGCCACTAGAATCAGTTGCTACTGTGCCTCTTAAGGCCATGTGAGATTTACCTGTACATCTCTTACAAGCTGGTCTCCGTTGCATATTATATCTTTCAGGATAGTTGTTAGCGAAGGGCTTGGGACTGTCAGATAGCTTTAAGGTCTAGCTTTCTCCAGGTCAGCTCCTGGAGGGCTACTTTCCTGCAGATTTCAGCTCCAAACCTGCTCCAACACACCTGCCTGTAATTTTCAAGTAACCTTGAAAACCTTGATTAGCTGGTTCAGGTGTGTTTGACTGGTGCTGGAGCAGAGCTCTGCAGGACCCCTGCTCTAGGTATATTATACCTTCCTGATGTAAATTGGGTGATCATGTGACTATATCAGTTGTTGCTATGGCAATAATGTGCCAGCAGATACTCTAGTTGTTATGCTAATTATAGTGCTGTGAAGTTAAGTTCATGTGGTTTTTGATTACTTGTAGTAGCGGGAGAGACGTGTAATATCCTCTCTGTTGATCCTCCTCTGAGTGGTGCTGTCTGTGACCGCTGAGTCCAGAGACTCGCGTAAGGCTGCCACTCTCTTCTTCAGTGATTGCTCCCTGGAAGTAGAGCATCGACAGGTTAAGTAATGCGCCTTTTTCATGAACTGTATGTTTTAATGTGTTTTGATGTTTTTTCCCCCACCTTTGCATTGCTGCTTGTAGTTCTCTTAGGATAGAGTGATTGCGAGGACCAGGAATTCCCCCTTCAACTTCTATTTTTGCCAGATTTTCGGCAATTCTCTGCAACGAGAAGCATCCAGTAGGTCAGCACATGAAGGGCCTTATTTTAATGGTCTGAGTGCATGGTCTAAAACATACGGTGCACTTTTTGTGGACCCACCTATAGGCGAGTATAACTAATGCGCCCTATAATAATAATAATTTATTACATTTATATAGAACTTTTCTAGGCACTCAAAGCGCTTTACATATAGGGATCTCCTCAACCACCACCAATGAGCAGCATCCACTTGGATGATGCGACGGCAGCCATATTGCACCAGAACGCTCACCACACACCAGTTTATGGTGGAGAGGAGACAGAGTGATTAAGCCAATCAGGATATGCATTTACATTTACATTTTATGCATTTGGCAGACGCTTTTATCCAAAGCGACTTACATTGCATTCAGTGTACACATTTTTATATCATTGTCAGTTCTCAGTTCTTGCTTTCCCTGGGAATCGAACCCATGACCTTGGCGTTGCTAGCGCCACGCTCACCTGGTTGAGCTAAAGGAAAGATGTGGCTGAAGACATGAAAATTATAACTGTGTTGGGCTGAAACTAGAAAAAAAACACTGTCGTGCCTGACGCCATCACCTTCTTATGATAGGGCCCTAAGTGTTCACATATTCACGTTGGCCCTGTTTACACCTGGTCACAAGTGGATGATGCTAAATACTGGTATAAACAGGGTCTAAAAAGCTTGTCCACTTCCAGAGGCAAAACACATTTGATCTAGTGTAGACGCTCATGCGGTCAAATGTGTTCTAACAGCCACAAAAGGCTGCTTAAACTCTGCCTACTGACCTAACACGTAAACATTATGGGACGCACGCTAGCCACACAGGATTTAAACTTTTAGCTGGAGACCCAAGTTTGGTTTGACGCTGAAAAACACCATTCCTGATTTCTAACACGCACTCTCATCATTTGACATGGTCTTGCAGCTGTTAGAGCAAAACAGAAAGCTGCTGCTCTCTGTATGTTTTTCCATTGCCTCCAGGTGCATTCAAATTTAAACTGGGCGAGTTTACTTTAACACATACATTTAACCTCCCCACAAAGAAATCAGGAAGTGGTTGAAAGTGTACAAAAGAGATAAAATACACCTGGTATTAACGGATATGCGTATCCCTTGTCTACTTGTGGTCCGATCAAACAAAACGCATAATACTAGATGTAATCAGAGCCCTAGATTAGCTGGACCAACCTTCTATTGACAAATTAACTCTAAAGTTTCCTAATTGTAAGAACAAATGTAATGTTAGTATTTCAGTGGTAGAGGAGCTGAATGTTAAAGTTTTTTGTCTTGCACTTTGATCTTTAAAACTTTGCAAATCTTTAACCTTCACAAAAAGCTATAATACACACTGCATAAGATGTATTATTCAAAAAAACATAATAGGGGCACTTTAAACTTACACCAGATTTGTCCTGCACCTGGGGGCCAACTTCCAGCAGAATTTAGCTCTAGCCTAATTAAACACACCTGGGCATGCTAACCAAAGGCTTCAGGATCACTATAAAATGCCAGGCACGAGTGCTGAAGCTAAACTCTGCAGGAAAGTGGCCATCCAGGAGCAGGTTTGGACACCCCTGTCCTAAACAGTAAGGAGTGAAGATATCACATTGTGCAGGCTAATAAAGAAAAATAAGATTTTAGGTCATTCAGATTTACCTGCTGGGTGGCTCTCCTCTCCCCCAGCTCATCTCGCAGACTGTCCAGGATTAGAGCACCAGCAGAATCTTGGGCACTCTGGACCATCAGTGCCAGGTCCAAACACCTTCTCTCTTTTTCCAAGAGCCGGAGATTCCCACGCATCTCTGACATCTCTTCCTGTGTAAAATTTAATCAAGTTATGACAAACTGTACATTTCAACTGTAACGTAATTATGATAAAACTGTCACTCACACGCGCACACACACGCACGCACGCACGCACGCGCACACACACACGCGCGCGCGCGCACACACACGCACACACGCGCACACACACACACACACACACACACACACACACAACACCTGGAACACCTGTTCAATTTCTCATTACGACAATTATCTAATTAACCAATCACATGGCAGTTGCTTCACGCGCATGCGTGCACCAGCTCACTGTGCATAACCAAGCAGAAGAAAGAAAGTTTAAAGTGAGTGAGAAACTTATGAGGGACTGGCGAAAAGCAGACGTTACTTTAACTGTAATGAAGGAAACAAAGAAAGCTAATCGCGGACTGAAAGCAAGATGGCCAGAGCTGAAGGAACGAGTCCACAGATGCTTGAACTCTGCCGGGAGAAGCTCAGCCGCGCGAGACGAACGCTGTGTGAATCGTTTTCGGCTGCATATTTTACTACATGCAGTTTGTAATTTGCAGAATAAGATTTTCTTTATTGGGGCATTTTGTTTGTGTTCAGTCTTTCTAAGTTGTTGTCTTTAAGTTTTTTTCTGTTTTCAGTAATTTTTTTCAGGGGTAGGCTACAGGAGCAGCATAGAGCGCCCTCTCACGGCTATATGTTTATTCTTGTCAGTCAGTATGAATTAAATTTGATGTATAAGTCGCACCTGACTATAAGTCGCAGGACCAGCCAAACTATGAAAAAAGTGCGACTTTTAGTCTGGAAAATACAGTAAACGTCAGAATGGGAAAGAAAGGTGATTTAAGCGTGGTTAATTAATTTTGAGCGTGGCATGGTTATTGGTGCCAGACGGGCCGGTTTGAGAATTTCACAATCTGCTCAGTTATACTGAGATTCTCACGCACAACCATTTCTAGTTTTTTTTTTTAAGGGAAAATGTTTTTTAGGGGGATGTTTTCTTGGCAGACGTTAGTGCCCTTAATGCCAATTGGGCATCTTTTAAATGCCATCTCAACCCAATAGAGCATCTTTGGGATGTGGTGGAACAGGAGCCTCGTGCCCTGGATGTGCATCCCACAAATCTCCATCAACTGCAAGATGCTATCCTATCAATATGGGCCAACATTTCTAAATAATGCTTTCAGCACCTTGTTTAATCAATGCCATGTAGAATTAAGGCAGTTCTGAAGGCGAAAGGGGGTCAAACAAAGTATTAGTATGGTGTTCCTAATAATCCTTTAGGTGAGTGTATATATATATATATATATATATATATATATATATATATATATATATATATATATATATACACACAACTTGTTCTAAACAAGAAAGAACGGTTGAATGTTTCGAAATTGCCCACCCTGGCTGTCACCAGCTCATACAGTAGCACTGCTTTCTCCTCTTTCGTGTTTTTGGAAAGTGAATTGGTGCGACCTCTGACCCCTGCAAGGGTCCCAGTGTCGGGACTGATCTTGTCCTCCCCTGCTTTGCCCCGCTGCGGGATACACATTGCAGCCCTGTCCTGCTTCAGCCTGGCGATCCTCTGGAGAATTACACCAGCCTTGTCCTCAAACTCCTGCTCCGACAAGCTGGAGTATACAGAAAAAGATAGAGAGAGGCTTTTTAGATCTTAGATGACGTCTGTTTCATTATCAGTCCAAAATAAGTGGATTGATTGAATTGGTTCAGGAAGCTAATTGCATTTTAAGCCATTGTAATTAATCTAATTAGGATTGAAAATTAGAATAAAGCTTTGGTGAGACACTTGCACTGAGATTTGAGCTGCATACTGGCGATTCCTATTCACTTACCTTCATTTTGCGTACTACATGGGATGCAAATCTGTCCCAAATGCCACCTTAAGAGTCCATAATTTGAGGACATAATACACCACCTCACTGAATCCTAAAATGTCAAATGGGACACTGCATTCTTGTGGACATAAAAAAAATGCAAAATTTGTATCTTTAGGGGCTCAACAGCTTGTCGCTGGGGACATCTTTGTACCTTATTTACCCCTAAAAGTTCATAGTAGTAACTTAAGGGTACATATCACTACTCCAAGGCACTGAAATGCACCTTTTAGGAGTTGATAAAGTACTAAGTTCTCCTTTTAAGGTCCCACATCTAGTGCACTATTTGAGGCCATCTAAAGGTGCAGTCATATTTACCATTCTAGGCTAAATTTTGCAGGCAAAAGAAAGTGGGACTGGATGGAACAAATTACGCTGACTGAAATATAGAATAATAAGGCAGAAATAAAATAATTATATTAGCAACAAACAAACCCTAAATAACTGCCTTCCAAGCCTTGTTTTGTCATAATTTTATAATATTGAAGTGTAGTGTAATACAAACTTTTTTTTTAAAGTGTAGAATGTTAGCCTTACTGTGACCTATAAACTAGCTCTAAAACATTGACAAAATTTGCATTCAGAAGATATATAAGCATTCAAAACTTAGAGTCTCTCACTTCCACCAATATGGAGCAATGATTTTGACAATATGACCACTCTGCAAGTGACCTTCCCATCAGATTTTCTGGCCAATCAAATGCTCTCTAGAATCTAAAGCATCCCACCGCATACATTATAAATTGACACTGACGCTGTGGCTGAAATTGGTCACTTGTTTGCACATTTACCTATTTTCTACTTGGTGGATGACACACAGTGCACTATATAGGGGATAGGGGACGATTCAGACAGTGTACATATGCTTTTCATTGGGACGAATTAACTCTGGTTTCATGTTAGTGTCACGCGAACCGCCACAGCGCATTTTCACAGAAAATTAAAAGTTGCTATTTTCTAGACCGATTTGGTAACCCCTAACGGTTTTGGGGGGTTAAAAATAGGGTCTACACTCTCATTCCAGTTAGCCTAGATGGAGCCGTTTACCTCCAGTCTTTGTGCTAAGGTAGGCTAGCGGTGGGTGTGTCAGACAGAGGCCTTGTCCCAAATGGCACCCTAAACCCTCCTCTGAGTCTGCACTTTCAAGGCGTAATGTCACTTTGACTGCCGGGTAGAAGTCCTCTGAGTAGCTCGCAAACTTGCGCACTCAGCTGAAGTGCTCGTTGAGGGCGGATAGTAGTCGCACTGGGGGCGCTCACAAGCCCGCTTCTTTAAGCTTAAATGACGAACGGGACACCCTATGGTCTTGTGGACTTAACGGACACACGCACGCAGCGGCCATTGTAATTCCACAAGACCGAAAGTGCACATGAAGTGTGCCATTTAGGACAGGGCCAAAGTTATGGCATGCACAATGACTGTATATGATGCAACAACCTGTTTGGTCTAGTCTCTGCAGTGCCTCCTGGTGGACTGGAGGATGGCTCGCCTTTGACCGAGTTCTTGTCTGTAAATTTTGAGAGGTCAGGCTGGGGTGTGCTAATTGTTTCTGTAAGAAAAAACCACTGTATTTGTATGTGTGTCTATGTGTGCTTGTACATTCATGTTTTTGTGTCACATGAGCAGCACCTGCGTTCTGTTGTTTTCTGGCGTTGCACAAGGATAGTAGGTCGCTGTAAGCGTCCTCACACTCCTCGCTGTCAATCAAAGAGCCATTATCAGCATACCACTTACACACATGCCAATCTTAGGGGCCAAAGGTCAAGGTTTATAACGTCAAGAAATCAGTTTTAGAAGAGTTTGTGATATGTAAAAGTGACTAAACCCTGATCCTGGATCAGTGTACATTTTAGGCTCATGCAGTGTGAGACAGAGGTGAAGACACCAGCACACCAGTATGCCAAAGCCATGTGTAGAGCCGAGCTGTCTGCCTCCTGTTGGCTAAGACTCATGCTCAGCTGCTCAGATTCTCCCTTCCTCCTGACCAGTGCGGCATTCAGACGCTCATTCCGAGCTTTCAGTCGCTCCAGACACCTGCTCAAACAAAACACACCTGTCAGAAGAGATTCAAACTTAACCAATAATTACTGCTTACTATGGCCTCACTATGTTACCAACACCTTAACTCAAAGTATCACGTTGGTATGCGGCAAGAAATAAAAATCGGTTTTCTAAATGCATCCATGCATGTTTAATTTTGCATCCATGCATGTTTAACATCTCTGTCTAGAAGATCTTTTGTTATATTGCAGCCATTTGTAAAATAATTTAAGTTCATTTTTTATCATAAATGTACACACAGCACCCCATATTGACAGAAAAACACAGAATTGTTGAATTTTGCAGGGGAAAAAAAGAATAAATGAAATATCACATGGTCCTAAGTATTCAGACCCTTTGCTCAGTATTTAGTAGAAACACTCTTTTTCTCTAATACAGCCATGAGTCTTTTTGGGAAAAATGCAACAACATGTTGCAGATCCTATCTAGTTCTGTCAGGTTGGATGGTAAACGTTGCTGGACAGCCATTTTCAGGTCTCTCCAGAGATGCTCAATTGGGTTTAAGTCAGGGCTCTGGCTGGGCCATTCAAGAACAGTCACAGAGTTGTTGTGAAGCCACTTCTTCATTATTTTAGCTGTGTGCTTAGGGTCATTGTCTTGTTGGAAAGTGATCATTTGGCCCAGTCTGAGGTCTTGAGCACAGGGATATCCCTGTACTTTGCTGCATTCATCTTTCCATCGATTGCAACCAGTCGTCCTGTCCCTGCAGCTGAAAAACACCCCCACAGCATAATGCTGCCACCACCATGCTTCACAGTTGGGACTGTATTGGACAGCTGATATTTTTCTCCACACATACCGCTTAGAAGTAAGGCCAAAAAGTTCTATCTTGGTCTCATCAGACCGGAGAATCTTATTTCTCACCATCTTGGAGTCCTTCAGGTGTTTTTTTTTAGCAAACTTTCAAGTGTCTTGCACTGAGAAGAGGCTTCCGTGCCTTGCCACAATTCGGTCTCTGAGTTCTTCAGGCAGTTCCTTTGACCTCATGATTCTCATTTGCTCTGACATGCACCAAGTCCAATCAGTATAATCAAACACAGCTGGACTCAAATGAAGGTGTAGAACCATCTGAAGGATGATCAGAAGAAATGGACAGCACCTATAGAGTTAAATATATGAGTGTCACAGCAACGGGTCTGAATACTTAGGACCTTGTGATATTTCAGTTTTTATTTTTTTTTATAAATCTGCAAAAATGTCAACAATTCTGTGTTTTTCTGTCAATATGGGGTGCTGTGAGTACAGTAATGAGAAATTAATGAGAATGATTTTAGCAAATGGCTGGAATATAACAAAGAGTAACCAATATAAGGGGCTCTGAATACTTTCCGTACCCAATGTATATAATCTGTTTAATTTGGATGTACATCACAAATTATGCAGGTCTCTACTTCAATTCCATCTTTACATTAAACACAACTATATATGGTGCAAATATGAATGACACTTTACATTATTTATCTTTTTGAGAAGAGGTGTGCCAGTTCTTTTAGAATTTTTTTTCTTTTTTGAACATATTATTTTGGCCAGGCTTACAATAAAAAACAACAAAGAAATACCATAGTCTAACAATAAAGGTGGGAATCAATCACTAAGTAGGAACCAGAACAACATAAAGACTTGAGGGTGGACTCTTTTAACTTTTGACGGTGATAAATTACCCTAGCAAACATAGAGAACAGCCTAGCACCCATACAGCAACATGGCCACTCAGAACACCCCACCATCCTGTTCACAACCATCCAAAATGCCCTGTTTTGTACCCATATATATTTTTTATTATGTGTTTTGAGTTTGTGGCCCTTTTATTAGACTAATGACCAGATATGACCTGGGAATGGAATCAAGAAGTCAGTATTGATGAATAAAGCTATTAACCTCTCACCTCTGTAGCTTTTCGATCTCAGCCTGAAGCACAGAATCAACGGTGCAGGGAGATGAAGGGGAGTTCGGCCTGGAGCCAGGTAGTTTGCGGGACAGCAGAGGGGATCCAGGATATGGAGGAGAGGAAAAGCAAGGGCTCGAAGTTCCACTAGAGGACAATGATGGGCTAACAGGAGGAGAACGACTCACTCCGTACAGCCACTTCCTCTTCAGGTCCACTAACTGCCAAAAAATGAGTTCAGCAATATAAGTAAGAATATTATCATTAAAGGTAAAGCTAATGCTATTTCATGATTTCTGACTTATTTACACTGTTAAAGAGTTGGATTCTCATGCTAAACACGGTCAAAGGTTTGTGGACATAGTACACTCCTTCAGGGTTCAAAGAAGTTTTAGAAAGTTTTTTTGAGTATGACCCTGTATGACTCCATAATTGCTTGTATGGGCGATCTTCGTTAGAAGCCGTCGACACCGCTGTCATTTTGTTTTTAGACCACTCGATGAACAATGTCACTAATGAAATGTTTGGTTGTGAGAGAAAGATAACCTTGTTCAGCTTCCCAAATCAAATAGCTTCAAGGAAACAGCAGATGCACTTTTGTTTTTCTTGAGCAGCAACTAAGTTCTGCAAAGTGTGTTTGTTTGTTCCCGGTCGAGTCAAAGCCTCAGGTGGTAATTGAACTGCATCAAATGTCTGTATTGTTGGCAATCGACTCATATGTGCATATAATGTCAACAACATGAACATATAGTGAATCGAAAGTTATCCAGGGATAATGCCACGATGTATTTTGTGTGTTTGTGTGTGTGTGTCATAGGTGTGTGTGCGCTCATGTTGGGGCTCTTTAGCTCCGCCCACTGAACGCCTCCACGAGCTTGGCTGTTTTCGAAAAGAAACGGTACAGCGTATATGTCTTTTATAATATGAATATAGAAAGATGGAAATATGAAGGATGCAATCCTCAATCCTATTCTATAGAGTACATGAGATACATGAGACTGGCAGAAACTGTGTTATGTACCCTTTAAATGACTGAAATAAAAAATGCATAATGAACATAATTTCATCAAATTACTTAGTTGAACAATTTTTAACTTATTTGTAACTATATTATTACTTTAATGTGCTACTGATGTACAATGTTAATATAATTTAAAATAATGTTTCAGTAGCATATGACATTTATTTTAATATAATTATGCAATCATATCCTAATATAGCCTACTTTTAATACATTAATGGTACATTAATTGCACTAAAATGTAAAAATTGGAAATATCCCAATCAACCTTTTCCTGCAGCCACTTTTTCTCATCCTCAAGATCCATTAGCATACTTTCAGCACCTATCAGCTCTTCCTGGCGGCTCTTTAAGGAGGTGTTGAGGTCTTGGTTGTGTTTGTACAGTGAGAGAACATCCCGCTGATACTGACGTCTCTCATCAGGGGGCAGAGCAGAGGGGTATGAGATCCCCAAATCGCTCTCCATCTCCTCCAGCACCTGGAGTAGATTACAGAGATCAGAGCTGGAGGAAGTTCAGACGCAGTACAGCACATACAGTATCCTACAGCGGGAGGCTTGACGAGCACCTGTGTGGCCTGAACCCAGCTCTCCCGGGCGGCAGAGAGATGGTGTGCTTGGATTCTCTCCGAATTCTGCGTTTGCAGCCTGAGCATCTTCCTCCCCCGACCGCTAGAGATCTCCAGAGCAGAGAGAACGTTCTGCAGCTCGCTCCAAAGCTCACTGCTGCCCCCTGCGGAAAAACTGTCATTTTATTTTTCTTTGTATGTATATTTCCAAATGATTTCTATATTCAAATTAATCTGACGTAGCTATTAAATCAAATGTGAAATAAGAATAACAAATGTTAAGAAAATATAAAGAAAATAATTAAATGTATTATTATTAATAACATTAATATTCTTAATTTATAATAATTACTAGTAAAATTTTCTAAACATTTGTATTATTTTATTAGACAAATACAATTATTATTTACTTTATTTATTAGAAAGTTATGTAATTGTATAAATAAAATCATAAATTAATAATAATAATAATACAATAACATTATGAATACAACTCAATACATTGTATTGAGTGTTATTTTCTTTTGATGAGTGAATGAATGAATATGGATGAAGTTGGGAGGAAAAATAGAACAAAAAATTTTAAATAAAGTTTTAAATTTATGAATAACCCTCCTTATTTATTACTTATATTATTAATAATAATAATCATAATCATAATGAAACACTTTTAGATGTTTGCAATTTATTGCTCACAAATGTATCAATTTTTTCTTACAAAAGAGATTAAAAAAAAATATCAAAAGAAAATATTGCAAACGGTACTAATTTTTTTTAAAATCAAAAATGATTATTAGTCAAATTCCTAGACTTCTTTATGGTCATTATTTTATATTTTATAATTATATTAATGGTATAATTATATTAATGGTAATAATACATGTTTAGTTGTTTGTACTTCATTATGAACCCAATTCCCCCCCAAAAAAAGTCTAAAGAAAATGTTGAGAAAATTTGAGTCAACTTCCTAGAATTCTTTATAATAATTATTTTTATTAAAGAAAAATGTTTTATTTTTTATTATAATTAAAACAACAAAAATATGTATAATTATTATTATAATTGTTAATAATAACCTTTTAGTTGTTTGCACTCAATTATGAACACAACTCCTAGATTTTTAAGATAAAAAAATAAAATAAAACCTTTTTTTTTTTTTTTAAGTTTTTGATTTACAGTTTTATTTTTCCTCCCAACTAAAAAAAAAAATTTCACAAAAACTCTCAGGAGTCTTGATTTAGAAAAAGCGTACTTGCATGCGTATAGGAAACGTTAAAGTTTAATAAGTAGTTTTGCATTTGGAAACAAAAGTCTGGCAGGACCAATAGTGCAGTAAATAGCAGGCTGTCTGTTCTGACACAGCATTTACTGTGATTGACGACGAGGCATTATATAAACAGAGCGTGCCTTCTGAGTCTCTGCAGACGTTCTTGGGCTCCACAGATGCTGTGCCAGCGTCCACCGCCGTGAGGCTGCGGGCCGGAGATCTCATGCCCCGCTGCGGGACGCACCCACTGTCCCGCACTTGACCCTCAGATGCTTTCAACTCTCTGTGAGAACACAGACCTTTTCACATAGTATACTTGTTAGAGCAAAACAACATAGTTTGCAGTTGTTTGTGACGGGTGTTACCGTGGTATTTGTAGGGAGTCCATCTTCCTGTTGAGCTCAGAAATGATCTGCAGTAAAGTGCTCACCTCCGTCTCACACTGCACCAGTTCGGAGTCCGCTGACGCCAGACTGTCCGATCTCTGCTGGAACATGTCACTTGTGTGAAATAATGAGAAAACTTCAGACTCTTTACACATCACACTAGAGGGGTTAGGCAGGATGACACTATCTAGTGGCCCAAAATAAGTATTTAAACACTTCCATTTAATATAATGCAAGTAGCACAGCAAACAATGAGCTTTCTCATGGCTAAATTCAATGACATTTAAAAGTGATTATTGTATCACAGGAGTAGTTCGAAACATTCACTATGATTGCTCCACTAACATTTGAGCAAATAGTAAAACAAAATATCTATTGTTTTATAATGTGAAATAAATTTTTACTCCGTACATTGGATAATATGGGTGTTGTTGTTTTTTTCTCACCCTTTTGTTCTGAGCGAAGGAAAAGGAGGAAACAGGCACATCCTGTAACTGCCCTTCCTGCTGCTTCATTGTGGAGCTTAATGTAACAACTCAAACTGTTATTCTCAGTAATCAGATATAAATATCATTTAACTATGGTTTTAGTACCTCGTTTGCGTTAGATGTCTCTGCCAAATAACTGAGTTTGGTTTGAAACTGGTGACTATTATAAATTCCATGCAGCACTACATTATGACATGATTTAAACCCTCTAGGTATATCAGATTGAGGGTAAATCGCATCACCATCCCAGAGACTCACCTGTGTCATTTGTCTGATGGTTGAGGTCCTGTCCTTAGGGAATGTCCTGAATGAAAGAGTGATCCAGTGCTGCTGAGTTTCTCTGTCTCCTCTTCTGCTCGCTGAGCAAGTGAAGCGTGTGAAGCATGTGCGCTGTGAGCTTGATCAAACACTCTTCTTCTCCACTTTACTGGGCTAAACCTGCTCTCTGCTGAACACATCTCTTCTCCTGACTGTCGTCTCCACCCAGTCTTTTTAGATCTTTTCCTGTTTGGTTTATTTTTGACTCTCTGTCTAGAAGATTATTTATGAACCTTATTGTTTATAAATAAAGTATAGAAATCCTAATCATCTCATTTGAATCACCACTACAGTTTTTTAATGATTAGCTACTCCAGTGCTGCTAACATGGTTTTAAGGAAAATGGAAGACTAAAATATGCTATAGGCTAAATTATTCATCCCTTCCTTTGGAGAAGTTTATATAAATTAAACAATTATTTGGGATAAACTCTCACAGTTCAAACAACTGTTTTTAAGATTTGTAATTTAATAATTTATGCTTGTCGTTTAGGACTGGGTTTGTAATTTAAACATTCAGTCGACTGAACCAAACTGAACTCTGAGGAACAGTGGTGGCAAAACTTCTTAAATACTATAATTCTCATTTGTTTTTACTTACAGCAGTAATCTTTGTTATGTTAGGCAATTAAAATGTTCGTGTTAGTTCACAGAGCATTAACTAATACATCTTAGTAAACGTTGAGAGTAATATTAACTCAAATTAATAAATGCTGTAGAATTATTGGTTATTCTTAGTACATCATGTTAACTAATGATTTAACGAATGTTGACATAACATAACATCAGGCATAACATGTTCAGTGAGCGTACCATTTTCTTTTCTATTTATTATTTTCTTCTGACTGTTTTCTGTTCAGGTTAGTTTTTGTCTTAAACTGCTCGTGATAGTAACGTCGCAGCGCGAGGCGTTTTTTTTTTTACCGGTCGCCGAGAGTTGAAGAACGTTCAATTTTATGGAGCTAGAAATATGACAAAATGATCTGAATTTGAATTGTATAAATCTGAATTATTGACAAGTGTAATCTAACAAAATTGAATATTATGTTGCATTTTACACAGTTCTGAATTTGAATTTTTTTAATTGTTGAATAGATCCTTTGAAATTGAGCACATCTGAAATGTTTTTATGTCGAAATTGTTTAGACATGTATTTTCAAACAGCAGATATTTTGTTCTGAATTAATCGACTGGAAATATTCAGTTTTTGAAAATACAGATTCAAGATTTCAGATGAAGAAGAAATTCAGATCATCAAATTCAATGTTCTAAAATTCAGATCATCAAATTCAATATTCTAAAATTCAGATCATCAAATTCAATATTCTAAAATTCAGATCATCAAATTCAATATTCTAAAATTCAGATCATCAAATTCAATGTTCTAAAATTCAGATCATCAAATTCAATGTTCTAAAATTCAGATCATCAAATTCAATATTCTAAAATTCAGATCGCAGAAATTCAGATCTTACAGAAAGTAGGCCAGAGGTCATCAGGGAAGAGTAAAGGATGTCAGAAAAATCCAACGGAGCACCATCTGATCATTTCATTTCCTATTTGTAATGGAATAAAGAGAAAAGATCAAACAACCCCTTTATACTTTTTTGTTTATTTTAGATTAATGCACAGAAAAAAAGATTTCGGCTAGATTTCTCATTTTTCGTGCGTGATTTACAAATCGCTGATTAGTGAAGAAAATCTAAGCATTTTACGCCATCTGTCGTTCTCCAGGGTTGAATCCAAAATTGCCCCCCTAAACCCTCACTATACCCTACTTTAGTCCACTAATACAGTTAACTCGAACAAGTAAATGAATGTAGATCCGATGAGTTGTTTTTTGGGGGTGGGGGGTGAAGTTGTTAACAATAATAATGGGAAATGCTCTAATGATGCGTGACCTATTTTTAACAGTCTATGGCGTGACATTCACAGATCACTGTAGCCCTCAGTTCAAGCAAAAGGCAGCGCTCATGACATGAACCAATCACCTCCGCTTTACAGCACGAGAGAAACCATGAATGAACACACAGGGCTGACTGTAAGGGCTCCACATTATCTTTGTCTGGGACAAATCAAAGAGGGTTTTACTTTCCCGACAGGACAAATAAAACATTAAAATAACCAGCTAATAATTTATTTATTATTATATTACAATGTAAACAGCGACTGATAATGGAGTGTATCTCTGGTAACAAAGTCACATTGAGGCTGGCTGCCTGTCTCTTTGTGAGACATTCGTGGAGAAATCAAAACAAGTGAGCAGCAATCTAAACGATTTCAAATACATTGCAATCGTGAATTGTGTAGCATAATTCATTATTAGGTACTTACATTTTAGACTCAAAAAACTTTTTTTGTTCTATTTCAACTATGATTTCACCGACGAATATAGTTCCAAAGGAACAACACTCAGCGCGGTGTTTTGAACTGAATGAATCAGCGTTTTGAATGAATCATTTGAATGAACGACTCAATGACTCACTCATTAAGACGATCACTTGCTGCCACCTATTGGCGGTTTAGTTTCATGTTTAAAAGTATCATTGCATTTTTTTATTTGTATATTCAAACATTTAGAACATCAATCTCATAACATTATTTATTGCTGTTTCATTTTTGCAGTTTAAATTAATTAATTTGATTGGTAAAAGCCCTAGTGTCTTACTATTATAACTGCATTTATTAATCAAATGTAAGAATTGAACATGAAATGCATACATTTAATAAGATTTAAAAAATGGCCTTTATAAAATGACATAACGCCCTGGGGTAAATATCACAAATATGCAGATTTAAGCAGGCCTATGTAAAAGCTGATAGAACACTGATGAGAATATTATTTCAAAATCAATATATGTATACCACCAAAAATCCCCCCAATACACTGTACAGTACATAAAATTTACTCTGTACTCTACCTGATAGGCCGGATTTTGAAACTTGTTTGCAGGTATGTATTTGAGGGTATAGGGGACGATTTCAGATTCAGCCCAGGTCTGTTCAACAAAATAGTAGTCTTATAGCAGTAGAAGACTACCGCTTCTTAAACTGTACTGGGCAGGTCCTAGATCAGGCAACTTTTCTGTGCAACTTAACCCGTTTCACAGAAAAAAATGTTTATCTGATATATAAAATATGAATCAGTACCCAACCTTATTTAATTGTGCGGTAAACCCAACCCGATCACACGAAAAATGAGAAATCTAGCCGAAATCTTTTTTTCTGTGCATTAATCTAAAATAAACAAAAAAGTATAAAGGGGTTGTTTGATCTTTTCTCTTTATTCCATTACAAATAGGAAATGAAATGATCAGATGGTGCTCCGTTGGATTTTTCTGACATCCTTTACTCTTCCCTGATGACCTCTGGCCTACTTTCTGTAAGATCTGAATTTCTGCGATCTGAATTTTAGAACATTGAATTTGATGATCTGAATTTTAGAACATTGAATTTGATGATCTGAATTTTAGAACATTGAATTTGATGATCTGAATTTTAGAATATTGAATTTGATGATCTGAATTTTAGAATATTGAATTTGATGATCTGAATTTTAGAATATTGAATTTGATGATCTGAATTTTAGAACATTGAATTTGATGATCTGAATTTCTTCTTCATCTGAAATCTTGAATCTGTATTTTCAAAAACTGAATATTTCCAGTCGATTAATTCAGAACAAAATATCTGCTGTTTGAAAATACATGTCTAAACAATTTCGACATAAAAACATTTCAGATGTGTTCAATTTCAAAGGTTCTATATTTAACATTTTAAAAAAATTCAAATTCAGAACGATGTAAAATGCAACATAATATTCAATTTTGTTAGATTACACTTGTCAATAATTCAGATTTATACAATTCAAATTCAGATCATTTTGTCATATTTCTAGCTCCATACAATTTTGGATACAACATTCATCACTGTCTGTCACTTTTACCCAGCCGTCCAATCACAGAGGAGGGGGGCGGGGCTACAGTCATTTTCTGCTTGTACAACGCATGGTACAACGAATAATGAACTATCGTTTCGTCCTTGCATTTTATGTTCACAAACAAGCTATTTGCGAAATCAGATAGCCTAATAGTGCGCTAAAAAATAAAAAGCTAGCATGTGTCTACATACCCAGAGGCTGCATTTTCAGCGCCGCATAGGACCATAGACCGTAAAAGATTAGGACCCTAGTTATGATTTAGTTGATTAAGTTTAATTAATATATTGTTTTATCCACCCCCTAGACCTAAACCTGCCTATTTCTAACCCTGTTGAAATATTTAAATACATTAAAGTAATTAAGTTTAAAATGGCCATGCCTGCTGTTCTGTTAAAAATAAGGTGGAATATCTGGCATCTGTTCGTAGCCTACGTCGCTAACTCAGCTGGATTTGATTGTTGACGATTTTGATCTTGGATTGTTTGGTTCTTTGAACCTCCTCCTGAACTTGATGTCTCGCGATGCGAGCAGGTTTCATGTCAAATTATATTTTTAATCTTTTTAAGCAGTGTTGATACTTAAAATCTATCTCAGCCTGCTACTTTATTAGAAGAGCTGCCTACAGTGTGTAACTTTTTGCGCTCTAGCGGTTAATAAACAGAGCATGCGTCTTAAGTTGCGGAAGGTCATTGCAGCCGGAGCTACTTCTCTCTGTTTGTGTGATGGCAAGTCACGCAGGGACTGTGGGGTGCTACCAGTCTGGCCTGAAGTAGTCCCAGTACAAACACTTATTATAGTCTACCATAATGATTCCGGGAAAGACAAAATCACTGTTTGGAAAATAGATTCATGCTGTATATTCTCATTATATATTTTTTGTAAATCTTAAACACACAAAAAAAGTTACGGACAGCAGTTTATATTTATAATATAAAAATGTATTTGAAAATAATATTATAATGTTTTGTATAATACTATAGACACAGCCAATTGATTTATGATAGAATAATTACTTTATAATTGTATTGGGGTCTTACAAACATACTGTACAGTTAATCTGGGTCGTACATTAATTTAAGTGATGACAGATATTATGGGATGGCTTAATGCAGTAGGAGGTGCAAATAACTTCATCTTGACCCTTAAGAAACTTTAATTAATATGGTCACATAACAAATCTGCTTAAACGTGCATAAAAAATATATAAAATTGTGAATATCAATAATTATGTAATGTTTAAAATGTATGTAAATAATTTATTGTACACATTTCATTTATCTATTACAACTTTTATGTTGTTTTGGTTGTTTCCTTATAAGGTCCAAAAATTCATCCTTGTTTTTCTTTTTTATTATTCATCAACTTTTTTACCAGGTGTCTTTTTTGATTATTATATTATGACATCCTAAAAAAAGTGCAGCCTTCTCCAGTCCGCTAGAGGCGTCAAAGATCAGAAACACTCTTCGGCACTCGCCTCTGAATGTCGCCGACACAGAAGCGAACGAGGAAGTGTTGAAGAATAATATTGTGAAATAAATTTTAGATATTTTTTCACTACTAAACTCATATTTGTTGAATGTTCGGTAAGTTATTGTTTGACGTTATTTCGCTATTCTGCTTGTGCTGCCTGTAAGTTACATGTCTTTTATGTTGATTTAATCACGACTGTTGATTCACTGCTTTTGCTTTTTGCAAACAAATATTCAAGAACGTATTTTTAAAAAAAGTTAGGTTTATATTTTAAGATAAGCCATTTTACAATACAAATCTTTTATGTATTAACATAATTTTGTTTATTAAAATCTGAGAATATATGCTTGTATACAATCCTTATTCAAACGTCTTTAAAATGTTAAATATGAAGGTTGTCTGTATATTATTCAGTATTTTAGTATAAGTTTGGTTTAAAAGGTTATTCTTCTTGATTTATTACTGTTGTTGGTGTGTTTTTCTGTTTATGGGATGGTGTCAGGTTGCTATGGAGACCCCTGAGCCCGGTCAGGCAGATGGAGAGGAGCGGATGATGGACCTGAGACCCAGGACCCGGTCCAATCCGGAGGGCGCAGAGGACCGGCGCAGCAGCACCGGCAGCCTGAACAACAGCAGCCTGGCTTCCCTCCCGCAGCCGGCCGTGGGCAGCCGTGTTGAGGGAGAGGGAGAGGCGGCCAGCTCCGATAGCCCCCCGATATCTGCCACCGCCATCACAGCCGCTGCACCTGCCCCTGTTGCTGTGGCAGGAAACACCACAGCCAGCATGCCTGCTCTGGCTTCTGCAGTGAAGGAAAGACCTAAACCCCCTCAGCCGCCCATGGCCCCCCAGATCCCCCCGTCGGCAGAGTTACACCTGCGGGCACCACGAGTCAACTGCCCAGAGAAAGTCGTACGTGTGTCAGTAAACACAACTTCATAATCTTTGCATCTGAAAACACGTTTGTCATTCATTTATATTTTTCTTAAACAGATCATCTGTTTGGACCTTTCAGAGGAGATGTCTGTACAAAAACTGGAGTCCTTCAATGGGTAATGTTATGGGGTTATTTTATTATGTTTTTCTTGATGTACACTACTGTTCAAAAGATTTATATCTACGGTTTTAAAGAAGTTTCACCAAGACCGCATTTATTTGATCCAAAATACAATAAAAACAACAATATTGTGATGGTTTTTTTTACAATAATAATAACTGCTTTCTATTTGAATATATTTCCAAATGTAATTTATTTGTGTGATCAAAGCTGATCAAATTGATTTAAAAAAATCATTACTCCAGTCTTCATGTCACATGATCCTTCAGAAATCCTCATATGCTGATTTGGTGCATTAGAAAGATTTCTTATTTTTTTAATCAATTTTAAATACAGCTGTGTAAAAAAAAAAAACTGGATTCTTTGATGAACAGAATGTTCAAAAGAACAGCATTTATCTGAAATAGGAAGCTTTTGTTAAATTATTTACTACCATTTAAAAGTTTGGTGTCAGTAAGAATTTTTTTTGGAAAGAAATTAATACTTTTTTTCAGCAAGGATGCATTCAGTTGATCAAGAGTGAAGTTAAAGATGTTACAAAAGCTTTCTATTTCAGATAAATGCTGTACTTTCTTTTAACCTTTTTGTTCATCAAAGAATCCTGAAAAAAAGTGGACACAGCTGTATTTTACATTGAAAATAAAGAAATTTCTTGAGCAGCAAATCAGCATATTAGAATGATTTCCGAAGGATTTTGTGACACTGAAGACTGGAGCAATGATGCTTTGACATCACACTACACTGATCAGGCATAATATTTTTTGTTAGTTCCATTTTGCTGCCAAAACAGTTCTGATCCATCGAAGCATGGACTCCACTAGACCCCTGAAGGTGTGCTGTGGTGTCTGGCACCAAGATGTTAGCCACAACCACCAGGGAATACCATTCGCATAAAAGGGTGCACATGGTCTTCAACAATGCTTAGGTAGGTGGTACGTGTCAGAGTAACATCCACATGGATGGCAGGACCCAAGGTTTCCCAGCAGAACATTGCCCAAAGCATCACACTGCCTCTGCCGGCTTGCCTTCTTCCCATAGTGCATCCTGGTGCCATGTGTTCCCCAGGTAAGATACGCACCCGACCAACCGTGTGATGTAAAAGAAAACATAATTCGCCAGACCAGGCCACCTTCTTCCATTGCTCTGTGGTCCAGTTCTGATGCTCTCGTGCCCACTGTTGGTCAGCATGAGCATCCTGACTGCTCTGTGGCTGTGCAGCCCTATACGCAACAAACTGTGATGCACTGTGTATTCTGACTCTACCAGACTATCGTACATTTTATTTGTACAGAGAGTCTGGCCACTCTCTATTGACAAGCATTAACTTTTTTGAAGGTGGGTCTATTGGATCTGCCCAGAGCAACTTTGGGTCTGCCATAACCAATCGCTAACGTTTGGTCGTGACGTATGTCAAACTCACTCAAATCCTTACGCTTGCCCATTTTTCCTGCTTCTAACACATCCACTTTGAGGACAATGTTCACTTGCTGCCTAATATATCCGACCCACTAACAGGTGCTGAGATGAAGAGATAATCAGTTATTCACTTGACCTGTCAGTGGTCATAATGTTATGCCTGATCAGTGTTTATTCAAATAGAATTATAGATTGTAATAATATTTCACAACATTACTGTTTTTGCTGTATTTTGGATCTAATAAATTGCAGCATTGGTGAGCAGAAGAGACTTATTTCTTATCTTAATCTTATTGATCAAAAATCTTTCGAACAGTAGTGTATTCTATTTGAAATTACAAATATATTTATTTATTTAAATGTTTTGCATTAAAATGTAAATGATTTACATTTTCAGATCCAAGACAAACGCCTTAAATATTTCACAGAAAATGATTGAGATGTTTGTGAGAACCAAGCACAAGATCGACAAAAGGCATGAGTTTGCTCTGGTGGTGGTGAATGACGATGCCATGTGGGTAAGTTGACAAAACTACACAGAAATTTTGAAATTCAATCTAGCTGTAATTTAAAATATTACTGCAATTGAATTAAACTTTTAGGTAGTTGACAAATGGCTTTGTGACATCATGCTGATCTTTTTTGTCTGGGTCTGTTAAATTAATCAGAAGTATTCAAATATTCTAGAATGATAATTTTCTTAAAAATAATCAAATTCTTTCAAATAAGTTCTTTATTTCATAGAAAAGTTTTTTTTTTATGCTTTACTGCCTGTGTTATTTTAGTATTAATTAGATTACATTAATGTATTTATTATTTAGCTTTTATTTTTATGGTTACACTATTTTAAGGTGTCATTGTTACAGTGTAAATATATATTTCAGTTCTGAGTAATATTGATTAACTACATGTATTTACTATAGGGTTAGGGTAGGTTAGTTGCGTGCAATTATGCACGATTAACTGCTATTACTATGGTAAATACATGTAACATATGTAACAAGGAAACTGTAAAATAAAGTGTTACCATTTTTATATTTTTATTTTTTATTTTAGTTTAACCTCCTAACTGTTTAACCCTTAACCCCCTTTTTTAGAATAGTCAAGAAAATGCACTATCCAAACTTAAAGGGCTGTAATTCAATAATGCTTTGGAATATAGACTTAAGTTTGCTCTTGATTTAAAGCCGACATTTAGCCGATTATTGCTGAAGTGCATAAAAGCATTTTAAAATATGAAAGAATGAAAAAGTTAAGGAAGTTTAAATTTACGGAAAATGAAAAATACAGATCTAAATATTTTTTATAAATATAAAATATATATTTTATAAAATTTGTTTTACTCTAAAATTACTATAAAACCAAAGCCATATGTCTAACCAAGTTGTGTTCCAAATTTGATGGTGATATCACAAAAATTGAAGTCCCCATGAGATTTTGTTTAGGCGCTCTACCAAAAATAGCCACTGGGTGTCATTCAATTTCCATTGATTGTTTTTTGATGCATTTCCCTGTAAATATCTGTCCAAATATCACTTTCATCATAAGACACACTAAATATGGAACCTTGAGACTCAGACCTTTCCAATGATATGTGTTTTGTCAAGATTAAAAAAGATTTTGATTATAAAGAAGTTAAAATACATTTCGTACTATGAAACATGACACCGCCCACTAGGGGAGGAGCCCGCTAGAAGAATTTAGAGTACAGTTTCCATGGTAACGCAACGTCTGATTTCAAAACGGTTTTCACAGGATGAAATTTGAGTTCATCAGCTTTCATATCAATGTCATGTGGAACAAACAAAAGCATCAATAATTTTTACCTTGAAAAATACATTTTTAATACTTTTTACTTGATTACAACCACTGTTGTTTTAGTATTATTTATATACTATTATAATTTTTATTACACTGGTCTACAATTGTTTAGGAGTCGTCATTTTTATTTGAAGATAAAATCCGCTATCGATTATGTATTTTGATATGATGAATTCAAATATGACAATTAAAACAAATGATTAACTACTGTTTTAAAGATACTTAAATTTTTACATTTTATTTCTGTGTATATTATCTAGATAGTACTAGTCACTTGTCCTCTTTAGGTTACACTTTAAAAATCAGCAAAAGGGTTATATAAATCACATTTATTATGAAACAAAAGGCAAACAACTATTGTGTACAATAGTTTAGTCCTATTCAGTGTCGGCTCTTGTATTCATTAAGTGTAGTATCTCTCTTCACTGTCCAGCAATAGTCAGCAAGCAATTCCATTTGTTTTTTCATCTAATATTTATGTTTTATATCAGTTTCTGTTATCAGTGTTTGATATTCTTCTTTCACAGTTATCAGGCTTCACCTCTGACCCGCGAGAGCTGTGCAGCTGTCTGTACGACCTGGAGACCAACGTCTGCAAGTCCTTCAGTATCCTTCTTTTCAGAGTTAGGCCCGTTTTTGTTGTGCTTTTGGTCAGTCCAGATAAACATTGAAAGCAGTGAGAATTAATCATGATCATACTTATTGTTTCTTTAACTTTTACCTGTAGATTTGGAAGATCTCTTAAATGTCATGTAAGTAGTTTTTGTCTTTTGTGTTTGTTCATTTGACATCTACAGATTTAAATTCCTTCATTTAATTATTTAATTTCTTTCTCTTGTAGTTTGCAGAAAATTGAACTTCCTCAGATGGAGAACATCCAGACCATCCCTCCTCCTTTCGTAGTTCGGACTCTCCTGGTCTTTAGCCGGCATGCTGGTATGCTTCAGTTCAGTCCTCCTGATGCTGTCAAAGTAAGTCGGTTTGACCCATGTTTTTATACGGTCATGGCTCAGTGACAAGAACACTCCTTGTGTTGAATTTTGTCTGAATCTATTTGCTTATTCAAAAATACTCCTTAATGAAATGACACCCAAAAATGAAGTGCATCCAAAATGTAGGTGTCTTTGTTTCTTCAGTAGAACACAAATGAAGATTTTTAACTTGATTTTTAAGATTTTATTCTGCCTGTCATAATGCATGTGAATAGGTAACAACTCTATGAGAGTTAAAAAAACAAGCTTAGACAACATGCACAAAAACCCTGCTGCTCCTGACGACACATTGATGTCTTAAGACACAAACCGATTGGTTTCTGTGAGAAACCCAACATTATTTGTTATTTTTTTTAACCTCATATCCAGACGAATCTCATCTAGTGTTCCTGTCCATCATTACTTACGTTCGGTAAGGTCAAACTGGTGAGATCATAGATATATAGCCAGCAGCCATATCACCCTGTAGCCCAAGACTGGTTTCCCACTGAAGCTAAGCAGGGCTGAGCCTGGTCAGTACCTGGATGGGAGACCAAATGGGAAAACCAGGTAGCTGCTGGTAGAGGTGTTAGTGAGGCCAGCAGGGGGCGCTCACCCTGTGGTCTGTGTGGGTCCTAACACCCCAGTGTAGTGATGGGGACACTATACTGTCAAAGAGCACCGTCCTTCGGATGAGACGTTAAACCGACGTCCTGACTCTCTGTGGTCATTAAAAATCCCATGGCACTTCTCGTAAAAGAGTAGGGGTGTAACCCCGGTGTCCTGGCCAAATTCCCTTGATTGGCCCTTACCAATCATGGCCTCCTAATAATCCTCATCCACTGAATTGGCTCCATCACCCTCTCTCCTCTCCACCTATCGCTGGTGTGTTGTGAGCACACTGGCGCCGTTGTACTGTGGCTGCTGTCGCATCATCCAAGTGGATGCTACACACTGGTGTTGGTTGAGGAGAGACCCCTGACATGAGTGTGAAGCGCTTTGGGTGTACAGTAGTACATTTGAAAGCGCTATATAAATGCCTCATTCATTCATTCATATATTATGTAGATGACTTATTCGACCTATCAGCGCAGGCACTAATGAGGGATATATATATATATATATATATATATATATATATATATATATATATATAATTGCCAATTTGACCTTACCAGATGGAACAAATAGTGGATGGGAACACCAGATGAGATTCGTCTGGATAGGAGGTAAAAAAAAATAACTTGATGAGTATTCATGTAAACCCAGTTGGTTATGCTTTAAGAGAACGGTATCAGTTAGGGAAAGAAAGCGAATACGTGTCGATAGGATCTTAAAGTGACAGTCTGCTAATACAGTAAACATGCCGCTGTCTGTCTAACAACAGAAGAACAAGAGAGAAATCAATAAGTGCTCTTGGCTGAATAACTTGTGTACCTTTATTATGTTTCAGGGTATATTTAATTCAAGTGAAAACTACTTATTTTTAATAAAGATAAATAAAAATAACTAAAATAATTCCACTTTCAGAAGTTGTAGCGAAGCTTTCTTTTCCCAGAAAGAATGTGAAACACATAAATGGTATCATTCTCAGTTTTGAAATATTTTTTTTTAAATATAATTTAACACAAATGTAAACTTTACACACTAAGAGTAATATCGTATCACATATCGAATATCACATTTTTTAACAAGGTATTGCATATCGCATTTTTCTTCAATATCGCACAGCCCTAATAGGATCCCTTTATATAACTTTTGTCCACCAAATCTAAGCATCATTGCACCATAGGCAAAAATAAGCAAAACAGAAAGTTGTATTATAGATAGGTACACTGAAGACCATCATGACTGTCGAATAAGTTCAGGTTGTAAAATGTCACGTGGTACAACCCCTTCAAAAAACTCTAAATTAATAGTTTATGATATTTGCCAGAATTTTTTTCTTAAACTATTGGTAATAAATATTAAGATGTGTGCACCCTTAGTCTAGTCACTAGGGTCGCCGACTCTCATGCCGGCGGAACTGGGTTCGAGTCTCGCTTGGAGCGGGCGGTTCGAACAGGAGGGGTTACATTAGGAATATTTACTTTAAAGTTACACCACATGGCATTTTTATAGTCATTGAATTTAAACGCTTGTTGAAAATATGTTTTTCAAAACATATTGAGGCATGATCATCTTATAGCTTTAAACCAAATGAATCCTTCATAATCAAGTGAGCAATCCTGCATGTCTCTAATATTCTCTCTTTCCAGAAAATGCTGCAGTCTCCATATTTCTTCTTTGATGTTGTGTATCTTCATAACGGAACTGAAGAACAGACTGAGGACACTAGCTGGAAGGTTTAAGCTTCCCATAATTCCCTTCCACCAACTCAAGTTATGGTTTGCCTGTTTGTATACGTAGTACTGAACCTTTGTGCCTGTATTCTCAGGACGTGTACAGCTCCTTCAGCGAGTTGGACTCTAAGGGCATGTGTTATCAGTTTGAGGTGTCACTGTGTGGTCCTGCTATCGAACTGCACAACTGCATGGCCAAACTGCTGTGCCACCCGCTGCAGAGACCCTTCCAGAGCCACGCGTCCTACAGTCTGCTGGAGGACGACGACACGCAAGAGAACGAAGCTACGGTGTGAGATTTTACTCAACAGACCCGTTCAAATATACTATAGTAAAAGCCAGAGACTGATGAACTCCAAAATGAAGGAGTGACTTGTGCATACGGCCTTGCCCACTATTTCTCTACTGGCAACGTCTCCTTTATTACTTTTGAGAAATTCATTTAATTTACTAAAGCAGCCGTAACCACATAAGCCCAAGACCCTATTGTGGAACGGTCAAGTATTGATGATTTGATCTTGGCACAAGGCTAACTAAAAAGTTTTGAGAATGTCAACTGTAAATGTTTTGGTTTCTGAAAGCTTGTCGTTGAACATCCACTTGTTATGTGGTGGAGATTCACAGTTGAGCTCATGTGATCTAATAAATAATGTTTGCTTACTCCTGTCAAATAAATGAAATGAAATGTGAATGGTCTGTAGGACAGAGGTTCCTTATATACAAGACCACAAAACGTTATGGTTGCAGTGCGACAAAACTGTTTTAAGAGAAAATGGATTTGAACTGCGTTTTACTTCTATAAAAAAAAAATATTTAGAGCAACTAATAGTTCAACTTATAGACAAGGCTTGATGCTATCAATCATTATTTGATAAGATAGCAAAAACCATTCTGTGACATTATCAGTTCATATTGTTGAATGAATATACAGGTGTATGCTACACTGAATTGTTTATGTGCTGTACTAAATGTGTATATATACCTGGCAATAAAGTTCTGGAAAAAGCCTGTGAATTATACATTTTGATTTATAGAACAAGGCGCACCGATTCATATAATAGTGTGGACATGTCAGTGATATCTATACAAAAAAAATATATACTGTCACTTTTGATCTATTTAATGCATATTTGCTGAAAAAAAATATTAATTTCTTTAAGTTCTTTCCCGTAAAATAAAAAATTGCTACTGACCAAAACTTTTAAACGGTAGTACAATGTTACAAAAGCTTTCTATTTAAGATAAATACTGTTCTCATGAACTTTATATTCATCAAATAATCCTAAAAAAAGGTGTTTTCAACATTGATAATAATCATACTTTTTTTTTTGAGCAGCAAAAATCATATTAAAATGATTTCTGAAGGATCATGTGACACTGAAGACTGGAGTAATGATGCTGAAAACTCAGCTTTGATCACAAGAAATAAATAAAATTAAAAAAGAAATCAATTAAATCATTAAAAATCATACAGAATATTGAATGGCAATGTGTGTGTGTGTGTGTAATATATATATATATATATATATATATATATATATATATATATATATATATATTACACATTTCTTCCACATTCTTGCGGGTGTCCTTCATTAAAAGTTTTGTTTTGCATTTTTAAAAGTATGAAGTATCTTTAGAGGATATTATATCCTTCATGATAAAAAATTATTGCCCCAAGATCCAAGATTTTACATATATATAATTAAAATATATATATATTTTTTAATCTTGGGGCAATTATTTTTTGTCATGAAGGATATAATATCCTCTAAAGCTTTAATGAAGGATGGGATAAATTAAAGCAGCAATACCATTATGTGTCCACAAGAGGTCGCAAGAGTACAGTTGAACAAAAGGAAACCTTTAAAGGAAGGAAGCCTAAATTATAACGTGAATTACGTTGGTTAATTTACCTTTGGGATTATCGGCTTGAATTGTCTTTGGCTTCTTTAGAAATCGCGTTTGTTTTGATTCTTTGACCACACAAACTCGTATGGATCTGTGATTCTGCATCCTGTTGAAAAGTCGCTCTAAAGTTCATAGATAATAGTCGGAAGAGTGTTCAGGTCACATTTTTTTCTCCTTTATTGTGTTAATAATCATTGGCCTAATTCTCTTTGCAACCACCTTAATTCTGAGAAGTACTTTGTTCCAGGCTGTAAACAAAGATGGGGAAAATATTAAGATGCTAAATTCTTAGAACGGGTCTTTAAACACGTGCCAAAAATAAAGGTTCCAAAATGTTATAAATGCCATTAAAGGGTTAGTTCCCCCAAAAATGAAAATTCTCTCATTAATTACTCACCCTCTTGATCGTACCTCTGTTCATCCTCAGAACACAAATGAAGATATTTTTGTTGAAATCCGATGGCTCAGACAGGCCTTCATTGACACCATGTCATTTCCTCTCTCAAGACCCATAAAAGGCACTAAAGACGTCATTAAAAGTCCATCTCACTACAGTGGCTCTACAATAATTTTATAAAGCAACGAGGATAGTTTTTTGTGTGCAAAAACTAAATAACGACTTATTATAGTCAGTGATGGGCCGATTTCAAAACAAAAGCTTTGAACCGTTATGAATCAGTTGATTCATGATTCGGATCGCCAAAGTCACGTGATTTCAGCAGTTTGACACGCGATCCGAATCATGAATCGAACGGCGGTCTTACTGGTGTCCAATGACATGAGGGTAAGTATTTAATGACAGAATTTTCATTTTTGGGTGAACTAACCCTTTAAAACCATTTTCTTACTATTTTAATCATATGAACCCTTTTTTCAGCTATAAAGAATATTTTGTGTAATGGAAAGGTTCTTCATGGATCCGTAGTCAATAAAGCAAAGATTTAAGTGTACCCACCACAACAAGTACTCTTCTCAGCTTTATTTGTCTTTCTTGATCACCCAATATTTACTCGGCCTCAACTTTTATTAGACAGAATTTTACATTTCAGGTGAAATTATGTTTAAAATTAAACTGAATATTTGATAGCACCAAGAAAATCTTGGAATAACGAATAGATTTTCAGCTCTCGCTCTGATATCCTGTAATACTATCCACAGCTCATCTGTCTTCATTTTCAAATGTTATCAGAGTTCCTCTGTCTTTTGCAGATTCAGCTTCCTGTTTTTGTCTTAAAGCTCATCTGCAATCTGCAAGGGATTTTTTGTGAGAACTTTTAGTCAGTTTCAAAAACCCTCTGTAAATGACTTTCCGTTGAGGATGGATTGGCAAGGAGACAATGGCCTGCAGGAAAACCCCTGACTTACTTTATGTTCCCTCTTCACACTCTCCCAGACACGGCTGTCAGCTGCGAGCGTCATCAGCAGCCCGGGATCAAACGTGCTGCCGCCTCCTGGGCTTCTGGGAGAGTTTGTTATTCATTCCTGCGAGGAGGATGACGGGTCACCATTGTTGTCCCTCCGACTCCACCGATAGTCTCTGCGGCTCTGCAGGAAACCGTTTCAGATGGGTTGTTTTGATCATGTGTGTTTATGTATCTGATCTGATCCAGGAAGAGATGGAAGGACCTGCTTTTGTCCTTTGCAGGAATATTGTTTTTCTTGGCCAAAGTGGGCGATTCCAAAATGACACTTGATATAAAATTCATTAACTCGGTATTAAATATTGAGAAATGGCAATATGGACGCCAAAAACATCTCAACACAAATCCCACAGTGAACTTAAATAAGTGCTATCTAGATTTTTGATGGTGGTCTGCATTGCTTGTCAGGGTTGGGTGTGATTTATGAGGGAAAGTAAGGGAGGAGCTCTGGTTCGTTTCTCTCTGGAGATCTCCGTAGGTTTGGCGTGAAGCACCGATAACCTCTGGAGCTTTCCTGGGGAGGGCCCGGAAAGAGTCACGGCGCGGGAAGTGTGTCTCCACGTTTATAAACGCAGCTGCCGCCTCGTGTCCTGCTTGAAGTGTTTACATGTCTTTGCCCACGAGTGTGACAGCACTGCAGGGTATTTTGGTAACCTTTTGACCATTGCTTTTTCATAACAAACCTCTAGAATCCCAGGCATCAGAAAGTTCATCTCCTTCAGGACCGCAGAAATGTACAACAACAGCTACTCCCGGGCCACATTAGGGCTCGAGGCGAAAAAAATCCACAAGGCGAAGGGGAAAAGCTGCGGCTACTACATGAGGATTGTGTTCTTCTTTTCGTCTCTAATCCAGTCCCTCATCATCGCCAGTTTGGTGCTCTTCCTTGTGTACGGCCAGCCGGAGAAGACAGCTGAAGAGAAGAGAGTAGAAGAGCTGGAGCAGGCCTTTAACAAGTTCTCAACAGACAACACCAAACTCAGAAAAGAGAAAGCTGACCTCACCGGTGCCCTCAAAGCAAAGACTGTAGAGAAGGAAGCAGCAGACAAAGAGATAACAAAGCTGAAAAATGATTTGAACGCAACAAGTGTCAGTAGCAGAAACTTTCAGAAGAACCTCGTAAGTCCTTTTTACTTCCATCTGAATGTTCAAATCATATTTTGAGTAACACCCAAAAATGAAAATAGTAATTTACTCATCCTCTTATCATTCCAAAGCTGTATGACTTGCCTTCTTCTGTGAAAAACAAAATAATGATTTGAAGAATGTTTCTAATGTTTTGTTAGTGGGGCTCAAAGCGATTTTACATGAGATTCTATTGACTTTCAATGAATGGACCAAAGACAAATGCTTTCTTTTGTATTCCACAGAAGAAAGAAAGTCATACAGGTTTGGAATGATATGAGTAAAGGAGAAATTAAGTTTAATTTTTTTTTAGTTCTAAGATCTTGTGTGATTACCTTAAATTAATTAATCGTATTATTGGTATATTAATCTTCTAACCCTAACAATAATTACAAGTTTAATTTCGATTGGTTGTTTTACAGCTTCTTTGTGAGACCAATAAATTGAAGCTTGCAAGCACTCGAAATACTCCACTGCCATGTCCACCAACCAATAACAATCAGAACGGTGAGTGTAATAACTGATCAATGAATAATCAAATTCATTAACGGGCTCTCCTGTAAATGTGCCTCTCTTTTCTCTCATCAGAAATAAAAACTCTGAATACTCTTCTGGATCAGCAGAAAGTTCTGTATGGTATCCTTAAGAGTAACTTCAGCCAGACAGTGGAGTACCTCAAAACTGACTTGGAAAATGCAGTGAAGGATAAAAACGAACATCATACTCAGCTGATACAAATAAGACAGGAAAACATGAATTTGAAATCCCAACTTGATGTTTACACCAAGAAATGCAAAGAAGACTTTGCCCAGTCTCTCCAAGGCATCCAGACGGTCACAAGTGCCTTCCTAACCAAAATTGACAACTTCTTCTCCAACTCGGTCACGTTTCACCTCACCTGCCCGAAACAGGAAGAACAGATGGACAGGATTCGCTCCAACTGCTCCAGCCTTTCTCGGCAGGTGGAGGACAAGTTCCAGAGCTACCTCAACAATGTGGGAGCCAAAGTCTCGGACATTCAAAAGCAGAGCAGCTGGTTGGAAGTGCAGAATACGGAGCTGACTTCAGAACTGGACAAGTGTAAAACAGGCCGAGAGAAAGAGGCGGCAGAGAGCAGCAAAAAACTGCAGGACGCCCAGCAGACGTGTGACCGACAACTGGAGCAGCTTCTCAAGGATCAGAGCAGACTGAGGGATGCCAAAGATCTGCTAGACGCACAGCTTGCTGTGAAGGACGCCACCCTCATATCTCTGCAAAATGGCTGTGTACAACAGGTATGTTGGGATGTTGGGATGAATAACGATGCATAAAACTTTTTTTGTGACAATGTTTCAATGTTGTAGAGTGTACCATAATTAACTCCACTGCTTCTGCAGCCCAAAACTTCTGGTCTTCAGCCCCCAGGCAAGGCTGGCCTGCATCCCTCCTTACCTGGTAGGAGCCATTAACCTAAAGGTAAGTTACCCATCATGGGAAGAATTCTAATTGAAAGTCAGTATTCAACTGGCCTCTACCCACTCTGAAGGGTGCAGGGGATTACTGTCTGTTTATACATACAACACCAGGGGGGTCCGATCCCGCTTCTGGAGGGCCACAGTCCTGCAGAGTTTAGAACCAACCTGCTCCAACGCACCTTCCTGGAAGTTTCCAGTAATCCTAAAGACCTTGGCTAACCAAATCAGATGCGTTTCACTAGGGTTAGAGCTAAAATTTTCAGTAACTCTCCAGGACCAAGATTAAACACACCTACCCTACAAAGACGTATGTCACTGCAACTTTATTTTGAATCAGAATGTTACCATGACAGTGTCAAATCCTGCTTCTGGAGGGCCACCGTCCTGCAGATCCTTTAGCTCTAAGACCCCTACCTTCAAGTTTCTAGTGATCCTGAAGACCTTGTTTAGCAGGTTTAGGTCTTTTTAATTGGGATTGAAGCTAAACCCTAAAGGAAAGTGTCCTTCCAGGAGCAGGATTGGACGCCTCTTAGCTACTGAGATGGTTGTGAAGAAAAAAATATAGCTATATATAAATGGCACACTGTCTCTGTGTAGCTTTTTGTTGAAACAACATGAAAAAGTTAAAGCTGCAGTATGAAATTTTGGCACTCTGGCAATACATCTCTGTTTATGTCTATGATGAGGCATGCAGGAACTGGACAGCGAAAGCGTCCCGGACAGTGTTAAATAGTTTAAATAGTGATGAAGGATAACAAAAACACGGCTCAGAAAATGGATTCATACGTAGCCCCCTACATCTCATGCAAGAAAAAAAAGATAACTAGTGCGCACGATTGACTATTTCGTTCCCTTGATTTATAAATCGTGCGCAGATTATACTAATTAATTTCCTCGATTTATAAATTGTGCGCACAATTTAGCAAATGAAGGGAACGAATTAGTAAAACGTGCACACTATTTATAAATCGAGGGAATGATATACGGTAGTAATTTGTGCGAATGATTTAGCCTACTACTTTTTTACTCCATGTCATGTGCGGGGCTCCGTAGATTCATTATGTACTCATTACATACATTTTAAACACAAAAAAGCTTATACATATAGGAATATTTTTGGCCAATAGTCCAATTAGTGTACAGAGGCTCAATTTAGGATTTCAAAATAATAAAATTACCCCACAATCAACTGCAATCCTCATGCGATCATGAGGTGATATATGACAAAATAATTTCTTCATATGTATACTTCGCTGCCTCAAACCTTAGAACTTGCCCAGGACCTCCAGAGTCTGAAACAGAGGGATGGACATGTGACTGATCTAAAACCAAACATACAGTACATTGTGAAGTGCTATAATCACAAGTGACAGTGATTTATAATCTGAAAATATGGATAATTATGCTTTATAAAGAGCTTATCCTTTGGAGAGTTAACGACTTGTTCAAAATGTTTTATTTAAGCGTTTTCCTTTTGTCCCGTAGGTTGGGTGTGGAGAAAGGAATGATCTGAATCTCAAGGGAGGACGGACTCTGAGTTTTTGAGTGAGGGAGTTTCCTGATTTTGAGCCTGCGGTGTCTTATGTCTTATGTAAATAATGTTGTCACTGTGGATCACTGTAAATGTACATGCACTCTAATGTTTAGTTCACTGTATAGTTGTATTTAAGCGATGGGGGCTGTGAACTTACACGATGATTTTGTTGTTTAGAGTAGTGCGGATGTAAAAATGTGAGTAAATACAAAGACTGCCTTTCTTACAATTGATATGAAGTTAAAAAAAATGAAAAAATTATGAAAAAAAGCATCAGTTAATGTTAAAATTGAGAGATCCTGATCATGTGAAACCTCCACATGCTGTGATGTATATAATATTCTTGACACAATAAGAATTGTGTTTCAGCAATTACTTGTTTCAACCCTTTGCAGGTTTCAATGGCATTTTACTGTTTTTGTTTTTCTAAATAATGTCCTTGTTAATATATTGATCTGTTTTAATAAAAAGACATAAAACGTATCCTATTTCTGTTTTTTTTTACTTGTTAAAACAGTAAATTATGACAAAGTGAATAAATGATGCACTATTTCTAGTTCACTAAACTGATAACACCACCTCTGCATATACTTTTGCCTTATGTGTCATTATGCATGTTGTTGTAAAACAATGTTTGCACCGTGTCCTCATTACATGTACTTACTGTAGTAATAACAGTTAATTATGCATAATTACGTGCAACTAACACTAATGATATAGTAAGTACATGTTGTTAATTAATATTACCCAGGTATAGTTATACTGTAACAAGTACACCTTAAAATAAAGCATAACCCAATATGTCAAATCGACTAATTGTGGCCAAAACCTTATCTCATTTAAAATATTAAACATGCAATCTGAGTTATATAAACTGCATATTTAAAGATTAAATTTAATATCTGGGTGTGGTGTATTTTATATGAAGGGGAGGGAGTGAAATATTAGTTACAAAAAAGATTTGTCTATGCTAGATGTTTTCTGCCCCAACATGCGTAAATATTTTCGCTTTTCTGCATTCACAAATCAATATAAGGAACTATTCTCAAGGAACCTATATGTTCCAGGGCAGTAGAGCAGTCCAGTGAGATTTATGGGTCCGTTTTAACCCCACTAATCAGCAGAAACAACAGCACAACAGTGCCATGAATGAGAGGAAGGCAGAAGGTACAGCGTGCTGCGCGCAGCCCCTCGCACCCTGATGTCGTCAAACGGGTGAAGAGTTCAGCAAGCACACATAAATATTTAAATGAATGTCGGATTGACAGGAGAACAAAGGGCCGTGGGGACCGTTTCTGAACACCTCCTTCCTACACAGCCGGTACAGTTGAACACAGAGAATGCTCAGCTGCATCAGAACGTCACCGGTGTGTTTGAGTTTTGCCTAGGCTAGTGTGAAGATGTTCTTTTAAAAAAGGGAGGAAATGTAATTGTTTTTGTAGAAGCCGAGATTTTAAACTATGAATACTATATGCAATAAGAAAATGACATTTGTCTGTTTACGGTGCACTCTAATGTTGGCTGTTTGGACTGATCATGCCGTTCTATGAAACAGCTTTTCATTTTTCGGGGGGAGGTTTTTTTTAAAACATTTTATCAGCTAAATTGTTAGTTTAGTTTAAATATCTTATGTAGTACCGCTCTTTAGAAACTACATAAGCTCTCGGCTCTTAATGTTGTGCGTTGGCTTCTTGAGCATCCGTGAATGCTTGCACCTTTTGTAATAATGATGTATCACTGTCAAATATTATTACAATTAAAAATAAATATTTTCCAGGGAGGCTTGTTCCCGCCAAGGAATAAAAAAACTAAAAATAATTGCGACTTCTTATCTCACAAATCTGACTTTTTTCTTGCAATTGCGGGGTTATATTTCATAATTCTGACTTCTTTTCTCAGAATTGTCAGATATACTTTATTTTCACAAAGTATTTGTTAACATTTTATTTTAGTGTCTTTGTTACATATGTTACATGTACTTAGCATACCTTAGTAATAACAGTAAGTTATAATTTCATGCAACTAACTAACCCTGAACCTACTCCTAAACCTAACCTTAACTCTGAAGTTACCTTACATTATCCAGTATTTTCTTAGGTAAAATACAATAAAGTGCAACCTGTTTTATAAAGTCCAATTTTGGAGGAAAAAGATCCCACAATATCACACAATTCAAAACTGTATAACTCGCATTTGCGATGAAATTCTGAATTGTGAGATAAAGTCGCAATTACCTTTTTATTATTCAGTGGCAGAATCAATCTTCCATAGTTTTCTATTAAAATAAAGTAGAAAAGTTAATTTATTTCTGTGATGTCAAAGCATCATTACTCCAGTCTTCAGTGTCACATGATCCTTCAGAAATAATTCTATTAATTTGCTGATTTGTTACTCAAGAAACATTTATTATTATTATTATTATTATTATTATTATTATTATTATTATTATCAGTATTAATTATCAGTACTTATTATTATATATTACTTGTCAGTTGAAGTTGAAAACAGTTGGCTAGCTTAATATTGTGATGAATATTTTTACTATCACTTTTGATCAATTTAATGTATCCTTGCTGAATAAAAGTCTTAATTCATTTTACTAAAAAATCTTACAGACCCCGAGCTTTGAACAGTAGTGTGCATGCCCTGGAAAATAATCAGAAAATAAACTCTCTTTAAATGTTTGATTCAGATTTTTATTTTAGAATTACAAATGAAAAATGATAAACATCTTCCTTGTTGGCCCATTTACACTTCTATTGTTTGATTCTAGTTGTTCTATTTCCCAATACAGAAGTCTTTGAAAATGGTGTCTAAAATTTCCTCAGGACCGACTCTACCGGTGATCCTGCCCAGGCTGGAGAGGCCCAAACGAAGCCCCTCTGCCGCCAGCACCAGGTCCACGTCCCTGTACTGAAAGTACTGGTGTAACGCCTCCACGCTCTTCTGCAGGTGAGTCCGGTGTCGGCTCTGAGTCAGACTCGGGCTGCCGCTCAGTGGGTCGCCACACCTTAAACACACAGACATCAAAGACTTTATCAATGTGTCATAATTAGGTTTACTATTTACAGTCTCTATCTATCTGTCTGTCTGATCTATCTGTCTGTCTGATCTATCTGTCTGTCTGTTTGTCTGATCTATCTGTCTGTCTGTCTGATCTATCTGTCTGTCTGTCTGATCTATCTGATCCGCCGTTTTCTTGGTCAATTGGGTCATTTACGTGAATCGCTAACCGAATTGCGAATAAGACGCCTGGCTACCACGCGAGTCTGACAGATGGAAGGAAGCAAGCTTAGTGTTCAATTCAAGCATGGGCGTAGATTACGGGGGGACCCGCACTTTTAATAAAGTGTATTTTCATCCCCCGCACTTTTAATAAAGTGTATTTTCATCCCCCGCACTTTTACTGGGTCCTAGTCCTAGTCGACCCGCTCCGAGCGGGATTCGAACCGGCGTTACCTGCGCGAGGGCGGGCAAGTTAACAGGGACGCTAACGACAGCTTTCTCTACCTCGGTTGATTGCGCACTTCTTGAGGTCACGGGGAAGTTTATTTATACATAGAAACCAATGTGAATACATCAAGATTTAAATTCAGAGACAAAAAATAACCTATGTATGACCTGTCATTTTATTCGTATCTAAATATGAGGAGGCGCTCTCACAGAAAGTCCAAAAGCGGATTCGTAGAAACTTACTGTCACGCTGGAGCTGCAGCTGAAGGAAAACAATCGTTATGAGCTGAAAGGTGACGACGACAATCGAGATAATATATGCTTTATGTGTGTTTTTCAATTTATCTCAATGTAGGCTATTTATTGACTATAGAGTAGGCCTATATCATATGAATAATGCAGTGCTAACTGACAGCTTTGTTAATGTTTATCTTCTGCTCACCAAAGCTGCATTTATTTAATCAAAAATACAGTTAAAACAGTAATGTTGTGAAATACCATTACAAATGAAAGCAGCCTTTTTCTATGTGAATATAGTAAAGTGTGATTTATTCCTGTGATCAAAGCTGAATTTATCCTCATTACTCCAGTCTTCAGTGTCACATGATCCTTCACTAATCATTCTCATATGAGGATTTTATTATCAAGAAACAATTTTGATTATTATCTTTGTTGAAAACAGTTGTGCTGCTTAATCTTGTGGAAACCATGATACATTTTATTTTTCAAGATTCATTGAGAAAGTTCAATGGACAGCATTTATTAAATAAATGATTATCTTTTGTAATATTAAAAATAACACTTGTGATCAATTTAATGTAGCCTATGTATGATCAACAAAAGTATTAATTTCTGTCTTTTTTAATTTTATCACAAATGTTTGAATGGTATGGTGGTTTCCACAAAAATGAAGCAGCACCATGAGCAGCAAAACTGTTTTCAACACTGTAATAATCATAAATGTTTGTTGAGCATCAAATCCTATGAGAATGATTAGTGACACCGAAGACTGGAGTAATGATGATAAAACCAGCTTTGACCACAGAACAGATGATGTAGATCGCAATGATATTTCACTGTATTACGTCTTTTACTGCATTTTTAATTAAATAAATGCAGCATATCCGTCCATCCGTCTGTCCGTCCATCCATCCATCCTGTCTGTCTGTCTGTCTGTCTATCTATCTATCCATCTGTCTGTGTGTATATATCTGTCTGTCTGATCTATCTGTCTGATCTGTCTGTCTGATCTATCTGTCTGTCTGTCTGATCTATCTATCTGTCTGTCCATCTGATCTATCTGTCTGATCTGTCTGTCTGATCTATCTGTCTGATCTATCTATCTGTCTGATCTGTCTGTCTGATCTGTCTGTCTGATCTATCTATCTGTCTGATCTGTCTGTCTGATCTATCTGTCTGTCTGTCCGTCTGATCTATCTGTCTGTCTGATCTATCTGTCTTTCTGATCTATCTGTCTGTCCGACTGATCTATCTGTCTGTCTGTCTGATCTATCTGTCTGTCTGATCTATCTGTCCGTCTGATCTATCTGTCCGTCTGATCTATCTGTCTGTCTGATCTATCTATCTGTCCGTCTGATCTATCTGTCTGTCTGATCTATCTGTCCGTCTGATCTATCTGTCTGTCCGTCTGATCTATCTGTCTGTCTGTCCGTCTGATCTATCTGTCTGTCTGTCCGTCTGATCTATCTGTCTGTCTGATCTATCTGTCCGTCTGATCTATCTTTCTGTCCGTCTGATCTATCCGTCCGTCTGATCTATCTATCTGTCCGTCTGATCTATCTGTCCGTCTGTCTGAACTATCTGTCCGTCTGATCTATCTGTCTGTCTGATCTATCTGTCCGTCTGATCTATCTGTCTGTCTGATCTATCTGTCTGTCTGATCTATCTGTCCGTCTGATCTATCTGTCTGTCCGTCTGATCTATCTGTCTGTCTGTCCGTCTGATCTATCTGTCTGTCTGATCTATCTGTCTGTCTGATCTATCTGTCCGTCTGATCTATCTTTCTGTCCGTCTGATCTATCTGTCCGTCTGATCTATCTATCTGTCCGTCTGATCTATCTGTCCGTCTGTCTGAACTATCTGTCCGTCTGATCTATCTGTCTGTCTGATCTATCTGTCTGTCTGATCTATCTGTCCGTCTGATCTATCTGTCTGTCTGATCTATCTGTCCGTCTGATCTATCTGTCTGTCTGTCTGATCTATCTGTCCGTCTGATCTATCTGTCTGTCCGTCTGATCTATCTGTCCGTCTGATCTATCTATCTGTCCGTCTGATCTATCTGTCTGTCTGTATGATCTATCTGTCCATCTGATCTGTCTGTCTGATCTATCTATCTGTCTGTCTGATCTATCCGTCCGTCCATCCATCCGTATCTATCTATCTATCTATCTATCTATCTATCTATCTATCTATCTATCTATCTATCTATCTATCTATCTATCTATCTATCTATCTATCTATCTGTCTGTCTGTCTGTCCATCTGTCCGTCTATCTGTGTCTATATATCTGTCTGTCTGTCTGTCCATCTGTCCGTCCGTCTATCTGTCTGTCTATTTCTACAATCACAGAACAGATTTCTGGGTTGACCAGTTCCACTTACAGAGTCTTTAGTCTGTTTTGTAATAAATTTAGGAGATCCTCCAGGCCATCCCTGGTGTGGCAGGACAAAAAGCAAGCAGGAGGAACATCAGGGGACTGCTCGAGGGAAGCCTGGATGCTGCGGTTGTGCTCCGCGGAGATGAGGTCACTTTTGTTGAGGATCAGGATGCACTCCTGCCTGTGAGATGAGTGCTCCAGGATATTCTTCAAGTGTCCACTGAGGAAGACAGGCAGTAGCTGGTGCTCTGAAGGAAGCTGCGTCAAGTCCACGACCACCAGAGACAGATCTGCCTGCTCCACCCTGTGGGCAGCAGAGGAAGGTCATTTCTTAAGCCTGTTTCCTGAGCCTGGTCAGCATCTTACAGCCTTTGACCTCGTAGAAACAAAGTGGCCACTTCCTGTCAATGCCATCTCATTATTAAATCACAGCATAATGTACAGTGTACAGCTATTCACCACAACACACAAAGGTAAAACGGAATAAGGAAAAAGGCCTAATGTGCAGAGATGGCAAAAAGGATTTGGACACTTTTTTAAATGGACTTACAAATGTTTAATTGTTTTCATTGCATTAGATACAAATAACAAATAACGGCAAATGATTTATGCTAGACTCAATACATTTTTGTTTTGGGATTTGTCTCAATTCTATACAATTATTAAAGGTTTGGAATAATCCATGAGCATATTAGAAGGATTTCTGAAGGATCATGTGACACTAAAGACTGCAGCAATGATGCTGAAATGCTAATGATGCTAATGATTCAGCTTTGAATTACAGAAATAAATAAAGCACTTATTCCAAACGTTTGCATAGCTGCAAAAATTAAAGTTAATATGCAACAAAAAAACTACATGAGTGTAAAAATTGTGAATATCGGTAAAAAAAAATCTATTATCTATCCCTCATTTTTTGTCAGTTTTCCTCAAGGTCAATTTGGACATCCATCTATTGTGTGAAGTAAAACCAACTTCTTTTGTAACATGTTTCTTAAAAATATTTTTTATGCTATCTTGCCTTAAAATAAAGTTGTTTTGATATTTTGTTAAATAATAAATGGCTAATTCTTAGACAAACTCACCACTAAACTGCTGCCTTTTTCTGCAAACAGTATGTAACAAATGTTTGCATTGCATATTGTCCATAATTTGGCGCACACCTATATCTAAGTCTGTGAATAAACAGATCATTTCCCCTCACACGGCACAATGAGTGGCAAAAAATCTTGAGAGATATTTCCCCTCTACAGGCCATTTTTAGGATGGCGATATTTATCACTTTGAATTGTTTGCGCAAAAAAGCCTCTCTGTTTATTTTACCTTGATTTTCCCACACGTGTCCCTAAATACATACCGCTGACGGGCGCGCCGGACACCCTCCTGCTCCACGCTGTCTGTGGTGTCCCGTAGCCCTGCTGTGTCACTCAGCAGCACAGGATAGCCCCCGATGTCCAGAGGGACCTCCACCACATCTCTGGTGGTCCCAGCTGTGGCAGACACTATGGCAGCAGGACGCTGAGCTACACAGTGAGAGAATGTACTGAATTTAGTTCAGAAACTAATAAGGAGAACAAAGAAAAACACCTCAAGGAACAATTAACTAGTTCACGATTTCCCCTTTAAGAGCTGAGATGTTGGGTGGCCCGTGAGACCTTCTTTTCTTGAACTCAGACTTCTCAGAAGTCTTTCATTTCTCAGGATGGAGGGCAGAGGGCATTTACAAGGGAGCTCAGCAAGACTTCAAGAAAATCAAGATTAACTATATTTAAATGTGGTGATTGCAAGTACACAAAAACAACACAAAGTTCATATCCTGTAGAAACGTAGCAAATAATGCATGCGCAAGAACATATACAACTTTTTAGATGAGATAACCCTAGGAGACATCAATCTTAAAAAAGATTTGGAAGGGTTGTACAAAAACAAAATGAGGCAGAAAAGGCCTCTGTTAGGAAGTTTAAAGACAACAACAACTGAAGTCTTTACAGTTCAGGTAAAGGTTCTGGATGGATTGGTTCTCCTGCGCCTAATTTATAAAAATGCATTTATACACAACAATTTATAAAACGTCTATGTTTGTGCACAAAAGACTTAAAAATGCATTTCACTTCATAAAATCACAGTTAATCTTTAAAGATGCAATGTGTAAACTTCATCTACCTTTGAGGTTGTGAATTGTATCCCCCCCTCCCTTTCGAAGTGCATAGAGAATCTACGGTGGCCAACACAGGACAAAAATTGGACTGTGCTCCGAGACATTAGTGAAGCGAAGATTGTTAATCCTGCTCCTGTTGTCGGCATCATCGGCTTTTTCCCTCAGGTATGTGTTCTCCTTTTCAAGCGCAGCAACTCGCTTAGTCAAATCTTCAATGTTACATTTAGTGGCACTTACACGATGCTCCAACTCTGTAATTTGGTCACATAGTGTAGATAGTGACCCTTGTATATTGTTTAAAGTAGTCTGCACGGGTAGAATCATATTGTCAATATGGGCAGTCGTTTCAATTTTGCTCTGCTGTATGGCACCCAAGATTGTTTGGAGGGAAAACTCTGGTTGATCCATATTCTCCATTGTGACAATGTTTAATTTCCAATTGTTGATAGAACAGACTTTAAGTTTAACTTTAGGTCAAATAAATTGTGTAGCACCTACTCAAGGAGTCATTATTCATGCAGCAGGCTGAGACCTTTTGGAGCACTCAATCAGTAGCGGCCATAAATTAAAGAATCCCCCATCATAAGTACACATTGATGGCCTAAGACACGAAACGAGCGGTTTGTGTAAGAAAACGAACAGTATTTATATAGTTTTAAACTCGGAAATTCAACGGCATCAAGTGTGGTGAGCCTTCATACAAATCCTCTGGCAACTGAGAATTATACAGCACTAAAAGTCCACCTGTTGAAAACGTTTTAACTGTCGGACGATGAGTGAGCCAACAGGCTTTTCTCCCTTCAAGGACTGGGTTACAACAAACAGTCTGAGCTCACGGACCATATGCTGGATCTCTTGGGTGATCACAAGCCCGGTTCTCTTTTCACCCAGCTTTTCCTGTGTCAGCTGCCTTCCCAATTGAGAGCTGCACTAGCCAAAATCATAATCACTGACTGCCGGAGACTGGCTGAAGAGGCTGATCCATTTTTCCTGGCGAGTCAGGGACTTTTTCCCACGGACATCACTTCTTTGACTCAGAATGAATCCACACTCATCCCTGCTACCTCTTCTTGTCGGCAGCAGCTTTGTCTGGCCCCCAAAGACCTTCAGGCTTGTGTTTCTGCTATGTAAAGTTTGGAACCAAGGCTAAAAAATGTTGTTCACTATGTAGTTTCGGCAGGTCGGGAAACGCTAGTGGCCATGAGCATTGGCCACGTAGGCAGGCTGCTTTTCATCCGCAACAGCATCTTGCTTTGGCTGAGTTCGCAAACATGGAGCACCTGGGCATAGTCCGCTGATCCGACAGCTCATGGGCTTCACCCCTCCACATCGTCCCCAAACCTGGCAGCAGCTGGCACCCGTGTGGAGCGACGGTTCTATTGACGGTTTAAGGAGGCAATGGCACCTGGGCAATACCCAATCCCGAATTTTTCCGCAAACCTGGCTGGCAAGTTTAGTCTGTTTGAGTTCCTGCGCATGCTATCCAGCCTTAAAAAACGACGTGACATCCTAGTAGAAAAGCACCTCCAAGTCCCAACACCTGGCATCACCAAACCCTTTTTGAGTGGCTAAGGGTATACTCACACTAGCCAGTTTGAACCGTGCCCGAGTGCGTTTGACTACCAAAGCGCGGTTCGTTTGACTAGTGTGAGTGCTCCGAACCGTGCCCGGGCTCGGCTCGATTAGCCAACATTTTCGCGCCACTAAGGCGACACATCTGTTTAACAACAGGCTGTGAGAGGGCTGTGGACCACCGTGGACCAAACGACACAAAATTATCCACAAAGAAAACAGAGCGATGGACTCCATTGTGTTCAGAGAGCGCCACTCTTCCTGTTTATCCCGAAACCGTCGCACCATAATGACGTAAGCGTGCTCCGACACGAATGCTGAAACCCAAAACCGTTGCACCATAATGACGTAAGCGTGCTCTGGCACGAATGCTGAAACCCTCCTATGTGAGTGCAGGCCAGCGGGTGAGTGGGGAGGGGGGACAATCGTACTCGGGACCGGTTCATGGCGTGCCTAGTGTGAGTCCCTCTCCCATCAAAAGTGGAGGTGGTTACACAGTTCCCACGCTCGCTCACTGTCAAATCCCTGCAAGAGTTCCTCGGCATGATGAACTTTTTCCACCCCTTCATCCCTCTTAGCTCATGCAGCCATTGCATGAGACCTTGAAAGGTAAACCAAAGCACGCCATGGACTGGACTGAGAGCAGAGACAAGGCTTTTGCTTCCACTAAGGCAGCACTAGCGAACACCACCATGCTGGCACAGCCTTCTCCTACAGCCCCATCACCATCACCTCGAATGCCTCAGACTACGCTGTCATTGCTGTCTACGAGCAGTGGGTTGACAGGGCCTGGCAGCCGCTGTCTTTCTTTAGCCATCAGCTGCACCCCTGTGAATGGAAGTACAGCACTTTCGAGCGGGAGCTTCTGGGTCCTGCCTCACCATAAGACACTTTTGTTCCCTGCTGGAAGGCTGGCATTTTACTGCTTTTGTGGACCACAAGCTGCTGAATTTTGCTATGGCCAGGTGGCTGAGCCGTGGTCAGCTCGCCAGCAAAGTCATCTGTCCTGCATTTCAGAGTTCACCACGGACTTGCAATACATGTTGCCGGTAAGAACAACCATGTGGCGGACTGCTTATCACAGGCTGTGGCAGGGGCAGTCCATCTGGGTTTGGATTACAACAGCATGGTGGCGACTCAGACCACAGACCCGGACGTGCAATTCCTGAGGATCTCGACTACATCTCCACAGGTATTCCACGACCGGTCGTCCCCTTGGGATGGAGATTACAAGTTTTTGATACCATCCATGGTCTCTTCCACCCAGGTTCGAAAGCATCACAGAGACTGGTTGCAGAAAAGTTTGTTTGGTAACACTTTATTTTAAGGTTCAGTTATTAACTAATTACTAGTTGCTTATTAGCGTACATATTACTAGGATATTGGCAGTTTATTAGTACTTATAAAGCACATATTAATGCCTTATTCTGCATGACCTTATTCTAAATCCCTTAATCCTACCCAATACCTAAACTTAAATGTTACAAAAACTACCGTACTAACTATTAATAAGCAGTAAATTAGGAGTTTATTGAGGCAAAAGTCGTAGTTAATAGTGAATATGTGTTCACTATACTTAAGTGTTACCGTTTGTTTGGCACGACCTTAAGAATGACGTTAGGGACTGGGCTAACACCTGCGTTGAGTGCCAACGGGCCAAAGTACACCGGCACACTAAAGATAGAGTTAGATTTGTTCCCAGTTTCTGAGCGGTTAGACCATGTAAACATGGACCTGGTCGGTCCTCTGCCCTCATCTCACAGTTTCACATATCTGTTAACCTGAGGCTGTGCCTGTGACGTCAGGGGCATCTGTCGAAACAACACAGGCATTTATTGGTACCTGGGTTGCCCGTTTTGGCACTCCTTCAGACATATCCTGTAACTGAGGCGCACAGTTCATGTCTGAGCTGTGGGACATGGTCGCAGAGTGAAACTCCACCGCATGACCCCATATAACCTGCAGGGGCCAAAAGAGGACCTTCAGTCCTCATCCGCAGAGCTTGTTTATTGACAGCCACTGTTTATTGAAGGCTGATTATGTTTTCATTTGCCACAAAGCCCACAGGGGACCACTACATCTGCCCTACAAGGGCCCATTCCAAGTTCTGGAGACAGGGGACTACATTCTTCTGGTGTACAGGAGCGGCACACTGGAGCGACTCTCCATTGACCACCTCAAACCGACTCACTTGGACATAATCAAGCCGATTGACCTGGCCCAGCCCCCATGATGTGGATGGCCTCCTGCTCTGCCCCCACCCCTTGCTCCCCTCCCTCTCAAATATCCCACACTCCATGCCCCATATCCGTATTATGGCTAAGACTGTGTTGAAAAAATCGATTCACCAATTCTGAATCGATTTTCATATTAATTTCTAGGGGTGTCAACAATAATCGATTCGGCGATGCATCGCGATGCGGGGCATGAACGATTCAGCATCGATGCGGTGTCATGACAAATCCTGTCCCCCTGTGAAATCGTGTCCGCAAGGACCCCCAGAGCGATTCTATTGGCTGAAAGAAATTTTAATAGGTATTCTGTTCAGAGCCTGATTACAATTCTTACACAATCGCGTTTTGATTGTTGCTGTTTAAATTGTGTTAAAATAGTCTTTAATGTCTTACAAAGCATATGTTTCATATATTAGTAGTAGGGCTGGGCGATATGACGAAATATATCGTCTGGACGATAGAAAATGTCTATCGTTTTATATAAGGCTCTATCGCTTACGCCACGATAAGGCGTTTATGGCAGAATTTTATGTCAAGATGCACCTCACGCCATGGCATGCCCATGCAATACATAAACGCGCTCCCTCTGTCTCTCTCTCGCTCTCTTACTCACACACACACGCGCTGCAGCCTCCCTTCCACTCACGTCACTTTTTTAAAAATCCCCCACAGCGCGAAACACGAGTCCCGCAAACGCGCCGCAGAGGAGCTTGTTTGTAATCAGAGGACAAATGGCTCCTTAGTTTCGAAATGGTTTGGGTACAAGGTGATCGCGTTGAAAATAAAGGCGTTTGTCCAGCCTTAGAAGCTCATTTGAATCATTGCCGCGGCTCATTTAAGAAAATGACAGCTCCGAAGAGACGCCGCTTTAGTTTGAGGTAACGTTACTGCTAACAATAATAAAGAAAGACGATCAACACCTTATGTGTTACCACTGAAATGAAGATGTAATATATTTCCAAATGTAAGCCCATCTTAAGCGAAATGCACGCTTCATACTGTCGTCTGCCCTGGCTCTAACCTCGAGTGTTTACTTTTTGCAAACCTTGTGAGCGCGCAAACCCAAACGCTGTGACCTCGCGCCAAATGTTTTTATTGGTTTATTAAGTACAAACAGGCAAGTTATGAAAAATTGAGTGCGAGGGATATGTTCAATCACACAAAAAGATTTTGGAATGAGACGGCCAACTGTAGTAGCGTTTAGTCCACTGTCTATAATAGCCTAATTTAGAGATCACTTTTTTATTTATTTTAACCGACAACTTTGATCGGTTAACGTTGATACGGTCAGCCATCGGTCAAACGTTCATCGGTAAACATCCCTAGGCAGGTGTTAACTTTACTAACAGTCTTGCTTTAAAAAAAGGTTCTAAATAAAATAAAAATGTAGTCCATACTACCTTTATTTGTTTTGTATATCATTTCAAACTGCATTTCCACATTGCAATTTTGTATAGACTATTCATAAACTGAATTAATAGAAAGGTTGCTATATCGTTATGTATATCGTTATCGGGATATCAAATGAGCTATATCGGGATATGAAATTTTGGCCATATCGCCCAGCCCTAATTAGTAGTATATAACTGAAGCTATAAGTGCTTATATAAGTATATAATTCAGAACATGTTTTTGCTCCCATTATAGCAATTACATATTTTAAATAAATGTTTTGCGTGTGTACTTAGTATGGCAATGAATTCATAGTTTATTAGTTTATTATTTAGTTATTTTTAAACAAATAATTTTCCAGAACCATGTATAACAACTTTTGATCAGGCATTTAAAACTGCTACCAGCGGATACGATTTCACAGGGGGACAGGATTTGTCATGACAGCGGCAAAGTACCATAATCGATTATGTCACTGTTTATTTTCTGGCGGACGATAAAGTTGTGAAGTTTCAAATACTCCGGGAGAATAACAACAACAACAAGGAAGATGGCTGAGGCGGAGGGAGATGACCGCGATAGACGGGTTATTAAAAACGCGCTAACGACCCGAGGTGTGTAGGATTGTACGTATATATTTTTTGCACAATAATAAATTAATCTATAATGACGAAATACGGCGCAATTCACCTTTATTCCACAAGGTGGCAATGTCTGATACCCAATGATGAAGTGACGTTTCACTCATAGTTACCTCTGACAGAAAACTAAACAATAATTATAATCTGCAAAACTTGAAATGGCTTAGTGATTTACTTCAGAGAGCAAGTACTAAACACAATCATATGTTAGTGTCACTGTCTCTTGATGATGGATGTGGTCAAGAAGCTGTCAGTGATCAAAATATTGATTTTGAAGACATTGAAAATGAGTTTGGAGAATATGCTGGAGATCGCGAATATGAGGCAGATGCTGAATATACTGGTAAACGAACTCTGACGAGGACAGATGATGATGGTATTAAACATCTGCTCAAACTGAATCCTTCCAAGCTCCAAAAGGTAACGAAATAGGTTTTATTTTATTCTTCTGTAGCTGTTACTCTAAAATCAGGAGTTTTATATATTATCACGACAGGTAGAGGTCTATCCATGTTAAATATAGATCTGGGTCGCTAACGACCTGAATATGTAAGAATGTTTGGTGAAACAGTCATGCATTTAAGGGTTAATTGCATTTAATTTAATTTTATTTAATTACATTTTATTTTATTTAATAACTTTTATGTCAAAGATACAGGAGACACATAGCAGCCAATACAATCTGTTGTTTAATATCTGCTTGTATTGCCTCATGACTGATGAAAAATTTGCTTTGTGTGCAGTAGAATTTTGATGCATCACAATGCATCGTAGAATCGAATTGAATCGAATCGTTACCTGGTGAATCGTAATCGAATCGAATCGTGAAGGCAGTGCCAATGCACACCCCTATTAATTTCTAAAGATCGATCCGTAACTCAGAGGATCGATTTAATAATAGGTCTACATTTTCCCCGTGCATGCACGCGAGGTGGAAGGACATTAAAACAAAGAACATGTCGCGGACAGAGAATACTAGAGTAGATAAACAAACTCAAACCGAAGCTCTCATCACTATACCTCCGCCGCCGTGCTGAAGAAGTGCCGCAGACAGACCGAGTTTTCCTCACTCTTCTTCATGTTCCGCTGCGGTAAGAACCGCCACGGACAGAGAATACTAGAGTAAATAAACAAACTCGTGCCAAAGCTCTCGTCACTATGCCGCCGTGCTTAAGAAGCGCCGTGGACAGACGGAGCTTTCCTCACTCTTCCTCTTCTCTCGTTCCGTCGAGCTAAGAAGAACCGTCGCAGACAGAGAATACTAGAGTAAGTTAAACGAGCGAACTCGGGCTGTTGGATATGTCAAGAACGTGCCTTACGCCACAGCAGTTCTCACTGCAGTGTGCTGTCTTACTGCCAAGGAAGTTGTAAGGGCTGCCTTGTCATGACAGCGCGCGTTTGCTGTCTAGAGCACTCGGGAAGGGGGATTGTTCTTTACAACCATAAATACTCCATTAATTTGAATAATATAATAATAGTAATAGATTTAAACGGTCATGAATCAGTGAATTGATTCATAATTCGGCTCGCCAATGTCACGTGATTTCAGCCGTTTGACACGCGATCCGAATCATGAATCAATACACTGATTCATAACCGTTTGAATCTTTATTTGAGGTTTGAAAACAAACGCGGAAGAGAAGACCATGCTGAATAAAGTCGTAGTTTTTGTTATTTTTGGAACAAAATGTATTTTCGATGCTTCAAGAGATTCTTGACCTAAGCTATGACTTGACTTCACTTGCATAAAGCAGTGACTTGACTTGACTGTCACAACACATGACTTGGACTTGCTTGCGACTTGAATGTTAAGACTTGAGACTTGCTTGTGACTTGCACATGTGTGACTTATCCCACCCCTGAATTCAGGTAACAGCTGGAAAAAAATGCTTTCTTCAAAAACACTTATCTAAATCTCGAAGATCGGATCGGATCGGATCGAATAATGATAATCGATTCAAGATCTTGAGAATCGGAATCGAATCAATTCTTGCAATTTGAATCGAAACCCAGCCCTAATTATGGGGGTAAACTGGCTGCAGGGGGGTCTCCTCAACCTCCGGTACAGCGCAGCCATTCTGGCCAGTTGATAAGCCCACCTCCCCAATGACTGTTTGGTTTTTGGTGAATTCTGGGGGGACATTTGTAGTGATTGAGACATAAATAAATGACCTTTGTTGTTAAGCGTAGTTCTATACATTGTTGATTATAAATGCAGCACTTTGTTCTAATCGTGTTTCTTCAAGACTGTTCAGGGATCACAGTCACTTTAAATGTTCTGAATTAATGATAACATGGGACGCTTGTCAACGCCATTTTGCTTCGAGTTTTCTGCTACTAAATATAAATGACACACACACTGGTGTTCCCAACGTGAGAAGCTGTCTCTTGTAATTTACTGCGATTTCACAGATGTGTTATACAGCTCACTGGTAAACATGATGCTGACATATTTATAGAACGTTACAGTATTTTATATACAGCATAATCACATATTTGCATATAATGTCTGTTATCAATATTTCATGTATTTAAATACTTGCATTAAAAGCACCTCAATGATGTGAAGGTCATTTGTCATATATCATTTAAATGATCTGCTGAAGAATATGATATCAGTGCACGGTCTTTATAAGAGATAACCACAGTTTAAATGTTAGCTGGCTATCAAACGGTAGTCTAGTGGTGAGTGTAACCGAGTAACAAGTTGTTGTTTCAAAACTAGTATGAGGGTTTCATTTATTAGCAAGGTACTGTAACATGTTTTCATTATCCAATTACCTTTTGTCTTGTTTTGTTGCATGTTAGTTATGATCTGTCTAGAATTTTAAAAACTTTTAAATAAAACACAGTTAGCAACTCTTGTCCTTTAGTGTTTTTTTTTGCTGCTCAGCACTGAACCAAAATAACTGCAGATAAATCAACACAATAAACCACTTTAAACCAGTGCTGTGCTTTGCAGTTTCTTTGAGTGGAAGAAAGTTTGAAGAAATGTTTCACTGTTGTACTGAAATGTGTGCTATTTTTTTCCAGTCTGGTATAGTCTGGTATTAAAGTATATTTCCATATGTCCACTGGAAGGAAGAGGCCAGTTTCACTCAAGAGCTCTTTGTGTGAACTTCCTTAAAGAGTTTATAGAACTTATCAATCTTAAAATCAGCATAAAATTGAAAATATTAAATCTGCATTTACTGCAAATCTCAATTCTTCAAATGCATAACATTCAATTCAGATTTTAAGCAAATTGCTTAATTAAAATGTAGAAAGTGACACCATTGGACCGCAAACAAGACAAGCTGGACCACAAACAATAACAGGCCTGATGAATGTGGGGTAATTCAGGGCAGGAAGTGTGGTGATATCCAAACATCCCCCTCTGCTACTGGAGAGGTCAGAGGTCAGAGATAAACGTCACTAAAGGTCGTACGGTGCCTCTTTATGAGTGTGCATGATAATATGTGCATTTACCACAGCCTTTAACCTTCTGTCATAAGACAATAAGGCACTTTTGCCCCTAAAATTTGTTTAACCTTTTTAAAGTAAAAACATGATAATCTTGTAATCAGAAATATGATTTGGTACAGTGTTTAGTGTGAGCAAAAGGAACAAAGGAAAGTTAAAAAAAAAAGTAGAAGAGCAGAAAATATTCTTCTTTTAAGTTAAAAAATAAAGTCCGAAGGGGGCTGGAAAGAGTTGTGATAGGATCCATGAAAAATTGGAAAGAAACAAAAAGTCTTTCACTTAAGATCACTTAAGATCTACTACTGTTTAAAAGTTTGGGGTTGGTAAGACTTTTTCAAGATTTTAAAAGAAGTCTCTTATGCTGCTCACCAAGGCTGCAGTTTTTGGATCAAAAATACAGTAAAACAACAAAAAGATTACTACTATTTAAAGAAAAAATATTTTCCATTAAATATACTGTATATATATATATATATATATATATATATATATATATATATATATATATATATATATATATATATATATATATATATATATATATATATATATATATATATATATATATACAGTCATGGTTAAAATTGTTGGTACCCCCTGGTAAATATGATCAAATATGGCTGTAAAAAATAAATCTGCATTGTTTATCCTTTTGATCTTTTATTAAAAAATGTGCAAAAATCGAACCTTTCATTAAAGTAAGGTGTTAAACTTTTACTTCATTAAAGTAAAAGTTTGGGGTTGGTAAGACTTTTTCAAGATTTTAAAAGAAGTCTTTTATGCTGCTCACCAAGGCTGCAGTTTTTGGATCAAAAATACAGTAAAACAACAAAAAGATTACTACTATTTAAAGAAAAAATATTTTCCATTAAATATACTGTATATATATATATATATATATATATATATATATATATATATATATATATATATATATATATATATATATATATATATATATATATATATATATATATATATATATATACAGTCATGGTTAAAATTGTTGGTACCCCCTGGTAAATATGATCAAATATGGCTGTAAAAAATAAATCTGCATTGTTTATCCTTTTGATCTTTTATTAAAAAATTTGCAAAAATCGAACCTTTCATTAAAGTAAAATAACTGACAAAGGGGGGTAAATCACATTAGGAAAAAAATGCTTTTCTCCAAAACACACTGGCCACAATTCTTGGTTCCCTTTTATGAAATACTTTTTGCAACCTCCTTTTCCCAAGATAACAGCTCTTAAGAGTCTTCTTCTATAATGCCTTATGAGTTTGGAGAACACCTGACAAGAGATCAGAGACCGTTCCTCCATACTGAAGCTCTCCAGATCCTTCAGATTCCCAGATCCATGTTGGTGCTTTTTCTCTTTAGTTCAGCCACTCATCTTCTATAGGCTTCAAGTCAGGAAACTGGGACGGTCATGGCAGAAGCTTCATTTTGTGCTCAGTGACGTGTGTGTTGATTTTAATGTATTTTTTTTTTTGGATTGTTGTCCTGATGGGAGATCCAACCACGGCCCATTATAAGATTTCTAGCAGAATCCATCAAGTTTTAATTTTTTATATTTTGGTATTTGCTAGAATCCCTGATACCATGTATCTGAACAAGAGGTCCAGGACCTCCAGCAAAAAAAATAAGGCCACAACATTAAAGATCCAGTAGTATTTTTAGCCGTGGGCATGGGGTACTTTTTATCCCTGTTTGCACCAAACCCATCTGGTATATTTAATGCCAAAAATCTATTTTATAGTTTGATCTGACCACAGAACCAGGTGCCTTTTGACTTTCCAGTCATGTCTGACAACTGAATATGCTGGAGTTTGTTTATGGATGAGCGAGGAGGATTTTTCTTGAATCCCTCCCAAACAACATGTGGTGATTTAGGGGTTGTTTGAAAAAAGATATTAGGCTTTCTGACCCCAAGACTCAACTAATCTCTGCGATTCTCCATCTGTGGTCCTTGGAGAGTCTTTGTGCACTCAAATGTTCCTCCTCACCGTGCATTAGGAGAATACACACGTCCTCTTTCAGGCAGATTTGTGACATCTTTAGTTAAATGGAGCTTCTTAATTTTTGCCCTGATGGTGGAAATAGGGATTTTCAATGCTTTAGCTATTTTCTTACAGCCACTTTCTTTTTTGTGAAGCTCAACAATCTTTTGCTGCACATCAGAACTATATTTTTTGGTTTCACTCATTGTGATAAATGATTAAGGGAATTAGGCTTTTATGCCTCCTTATATTTATACTCCTGTTAAACAAGACATCATAGCTTGACAAATACATGTTCCTTGTCACCCTGGTGTGCTAAAAAATGTACATATTAATGTAAATATACTTCAGAGATATTTTACTCATTTAAAATTCTAGGGGTACCAACAATTGTGGCCAATGTGGAGAAAAGCATTTATTTCATAATGTGATTTACCCCCCCATTTTCAATTATTTTACTTAAATGAAAGGTTGGATTTTTGTGACTTTTTTTAAATAAAAGATCAAAAGGATAAACAATGCAGATTATTTTTTTACAGCCATATTTCATCATATTTACCAGGGGTACCAACAATTTTGACCATGACTGTATGCATACACACATATATATATATATATATATATATATATATATATATATATATATATATATATATATATATATATATATATATATATATATATATATATATATATATATATGCATACAATCATGGTCAAAATTGTTGTTATTTAAAAAAATGTAATTCATTTATGTGAAGGTAACAAAAAATGTAACTAATTATATAATGGTGTTTAGTTTCTAAGCAAACAGCACGGCTTTAGGGAAGAGAAAACACTTCCAATATCCTTTGTTGTAACATCAAAGGCTGTACATCCAATAAAATCCTTCAGCACGAACACATCTGCTGTTTTGGTAGAAGCTAGCCAAATTACGCAGATGCCAACATGGACAGGTTGCAAAACATGCCCTTAAAGGGTTAGTTCACCCAAAAATGAAATTGATGTCATTAATGACTCACCCTAATGTCATTCCACACCCGTAAGACATCCGTTCATGTTCAGAACACAGTTTAAGATATTTAATAATTAGTCCGAGAGCGTATCCAAGTGTATGCACACCATACTGTCCATGTCCAGAAAGATAATAAAAACATCATCAAAGTAGTCCATATGTGACATCAGTTGGTTACTTAAAATCTCTTGAAGCATCAAAAATACATTTTGGTCCAAAAATCATAAAAACTACGACTTTATTCAGCATTGTCTTCTCTTCCTGGTTTGTTTTCAATCCTCAAATAAAGATTCAAACGGTTATGAATACCAATACATGATTCGGATCGCCAACATTACGTGATTTCAGGAGTTTGGCAGGACTCACGCAGTTTGACACGCGATCCGAATCATGAATCAATAAGCTGATTCATAACCGTTTGAATCTTTATACTGCTTTGATACTACTGCAAACCGGGAACACCCTACATGAGCTGCAGTTTTGGAGATGCTCCAACCCATTTTAATTTACTTTATTTTTTATTGTTTTTAACATTGAATAATACTGAAGAAATTGAAATTATGGCAGAACATTAAGCCAGCCTCATGAGGCAGTCACCTGGAATGGTTTTCCAAGAATCTTAAGGGAGTTCCTAGAAGTGCTGAGTACTTTTTGGCTGCTTTTCCTTCACTCTCTGGTCCAACTCATCCCAAGCCATCACAATTGGATTTAGATCGGGTCAGGCCAGGGTCAGGATTGTGGAGGCCAGGTCATCTGATGCAGCACTCCACTATCCTTCTTGGACAAATAGCTCTTAAATAATCTAGAGGTGTGTTTGGGGTCATTGTCCTGTTGGAAAAATAATGATAGCCCCACTAAATGCAAACCAGATGTCGCTGCAAAATGCTGTGGTAGCCATGCTGGTTAAGCGTGGCCTCAATTTTGACTAAGTCTCCAACAAATCATCCCCAAAACATCACACCTCCTCCTCCATACTTCACAGTGGGAACCACACATTCAGGAACACAAAGACACAGCGGTTAGGATTAAAAATCTCAAATTTGGACTCATTAGGCCAAAAGACAGTTTTTCACTGATTTAAAGTCCATTCCTTGCATTTCTTGGCCCAAGCAAGTCTCTTTTGCTTGTTGTTCTTCAAAAGTCATGGTTTCTATGCCACAATTCAATCATGAAGGCCTGACTCACGCAGTCTCCTCTGAACAGTCGATGTTTAAGTATGTCTGCCACTTGAATTCCGGGAAAATCATTTATGTGGGCTGTAATCTGAGGTGCAGTAAATCGGCAGTTCCTGAGGCTGGTAATTCGCATCTTATTTTCTGCAGCAGATGTAGCTCTTGGTCTTCCTTTCCTGGGATGGTACTCATGAGAGCCAATTTCATCATTGAATGTTTTGGTGACTGAATTTGGGAATACTTAGGAATGTTCTTTAGATTTTTCGGACTCACTGACCTTCATTTCTTAAAGTAATTATGGACTGTCTTATCTCTTTACTTAACTGTAGAGTACTGTTAACTTGTAGTAGCACTAATAGGGCTACTGACTCTGTACCCACTCTTCCTCTGCACAAGACAAGTTATGGTCTAAAGCACATTAAGGTGGAAAGTAATGTCACAAATGAACTCTTGACAAGGCGCAACCATTCCAGGGGACTACCTTATGAATTTAATGAGAGAATGTCATAAATGTAGCTACTTTGAACAATATATATAATTGTAACCGTTTATAATAATATTTATAATAAGTCACTTATTAGTAAACGATGAAATAATCATTTACAAAACATGACTCTACATTCATAAATATGCTACCATTTCATGAATGTTTTGTTAATTCAGATACAAGATATTTATAAATTATTAGTTAATACATTCATAAATTATTAATAAGTGGTATGCTATACCGCCTATATCTGTAGATATAAGTGCTAAATGTTTTATACTTTAGATTAGGGGATGCAGAAAGCTTTGGAAATGATTTACACATCATCTATAACAGGCGCTGGACATCGCAGTGTAAGTGCTAACTGGTGAGACTGTCTTCTCTGACACACATGGAGTCTTTAACCACTGAGCAGCTGAAGTGAGCTTTAGTGGAACTGGTTTACATTACTACTAGATCAAAGCATTCATTACCCACCCAAGTTTGACAACTACTTCAATGATTTGTAAGTGATAAATAGTTATCAACTAATAACTTATCAACTATCTACTATTGATCTGTTTGATTTGCAAAATCAGATCAAAAGGTTGGACGTGAGGTTATTTTAGCCTACTAACCTGACTCCTCTTTCTACAGATTGGTTGCACGTGAGGGAAAAAAAAGCTTCCTTCCACTTAAGAGTTGTATACTTTTAAGCACTTTTTATTTTAATATATATCTTTACATAAATATTATTGTCTATTTTAAAAAACAATGATTTCGTATAGCCTATTGCGCTTGAGGGAAAAAGCTTCCTTCCATTAAGAAGAGTTGTGTATTTTTAAGCAATTTACTCTTTACACAAATATTATTTTCTACTTAAAAAAACTATAATTCCGTTATCTTTCTAACGCAATTAATGGCTCCGCACTTTCTAAATATCGTTGCACGTGAGGGGAAAAAGCTTTCTTCCACTTAAGAAAAGTTTAAGCACTTTATGTCGCTTTACTTTTTTTTTTTTTCTTAAAAACTATAATGTCGTTATTTTTCTGACCCATCTAATTACTCATCCGTGCTTCTAATAGGTTGAGCACACTTTTCTCAGAGATATTCAATTTTGATTATGCATATTGTTTTTTTAAATGGTCTTTCGTGTAGCCTAGTTCATATGACCACTTTGCAGTATTTCATCAACATCAAAAGCCTATTCAGTTTTATTGTACAAAATAAAATATTTTAAGTTAAATGCAGAGTAAGAGAGGTGAAGATCAATATTTGTGTAGCCTGCCTGACACAGTATTTTCACAGACGTCGAATCTCTCATAGACTACAGTAGTAGCCTATTTAAAATGCCATAAATGCATCAGTTATATTCTCAATTTAAATTACAGAGCCATCCCTACAACGTTTTTAGGTTAACTATAGAAGAGACTACTATAAGATTAGTGTGTGTCGGACTCGCAAAAACGGAGTGCGTGCATCAGAATGGTTGCATGATATCGGTCACGCTCAGCCGGGCACATTACGATGAACTTGAATGCACATTAAATGAAAGGCTTTTAGGAGATTATCCACACATTTTCCCCACGCCTTTATTTGAGACTGGCCTTTATTTGTTCATGCTGACCATGCCCCCAGCCACTATCAGAGGCCCAAGGTTTAATTGCCTACAGGCTTTTATTTGAGGAATATACGGTAATCATGTTTTGTAAATGATTAGTTCATTATTAACTAATTATTAATACATTACTATTATTAATAATACCTAAATTAACAAGACATTCGTAAAATGTAAGCATATGACCTATTAATCATTTATGAACATAAAATCATGTTTTGTAAATGATTAATTCATTATTAATTAATAACTTTTGAGAGACTTATAACTGAATGTTATTACATGAAACATTCTGGGTTGTTTAGAACGTTTTTGTTTACTACAAATTCCATGTGCTATTTCATAGCTTGGAAGTCTTGCCTATTAATGCACAATGTTTAAAATAATAATCAAAAACAAAACAAAAAAACACTGAAGCAGAAGGTGTGTCCAAACCTTTGACTGGTACTCATTTATATCTAAATAAATACATAACTTATGTGTGATTATATGGCTTTTTTTTTTTTTACTTTTGTATGATAATATGCAGCTGTTGGGTTAACACACACATGATATGGTAACACTTAATTTTAAGGTTCAGTTATTAACTATTAACTAGTTGATTATTAGTGTGCATATTACTAGGATATTGGCTGTTTATTAGAACGTATAAAGCACATATTAATGCCTTATTCTGCATGACCTTATTCTAAATCCCTTAATCCTACCTACCCAATACCTAAACTTAAATGTTACAAAAACTACCTTGCTAACTAATAAGCAGTAAATTAGGAGTTTATTTAGGCAAAAGTCATAGTGAATATGTGTTCCCCATACTAAAGTGTATGATATCAAATGTAAAACATGGGTCCGGAAGCTAAACCCGTTGGGAAGCACTTGTCTGTCTGAAGCAAGACTTTAGTTCAACACTTATTGTCGGTATTTGACATGTCAGATTTAGCATAATTGAATATTCCACACAGATTGTATGTCTGATCTTACTGAGCATGTTGAGCAGGCTGCTCTTGCCCGCGTTGGTGCTTCCAGCGATGACCACCTGAACACCACTGCGCAGGCGCTCTCCTCTCCGCTGATCTGAGAGGTGATTTTCCATATCGGTCTGCAGCTGCCGAACAGCTGTGTCCACTGCAGCAGACAAAACACTCAGCTCAACGCATCAAGGTTAAAAAAAAATATCACATTGATGCTGTAATTTTACATTTTGTAAACTAAAATGCAATATTTAAATTAACATAAGGGCTTTAACTCTAAAGGACATGGATAAAACATAACTTACAAATCCACAGAGCTATTGCACACTAGAAGTAGGTCAATGAGGAAAGACTATTTTTCATGACCTCTATCAGTGGCTTTACAGCCCGTTAGTAACTCTCAGAGGAAGAAGATGGTCTGTGACAGGTTTGTTCCTTGACGCACAAATGAAATCCCTCAATTCTCCAGAGCAAAAGACTCTGTCATGTAAATATAACACTTAAAGCATCTAAGTAACATTGGACAAATGATGGCAGGGGCATCAACTGTACATGCAGTATTCTTCAGGCACTACGACTATGTCTCTATATGGCCTGTCAATTGCGACATTCAATGGCCCTTCTCTCAACAGCTGCTGTGGTTTTACCAACAGGAAAGTCTCACAAAACATTCTGGAAATGAATCACTGTTTTAACCAATCCATTTAAGGAGACATACCATCATTTAAGATTCCATCCTCTATGAGTTCATCCTCACTGAAGTCGATGAATGCCTCTACGTGCGCCAAGCACTAAATTGAAAACACACACATACAACAATTAAGTCATAATTCCACAGAATGTAGTTCAGCGGTTTACTAATGCTTTGAGAACAGTTCAATAAACTAAGTTGATGTTGAGTAACGTACACTACCATTCAAAAGTTGGGGGTTAGTAGGTTTGTTTTATGATTTTGGTAATAAATTAATACTTTTATTCATCAATGATGCATTTGTTTGATCAAAAGTGATATTTATTGTTACAAAAGTTACACAATTTCTATTTCAAATAAATGCTGTTCTTTTGAAATGTCTATTCATCAAAGAACTACTGTTTTCAATATTGATAAGACAAAATGGTTCTTAATCATCAAATCAGCATATTAGAATGCAAGGATCATGAGTGCTGTAATAAATTACATTTTAAAATATATTGAAATAAAAAAACATTTCTTTTAAATCATAATAATATTTCACAATATTACTATTTAGGGCCCAAGCCCTGAAAGGGCGCAGAGCCCTATTGTTCTTCTAAGGATTATTATTAGGGCCCAAGCCCTGAAAGGGCGCAGAGCCCTATTGTTCTTCTAAGGATTATTATTAGGGCCCAAGCCCTGAAAGGGCGCAGAGCCCTATTGTTCTTCTAAGGATTATTATTATTATTATTATTATTATTATTATTTTAACCCGACTATTTGGGCATTTTCAAGGCCCTTCCCATGCTCGAAAACTCTTGAAACTTTGCACACGCATCAGAATGCGCGGCCATCAGGGCCGGGCTGAGGCTGGGACCCGGGCGTGGCAGGGGGGCTCGACAGCGCCCCCTAAAGTGGGGTCTGAAAACGGGGTCTATAAATAAAACACACTTGCACGTACATATATGAAACTCGGTACACATATAGAGCTCATCGGGCCGAACAACTTTCGTGCTCTAAGTTATGTGTCAGCCCAACAGGAAGTGAGCTATTATGGGTTGTTCAGAAAACGCATGCTCTGGAATTTGCGATACTCCTCCTAGACGATTGACCCGATCAGCACCAAACTCGGACAGCATGAAGTCAAGACACTGAGGATGCTAAATTGCGAGCAACTTTTTGATATCTCAAACGGTTTGGCCGTGGCGAAGAGACGAATTTATAGCGAGAAAAAGGAAACAGGAAGTGTTTTAAAACTTTTGCATACATTAATTCATTTTGATGAAACTTCAGCTTTGTGTTCGTTGTAAGAGGCTGATCACATTGATATGACTTTTGTGAGACAAAGTTATAGCGCCACCAACTGGCAGCAGGAAGTGTCACTTTTGTCCAAAGTGGGGGGTTAGTTTTATCTGCAGTCACCAAACTTGGTATATATATTGTACTTTTCGAGCCGGACAACTTTCTAATTTACAGTCATTAGCTCTGACCAACAGGAAGTCAGATAATTTGGTTGGAAGATAACACAAAGTGGAAAGCGAGCTCTGAGTTTTTACCTTCTCCTCAAAAGCGATTCATTCAATCTCCTCCAAACTCGGACAACATGAAGTAAATATACAGAAGATGCTAAAATGTGAACGGTTATTGGATATCTCAAACGGTTTTCCCTTAGTAAAAGCCTAAAAAAGACCAAATTGGGACACAAGTAATGGTTCATAAATAAGGCTATACTCCCACCTGCTGGTTATTCTATATATCACACTGTTTTTTTTTTCCTGTTTTTTCAACACTCATGCTCTCCCTTAAATGACCAGTAGAGGGCAATATTGTATAAGTTTTCAAGCAAAAAACCTTGCCTCTGTGTGTGTGTGTGAATGGTTTTCTAGCCTGGTGGGGACTTAAACCTGAAGGCACACAGACTCATGGGGACTTCCCAATGGGTACAAAAGCTTATAAATCACACAGAATGAGTTCTTTTGAAGAAAGTTTTGTGTGATGGGTAGGTTTTGGGGCAGGGGCAGTGTAGGATGACAGAATATATGGTTTGTACAGCATAAAAACCATTACGTCTATGAGTCCCCAGAAAGATAGTGAACCAGACATGAGTGTGTGTGTATGTGTGTGTGTTTGTGGGTGGGTGTGTGTGTTGTGGATGGGGGATGGGGGATGGTGGATGGGCTTAACTGATAAGAGTTGCCTGCAGCATACTTCAGCATTACTACTGTGTGTGTGCGTGTTCTTTTTTCTAGCCTGGTGGGGACTTCAACCTGAATGCACACAGACTCATGGAGACACGTGTCACTGATTTCTACAGTGTGTGTGTGTGTGTGTGTGTGTGTGTGTGTGTGTGTGTGTGTGTGTGTGTGTGTGTGTGTGTGTGTGTGTGTGTGTGTGTGTGTGTGTGTGTGTGTGTGTGTGTGTGTGTGTGTGTGTGTGTGTGTGTGTGTGTGTGCGCGTGTGTGTGTTCTTTTTTCTAGCCTGGTGGGGACTTCAACCTGAATGCACACAGACTCATGGGGACATGTGTCACTGATTTCTACAGTGTGTGTGTGTGTGTGTGTCTGTGTGTGTCTGTGTGTGTGTGCCACTCTTCTGTCTAAAAAGATTACCTCTCAATGCTGTGCTTTGGCCTGCATTAAAGGATAAAACATATTATTCTGGGTTTGAATAAAAAAATAAATGTATAAAACCAGTTTATTTGTAGGGCATTGACAATATTGTTTTATATAATTAGCTAAATATTTGTGTAAATACAAATAATTATTAATAAAAAATATATAAATATAAAAAAACATTACTAACAAAGGAAAAAACACATTTGAGTGTCTTTAAAAAAAAAAAAAGTAGTGTAACTTAAAAATTAGAAGATTAATGCCTTTTGTTTAAGGACAAAAATGAGAACCAATAAGCTATTGGTTTGATTTTGTGTCTCTGTCACAACCCCCCCCCCCCCCCCCCCCCTCTCAGGATCACTCTATGTGTGTGTGTGTGTGTGTGTGGAGGGGATCTCTCTCACTCTGTGTGTGTGTGTGTGTGTGTGTGTGTGTGTGTGTGTGTGTGTGTGTGTGTGTGTGTGTGTGTGTGTGTGTAGGGGGTCTCTCTCACTCTGTGTGTGTGTGTCACCTTGTCTCTTGTTTTTTCATAATTTAACCCTTTCATATCATAGGCTATCACAAATATCTATCACTTTATTGTGAAAAATAAGTAAAACAAAAACATATATTATATCTTTAATTAAATACTGGTCTTGTGAACTTACAAAATTTTGAGCTGCAAAAAATACATTTGCACATAATTGAAAGTGATATGCTAAATACTTTTCTATAACATGGGCTTTAAAGAAGGTCATGTGCTGTGTTTGCAAAGGTCACGTATGACACCTCTTTAAACTAATTATTTATTGATAGAATTCAAATGGATAAAAAAAAATGTTTCACATGATCTTATAAAAGTGGCTGTTTATAATAAACTTCCATAAATTATATGCACGGATATTACTCTTACCTGACACCGATATTAAAATCATTGTTGCGGTCTCTGTGATTTGGCTTAATTTATTTTTAAGAGAAGTGTAAGGATAATACAACATCAGCATTTGGACAGTATTCTGCACTCATTTTGAAATTGACATTTGACGTCATCTGACATAAAATTAATGAATAAAATGTAATTGATCTCAGAGATGTGAGTGTTGTGGTTCCTGGTCATAGCGGCACCAGTTGCTGCAGTTAATGAGGTGAATTCAAATGACTTTGACATAGTCCCTTTATTTATTTTTTCCCATATTAAATGCCTATTGGCCTGCTGTGCACAGTTAAACTGATGCCACCAGGGTGGCGGTGCCACCGGCTTGGGCCCGTCATCGCTGCTCGTTATTATTATTATTATTATCTTTTCGCCTTTTGGGCATTTTTGGGGCCCTTCCCATGCTCGAAAACTCTTGAAACTTTGCACACGCATTGGAATGCGCGGCCAACAGGGTCTGGCAAAGGCCTTTGCCCCGGGCGTGGCAGGGGGGCTCAACAGCGCCCCCTTGAAAAACTGGGTCTATATATTAAACACACTTGCACGTACATGTATGAAACTCGGTACACATATAGATCTCATCGGGCCAAACAACATCCGCACTCATAGTCATAAGCTTCGCCCAACAGGAAGTGAGCTATTATGGGTTGTTCGGAAAACGCATGCTCTGGAATTTGCGATACTCCTCCTAGACGATTCACCCGATCAGCACCAAACTCGGTCAGCATGAAGTCAACACACTGAGGATGCTAAATTGCAAGCAACTTTTTGATATCTCAAACGGTTTGGCCGTGGCGAAGAGACAAATTTATGGCGAGAAAAGGGAAACAGGAAGTGTGTTATAACTTTTGCATACATTAATTCATTTTGATGAAACTTCAGCTGTGTGTTCGTTGTAAGAGGCCGATCACATGGATATGACTTTTGTGAGTCAAAGTTATAGCGCCACCAACTGGCAGCAGGAAGTGTGTCACTTTTGTCCAAAGTGGGGGGGTTAGTTTTATCTACATTCACCAAACTCGGTATATATATTGTACATTTCGAGCCGGACAACTTTCCAATTTACAGTCATTAGCTGTGACCAACAGGAAGTCAGATAATTTGGTTGGAAGATAACAAGAAGTGGCAAAGCGAGCTCTGAGTTTTTACCTTCTCCTCAAAAGCGATTCATTCAATCTCCTCCAAACTCGGACAACATAAAGTAAATATACAGAAGATGCTAAAATGCGAACGGTTATTGGATATCTCAAACGGTGTTCCCGTAGCAAAAGCCTAAAAAACACAAAATAAGAACACAAGTGCCTGGTTCATAAATAAGGCTATACTCCCACCTGCTGGTTATTCTCTATATCACACTGTTTTTTTGTTTTGTTTTTTTTTCAACACTTATGCTCTCACTTAAATGACCAGTAGAGGGCAATATTGTATAAGTTTTCAAGCAAAAAAACCTTACCTCTGTGTGTGTGTGTGAATGGTTTTCTAGCCTGGTGGGGACTTAAACCTGAATGCACACAGACTCATGGGGACTTCCCAATGGGTACAAAAGCTTATAAATCAAACAGAATGAGTTACTTTGAAAAGGTGAAAATGCAGAAAGTTGTGTGATGGGAAGGTTTTGGGGTAGGAGCAGTGTAGGAGGACAGAATATATGGTTTGTACAGCATAAAAACCATTACATCTATGGTGAGTCCCCAGAAAAAGATAGTGAACCAGACATGAGTGTGTGTGTGTGTGTGTGTGTGTGTGTGTGTGTGTGTGTGTGTGTGTGTGTGTGTGTGTGTGTGTGTGTGTGTGTGTGTGTGTGTGAGGGGCAGGGGCAGGGGTGGGGGGGGGTGAAGGGGGGTGTTGTGGATGGGGGGATGGGCTGAGCTGATTTGAGTTGCCTGCAGCATACTTCAGCATTACTACTGTGTGTGTGTGTGTGTGTGTGTGTGTGTGTGTGTGTGTGTGTGTGTGTGTGTGTGTGTGTGTGTGTGTGTGTGTTGTTCTAGCCTGGTGGGGACTTCAACCTGAATGCACACAGACTCATGGGGACACGTGTCACTGTAGGGGCCTAAATTGAGGTCCCAATGGGTACAAAAGCTTATAAATCATAGAGAATGAGTTCTTTTGAAAATGTAAAAATGCAGAAAGTTTTGTGAAATGGGTAGGTTTAGGGGTAGGGGCAGGAGGACAGAATATATGGTTTGTAAAGCATAAAAACCATTACGTCTATGAGTCCCCAGAAAGATAGTGAACCAGACATGAGTGTGTGTGTGTGTGTGTGTGTGTGTGTGTGTGTGTGTGTGTGTGTGTGTGTGTGTGTGTGTGTGTGTGTGTGTGTGTGTGTGTGTGTGTGTGTGTGTGTGCGTGTGCGCTAAAAAGATTACCTCTCAATGCTGTGCTTTGGCCTGCATTAAAGGATAAAACATATTATTCTGGGTTTGAATAAAAAAATAAATGTATAAAACCAGTTTATTTGTAGGGCATTGACAATATTGTTTTATATAATTAGTTAAATAATTGTGTTAATACAAATAATTATTAATAAAACATAAATATTTAAAAAAAAATACTAACAAAGGAAAAAACACATTTAATTGTCTTTTTCAACAAAAAGTAATTGGTGTGTGTAACTTAAAAATGAGAAGATTAATGTTTAAGGACAAAAATGATAACCAATGAGCTACCGGTATATAGAATAACCAGAAGTTGGGAGTGTAGCCTTATTCAGTAACCAGGTTGGATATGTCCTAGGGAACACTGTTTTGAAGATAAAACTATTGTTGTTATTGCAAAACAGTGTTTTCAGACAGTGAAATAAAAACAATAATCTCTCTCAGTTTAGATTTTGTGTCTGTCATTCCCCCTCCCCCCTCCCTCTCCCTCTCTTAGGATCACTATGTGTGTGTGTGTGTGTGTGTGTGTGTGTGTGTGTGTGTGTGTGTGTGTGTGTGTGTGTGTGTGTGTGTGTGTGTGTGTGTGTGTGTGTGTGTGGAGGGGGTCTCTCTCACTCTGTGTGTGTGTCACCTTTTCTCTTGTGTTTTCATAATTTAACCCTTTCATATCATAGGCTATCACAAATATCTATCACTTTATTGTGAAAAATAAGTAAAAAACAAAAACATATATTATATCTTTAATTAAATACTGGTCTTCTGAACTTACAAAATTTTGAGCTGCAAAAAATATATTTGCACATAATTGAAAGTGATGTCCTAATACTTTTAATTGTTTTCTATAACATGGGCTTTAAAGAAGGTCATGTGCTGTGTTTGCAAAGATCACGTATGACACCTCTTTAAACTAATTATTTATTGATAGAATTCAAATGGATAAAAAAAGTTAATTTCACATGATCTTATTAAAGTGCCTGTTTATAATAAACTTCCATAAATTATATGCACGCATATTACTCTTACCTGACACTGATATTAAAATAATTGTTGCGGTCTCTGTGATTTGGCTTAATTTAATTTTTAAGAGAAGTGTAAGGATAATACAACTTCAGCATTTGGACAGTGTTCTGCACTGATTTGAAATTGACATTTGACATCATCTGACATAAAATTAATGAATAAAATGTAATTGATCTCATAGATGTGAGTGTTGTGGTTCCTGGTCATAGCAGCACCAGTTGCTGCAGTTAATGAGGTGAATTCAAATGACTTTGACATAGTCCCTTTATTTATTTTTTCCCATATTAAATGCCTATTGGCCTGCTGCGCACAGTTAAACTGATGCCACCGGGGTGGCGGTGCCCCCGGCTTGGGCCCGTCATCGCTGCTCGCAGCTTTAATTATTATTATTATTATTATTATTATTATTATTATTTTAACCCGACTATTTGGGCATTTTGGGGGCCCTTCCCATGCTCGAAAACTCTTGAAACTTTGCACACGCATCAGAATGCGCGGCCATCAGGGCCGGGCTGAGGCTGGGAGCCGGGCGTGGCAGGGGGGCTCGACAGCGCCCCCTAAAGTGGGGTCTGAAAACGTGGTCTATAAATCAAACACACTTCCACGTACATATATGAAACTCGGTACACATATAGAGTTCATCGGGCCGAACAACTTTTTGTGCTCTAAGTTATGTGTCAGCCCAACAGGAAGTGAGCTATTATGGGTTGTTCGGAAAACGCATGCTCTGGAATTTGCGATACTCCTCCTAGACGATTCACCCGATCAGCACCAAACTCGGTCAGCATGAAGTCAAGACACTGAGGATGCTAAATTGCAAGCAACTTTTTGATACCTCGAACGGTTTGGCCGTGGCGAAGAGACAAATTTATGGCGAGAAAAGGGAAACAGGAAGTGTGTTATAACTTTTGCATACATTAATTCATTTTGATGAAACTTCAGCTGTGTGTTCATTGTAAGAGGCCGATCACATGGATATGACTTTTGTAAGTCAAAGTTATAGCGCCACCAACTGGCAGCAGGAAGTGTGTCACTTTTGTCCAAAATGGGGGGGTTAGTTTTATCTACATTCACCAAACTCGGTATATATATTGTACATTTCGAGCCGGACAACTTTCTAATTTACAGTCATTAGCTCTGACCAACAGGAAGTCAGATAATTTGGTTGGAAGATAACAAGAAGTGGCAAAGCGAGCTCTGAGTTTTTACCTTCTCCTCAAAAGCGATTCATTCAATCTCGTCCAAACTCGGACAACATGAAGTAAATATACAGAAGATGCTAAAATGCGAACGGTTATTGGATATCTCAAACGGTGGTCCCGTAGCAAAAGCCTAAAAAACACAAAATAAGAACACAAGTGCCTGGTTCATAAATAAGGCTATACTCCCACCTGCTGGTTATTCTCTATATCACACTGTTTTTGTTTTGTTTTTCAACACTTATGCTCTCACTTAAATGACCAGTAGAGGGCAATATTGTATAAGTTTTCAAGCAAAAAAACCTTACCTCTGTGTGTGTGTGAATGGTTTTCTAGCCTGGTGGGGACTTAAACCTGAATGCACACAGACTCATGGGGACTTCCCAATGGGTACAAAAGCTTATAAATCAGACAGAATGAGTTCTTTTGAAAAGGTGAAAATGCAGAAAGTTGTGTGATGGGTAGGTTTTGGGGTAGGAGCAGTGTATGAGGACAGAATATATGGTTTGTACAGCATAAAAACCATTACATCTATGGTGAGTCCCCAGAAAAAGATAGTGAACCAGACATGAGTGTGTGTGTGTGTGTGTGTGTGTGTGTGTGTGTGTGTGTGTGTGAGGGGCAGGGGCAGGGGTGGGGGACTGAAGGGGGGTGTTGTGGATGGGGGGATGGGCTGAGCTGATTTGAGTTGCCTGCAGCATACTTCAGCATTACTACTGTGTGTGTGTGTGTGTGTGTGTGTGTGTGTGTGTGTGTGTGTGTGTGTGTGTGTGTGTGTGTGTGTGTGTGTGTTGTTCTAGCCTGGTGGGGACTTCAACCTGAATGCACACAGACTCATGGGGACACATGTCACTGTAGGGGCCTAAATTGAGGTCCCAATGGGTACAAAAGCTTATAAATCATACAGAATGAGTTCTTTTGAAAATGTAAAAATGCAGAAAGTTTTGTGAAATGGGAAGGTTTAGGGGTAGGGGCAGGAGGACAGAATATATGGTTTGTAAAGCATAAAAACCATTACGTCTATGAGTCCCCAGAAAGATAGTGAACCAGACATGAGTGTGTGTGTGTGTGTGTGTGTGTGTGTGTGTGTGTGTGTGTGTGTGTGTGTGTGTGTGTGTGTGTGTGTGTGTGTGTGTGTGTGTGTGTGTGTGTGTGTGTGCGTGCATGTGCGCTAAAAAGATTACCTCTCAATGCTGTGCTTTGGCCTGCATTAAAGGATAAAACATATTATTCTGGGTTTGAATAAAAAAATAAATGTATAAAACCAGTTTATTTGTAGGGCATTGACAATATTGTTTTATATAATTAGTTAAATAATTGTGTTAATACAAATAATTATTAAACATATAAATATTTTAAAAAAATTACTAACAAAGGAAAAAACACATTTAATTGTCTTTTTCAACAAAAAGTAATTGGTGTGTGTAACTTAAAAATGAGAAGATTAATGTTTAAGGACAAAAATGATAACCAATGAGCTACCGGTATATAGAATAACCAGAAGGTGGAAGTGTAGCCTTATTTAGTAACCAGGTTGGATATGTCCTAGGGAACACTGTTTTGAAGATAAAACTATTGTTGTTATTGCAAAACAGTGTTTTCAGACAGTGAAATAAAAACAATGATCTCTCACTGTTTAGATTTTGTGTCTGTCATTCCCCCTCCCCCCTCCCTCTCCCTCTCTTAGGATCACTATGTGTGTGTGTGTGTGTGTGTGTGTGTGTGTGTGGAGGGGGTCTCTCTCACTCTGTGTGTGTGTCACCTTTTCTCTTGTGTTTTCATAATTTAACCCTTTCATATCATAGGCTATCACAAATATATATCACTTTATTGTGAAAAATAAGTAAAAAACAAAAACATATATTATATCTTTAATTAAATACTGGTCTTCTGAACTTACAAAATTTTGAGCTGCAAAAAAATATATTTGCACATAATTGAAAGTGATGTCCCAATACTTTTAATTGTTTTCTATAACATGGGCTTTAAAGAAGGTCATGTGCTGTGTTTGCAAAGATCACGTATGACACCTCTTTAAACTAATTATTTAATGATAAAATAATTCCATAAATTTTATGCACGCATATTACTCTTACCTGACACTGATATTAAAATCATTGTTGCGGTCTCTGTGATTTGGCTTAATTTATTTTTAAGAGAAGTGTAAGGATAATACAACTTCAGCATTTGGACAGTATTCTGCACTCATTTGAAATTGACATTTGACATCATCTGACATAAAATTAATGAATAAAATGTAATTGATCTCAGAGATATGACTGTTGTGGTTCCTGGTCATAGCAGCACCAGTTGCTGCAGTTAATGAGGTGAATTCAATTGACTTTGACATAGTCCCTTTATTTATTTTTTCCCATATTAAATGCCTATTGGCCTGCTGTGCACAGTTAAGCTGATGCCACCGGGGTGGCGGTGCCACCGGCTTGGGCCCGTCATCGCTGCTCGCAGCTTTAATTATTATTAGGGCCCAAGCCCTGAAAGGGCGAAGAGCCCTATTGTTCTTCTAAGGATTATTAGGGCCCAAGCCCTGAAAGGGCGAAGAGCCCTATTGTTCTTCTAAGGATTATTATTATTATTATTATTATCTTTTCGCCTTTTGGGCATTTTTGGGGCCTTTCCCATGCTCGAAAACTCTTGAAACTTTGCACACGCATCGGAATGTGCGGCCAACAGGGTCTGGCAGAGGCCTTTGACCCGGGCGTGGCAGGGGGGCTCAACAGCGCCCCCTTGAAAAACTGGGTCTATATATTAAACACACTTGCACGTACATGTATGAAACTCGGTACACTTATAGATCTCATCGGGCCAAACAACTTCCGCACTCATAGTCATAAGCTTCGCCCAACAGGAAGTGAGCTATTATGGGTTGTTCGGAAAACGCACGCTCTGGAATTTGCGATACTCCTCCTAGACGATTCACCCGATCAGCACCAAACTCGGTCAGCATGAAGTCAAGACACTGAGGATGCTAAATTGCGAGCAACTTTTTGATACCTCGAACGGTTTGGCCGTGGCGAAGAGACAAATTTATGGCGAGAAAAGGGAAACAGGAAGTGTGTTATAACTTTTGCATACATTAATTCATTTTGATGAAACTTCAGCTGTGTGTTCGTTGTAAGAAGCCGATCACATGGATATGACTTTTGTGAGTCAAAGTTATAGCGCCACCAACTGGCAGCAGGAAGTGTGTCACTTTTGTCCAAAATGGGGGGGTTAGTTTTATCTGCAGTCACCAAACTCAGGATATATATTGTACATTTCGAGCCGGACAACTTTCTAATTTACAGTCATTAGCTCTGACCAACAGGAAGTCAGATAATTTGGTTGGAAGTTAACAAAAAGTTGAAAACGAGCTCTGAGTTTTTACCTTCTCCTCAAAAGGGGATTCATTCAATCTCCTTCAAACTCGGACGACATGAAGTAAATATACAGAAGATGCTAAAATGCGAACGGTTATTGGATATCTCAAACGGTGTTCCCGTAGCAAAAGCTTAAAAAATACAAAAGAGAGACACAAGTAACTGGTTCATAAATAAGGCTATACTCCCACCTGCTGGTTATTCTTTATAGCACACTGTGTTTTTTTTTTTTTTTTTTTTCAACACATGCTCTCCCTTAAATGTCCAGTAGAGGGCAATATTGTATAAGTTTTCAAGCAAAAAAACCTTACCTCTGTGTGTGTGTGTGAATGGTTTTCTAGCCTGGTGGGGACTTAAACCTGAATGCACACAGACTCATAGGGACTTCCCAATGGGTACAAAAGCTTATAAATCAGACAGAATGAGTTCTTTTGAAAAGGTGAAAATGCAGAACGTTGTGTGATGGGTAGGTTTAGGGGTAGGAGCAGTGTAGGAGGACAGAATATGGTTTGTACAGCATAAAAACCATTATGTCTATGGTGAGTCCCCAAATAGATAGTGAACCAGACATGAGTGTGTGTGTGTGGGGGGTGGATGGGCTGAACTGATAAGAGTTGCCTGCAGCATACTTTAGCATTACTAGTGTGTGTGTGTGTGTGTGTGTGTGTGTGTGTGTGTGTGTGTGTGTGTGTGTGTGTGTGTGTTCTTTTTTCTAGCCTGGTGGGGACTTCAACCTGAATGCACACAGACTCATGGGGACATGTGTCACTGATTTCTACAGTGTGTGCGTGTGTGTGTGTGTGTGTGGGGGGGGGTTGTTGTGGATGGGGGATGGTGGATGGGCTTAACTGATAAGAGTTGCCTGCAGCATACTTCAGCATTACTACTGTGTGTGTGTGTGTGTGTGTGTGTGTTCTTTTTTCTAGCCTGGTGGGGACTTCAACCTGAATGCACACAGACTCATTGGGACACGTGTCACTGGTTTCTTCAGTGTGTGTGTGTGTGTGTGTGTGTGTGTGTGTGTGTGTGTGTGTGTATGTGTGTGTGTGTGTGTGTGAGAGCCACTCTTCTGTCTAAAAAGATTACCTCTCAATGCTGTGCTTTGGCCTGCATTAAAGGATTAAACATATTATTCTGGGTTTGAATAAAAAAAAATCATGTATAAAACCAGTTTATTTGTAGGGCATGGACAATATTGTTTTATATAATTAGTTAAATAATTGTGTTAATACAAATAATTATTAATAAAAAAATATAAATATTAAAAAAACATTACTAACAAAAGAAAAAACACATTTAATTGTCTTTAAAAAGAAAAGGAAAAAAAAAGTAGTGTGTGTAACTTAAAAAATGAGAAGATTAATGCCTTTTGTTTAAGGACAAAAATGAGAACCAATGAGCTACCGGCATATAGAATAACCAGAAGGTGGAAGTGTAGCCTTATTTAGCAACCAGGTTGGATATGTCCTAGGGAACACTGTTTTGAAGATAAAACTATTGTTGTTATTGCAAAACAGTGTTTTCAGACAGTGAAATAAAAACAATGTTCTCTCACTGTTTAGATTTTGTGTCTGTCATTCCCCCCTCCCCCCCCCCCCCTTCTCTCTCAGGATCACTCTGTGTGTGTGTGTGTGTGTGTGTGTGTGTGTGTGTGTGTGTGTGTGTGTGTGTGTGTGTGTGTGTGTGTGTGTGTGTGTGTGTGTGTGTGTGTGTGTGTGTGTGTGTGTGTGTGTGTGTGTGTGGAGGGGGTCTCTCTCACTCTGTGTATGTCGCCTTGTTTCTTGTTTTTCATAATTTAACCCTTTCATATCATAGGCTATCAGCAATATCTATCACTTTATTGTGAAAAATAAGTTTAAAAAAATGTATTATATATATATATATATATATAACACTGGTCTTCTGAACTTACAATATTTTGAGCTGCAAAAAATACATTTGCACATAATTGAAAGTGATATCCTAATACATTTTAATTGTTTTCTATAACATGGGCTTTAAAGAAGGTCATGTGCTGTGTTTGCAAAGATCACGTATGACACCTCTTTAAACTAATTATTTATTGATTAAAATTCAAATGGATAAAAAAATATAATTTCACATGATCTTATAAAAGTGGCTGTTTATAATAAACTTCTATAAATTTTATGCACGCATATTACTCTTACCTGACACTGATATTAAAATCATTGTTGCGGTCTCTGTGATTTGGCTTAATTTATTTTTAAGAGAAGTGTAAGGATAATACAACTTCAGCATTTGGACAGTATTCTGCACTCATTTTGAAATTGACATTTGACATCATCTGACATAAAATTAATGAATAAAATGTAATTGATCTCATAGATGTGAGTGTTGTGGTTCCTGATCATAGCAGCACCAGTTGCTGCAGTTAAAGGGTTACTTCAGCGTTTAGCATATGGCTTTGTATCAGTAGAAACCCTGGAGTATATTCAAATTATTGTGCTTTCCCCCCTCATATCTCCCTGAGACGAGAGATTTATGCATTTTATTTCTGGAAAAATTCCTCCTATGATGCAAAATGACGATTTTTGCATCATAGGAGGAATGTTTGCCCAGAGGCTAAAGACTACAGCCAGCAGAGGGAGCCATTTCCGCATGTTTTGAATCCGGAATTGGGGGATGGGAGATCACACTCAGCTTGCAGGGAGAGCTCAGCTTGCAGACAGGATCATTTAAACGGAGCTATGGTGAGCAATGTAAGTCTTTTAACATCTCAAATTCATTTCTATGAAAGTTAAGCTTGCAAAGGCATGAACTGAAACACGTGCCAGACTGAACTCCTGTGTGAATGTATGCCGCGAGTGTAGTCGCAATTACCTCAGCTCTCATCACTCGTGCAGTTAGTGCTCAGTGCTGTGATACTCGCGCGGCGACTCACTCATTATATTGAACAGACAGGTTCAGGTTTTAATTGTAGTGTCTTCTCTAACTCAGTCACAGAAGTTGGTAGCGTTGGGAATGGCCTCACGGGGCAGCGAAGCATTCTGGGAATTGTAGTCTTTCATCCCCATGGGACAAAAATACATTTTCTGTCTTTTCTCAGTCTAGAAGACACCAAATTCAAAAATAATTTCACATTTCTACTGCATTGATGACACAGTTTAAATACAGATTCATCTTCCCAGCGCTGAAGTACCCCTTTAATGAGGTGAATTCAAATGACTTTGACATAGTCCCTTTATTTATTTTTTCCCATATTAAATGCCTATTGCCTGCTGTGCACAGTTAAGCTGATGCCACCAGGGTGGCGGTGCCCCCGGCTTGGGCCCGTCATCGCTGCTCGCAGCTTTAATTTTTTTTTTTTTTTGTTATTATTTATTATTTTTTTACGCGACTATTTGGGCATTTTGGGGGCCCTTCCCATGCTCGAAAACTCTTGAAACTTTGCACACGCATCAGAATGCGCGGCCATCAGGGCCGGGCTGAGGCTGGGACCCGGGCGTGGCAGTGGGGCTCGACAGCGCCCCCTAAAGTGGGGTCTGAAAACGGGGTCTATAAATCAAACACACTTGCACGTACATATATGAAACTCGGTACACATATAGAGCTCATCGGGCCGAACAACTTTCGTGCTCTAAGTTAAGCGTCAGCCCAACAGGAAGTGAGCTATTATGGGTTGTTCGGAAAACGCATGCTGTGGAATTTGCGATACTCCTCCTAGACGATTCACCCGATCAGCACCAAACTCAGTCAGCATGAAGTCAACACACTGAGGATGCTAAATTGCGAGCAACTTTTTGATATCTCAAACGGTTTGGCCGTGGCAAAGAGATGAATTTATGGCGAGAAAAGGGAAACAGGAAGTGTGTTATAACTTTTGCATACATTAATTCATTTTGATGAAACTTCAGCTGTGTGTTCGTTATAAGAGGCCGATCACATGGATATGACTTTTGTGAGTCAAAGTTATAGCGCCACCAACTGGCAGTGGGAAGTGTCACTTTTGTCCAAAGCGGGGGGTTAGTTTTATCTACATTCACCAAACTCGGTATATATATTGTACTTTTCGAGCCGGACAACTTTCTAATTTACAGTCATTAGCTCTGACCAACAGGAAGTCTGATAATTTGGTTGGAAGATAACACAAAGTGGAAAGCGAGCTCTGAGTTTTTACCTTCTCCTCAAAAGCGATTCATTCAATCTCCTCCAAACTCGGACAACATGAAGTAAATATACAGAAGATGCTAAAATGCGAACGGTTATTGGATATCTCAAACGGTGTTCCCGTAGCAAAAGCCTAAAAAACACAAAATAAGCACACAAGTGCCTGGTTCATTAATAAGGCTATACTCCCACCTGCTGGTTATTCTATATATCACACGCTGTTTTTCTGTTTTTTTTTTTCCTGTTTTTTCAACACTTATACTCTCCCTTAAATGACCAGTAGAGGGCAATATTGTATAAGTTTTCAAGCAAAAAACCTTGCCTGTGTGTGTGTGTGTGAATGGTTTTCTAGTCTGGTGGGGACTTAAACCTGAATGCACACAGACTCATGGGACTTCCCAATGGGTACAAAAGCTTATAAATCAGACAGAATGAGTTCTTTTGAGGAAAGTTTTGTGTGATGGGTTGGTTTAGGGGCAGGAACAGTGTAGGATGACAGAATATATGGTTTGTACAGCATAAAAACCATTACGTCTATGAGTCCCCAGAAAGATAGTGAACCAGACATGAGTGTGTGTATGTGTGTGTGTTTGTGGGTGGGTGTGTGTGTTGTGGATGGGGGATGGTGGATGGGCTTAACTGATAAGAGTTGCCTGCAGCATACTTCAGCATTACTACTGTGTGTGTGTGTGTGTGTGTGTGTGTGTGTGTGTGTGTGTGTGTGTGTGTGTGTGTGTGTGTGTGTGAGCCACTCTTCTGTCTAAAAAGATTACCTCCCAATGCTGTGCTTTGGCCTGCATTAAAGGATAAAACATTTTATTCTGGGTTTGAATAAAAAAAATAATGTATAAAACCAGTTTATTTGTAGGGCTTTGACAATATTATTTTATATAATTAGTTAAATAATTGTGTTAATACAAATAAATATTAATAGAAAAATATAAATATAAAAAAACATTACTAACAAAAGAAAAAAACACATTTAATTGTCTTTTGAAACTTTTCCCCACAGTTTAGACTTTACTATTGTTTTGCTGAAAATCATGTTTAATCTAAATCTCACTTTGCCTCTCTCTCTCTCTCTCTCTCTCTCTCTCTCTCTCTCTCTCTCTCTCTCTCTCCGTATGTGTGTGTGTGTGTGTGTGTGTGTGTGTGTGTGTGTTTGTAGGGGGATGGTGCCAGCTTCATTTTGATTGTGAAAAGATTAGCTCATTGCTGTGTGCTTTGGCAAGCATTAAAGGATAAAAAAATATATTATTCTGGGTTACAATAAAATTATAGAACCAGTTAATTTGTAACAATAGAAAAAACACATTTGAGTTTCCTTTTCAAACAATGAAGTTTGTGTAACCTAAAAATAAGCAGATTAATGCCTTTTATTTGTGGATGAAAATGAGAGCAAATGATATAGAATAACAAGAAGGTGGGAAGTATAGCCTTAGTTATGAACCAGGTTGGATATGTCCTTGAGAACACAGTTTTAAAGATAAAACTATTGTTATTGCAAAACAGTGTTTCCAGACAGTGAAGAAGAAAAAAAAACTTTCTCCCACTGTTTAGATTATTATTTTTTTGTTTCTTTCAAATCTTGTTTCTTTCGGAATTAGACTCTGTCTCTCTGTCTGTCGTTCCCCTCCCCCCTCACTCTCCCTCTCTGAATTTCACTCTGTTTGGGTTGTTTGTTTGTGTGTGTGTGTGTGTGTGTGTGTGTGTGTGTGTGTGTGTGTGTGTGTGTGTGTCACCTTGTCTCTTGATTGTCATAATTTAAACCTTCATATCACAAATAACTATCACTTTAGTGTGAAAAATAAGTTTAAAAAAAAACAAAAAATATACTATATCTTTAATTAAATACTGGCCTTTTGAACTTACAACATTTTGAGCTGCAAAATATACATTTGCACATAATTGAAAGTGACCCATTATATCCTAATACATAAAAAAAAAATCTATATTTAAATTTCATAATAGGTGTGGCTTGTGGTCATAGGGGTACCAGCTGCTGTGATACATGTGGCATATTAGAGCAATTTTCAAATATTCTCCTGTTTAAATGCATATTGCCTGTCGTGCACATTCTCAGCGGTATAAAAACATGCTGCATGTTTTAGAGAGGTCGACTTTGACCAGTAAATATGGCATATTCAGATGACTTTGATATCGTTATTTTAAATTTAATTACATTTAAACATTTAAAAGTGGCTGTTTATAATACACTTCCATAAAATGTATGCAGGCATATTCCTCTTACCTGACACTGATATTAAAATAATTTTTGCGGTTTCTGTGATTTGGCTTTATTTTTTATTTTTTTATTTTAAAAAAATATTGAATGCCACACATATTGAAATAAAAACAAGCATGCTTTTTGCTGCATAAAATTGGTGAACAATCACAAGCTACGGTAGGTCAAAAACACATAAAGAGAAGTGTAAGGATAATACAACTTCAGCATTTGGACAGTGTTCTGCACTCATTTTGAAATTGACATTTGACATCATCTGACATAAAATTAATGAATAAAATGTAATTGATCTCAGAGATGTGACTGTTGTGGTTCCTGGTCATAGCAGCACTAGTTGCTGCAGTTAATGAGGTGAATTCAAATGACTTTGACATAGTCCCTTTATTTATTTTTTCCCATATTAAATGCCTATTGCCTGCTGTGCACAGTTAAGCTGATGCCACCGGGGTGGCGGTGCCCCCGGCTTGGGCCCGCCATCGCTGCTCGCAGCTTTAATTATTATTATTATTATTATTATTATTATTTTAACCCGACTATTTGGGCATTTTTGGGGCCCTTCCCATGCTCGAAAACTCTTGAAACTTTGCACACGCATCAGAATGCGCGGCCATCAGGGCCGGGCTGAGGCTGGGACCCGGGCGTGGCAGGGGGGCTCGACAGCGCCCCCTAAAGTGGGGTCTGAAAACGGGGTCTATAAATAAAACACACTTGCACGTACATATATGAAACTCGGTACACATATAGAGCTCATCGGGCCGAACAACTTTCGTGCTCTAAGTTATGTGTCAGCCCAACAGGAAGTGAGTTATTATGGGTTGTTCGGAAAACGCATGCTGTGGAATTTGCGATACTCCTCCTAGATGATTCACCCGATCAGCACCAAACTCGGTCAGCATGAAGTCAAGACACTGAGGATGCTAAATTGCAAGCAACTTTTTGATATCTCAAACGGTTTGGCCGTGGCGAAGAGATGAATTTATAGCGAGAAAAAGGAAACAGGAAGTGTGTTATAACTTTTGCATACATTAATTCATTTTGATGAAACTTCAGCTGTGTGTTCGTTGTAAGAGGACGATCACATGGATATGACTTTTGTGAGTCAAAGTTATAGCGCCACCAACTGGCAGCAGGAAGTGTCACTTTTGTCCAAAGTGGGGGGTTAGTTTTATCTGCAGTCACCAAACTCGGTATATATATTGTACTTTTCGAGCCGGACAACTTTCTAATTTACAGTCATTAGCTCTGACCAACAGGAAGTCAGATAATTTGGTTGGAAGATAACACAAAGTGGAAAGCGAGCTCTGAGTTTTTACCTTCTCCTCAAAAGCGATTCATTCAATCTCCTCCAAACTCGGACAACATGAAGTAAATATACAGAAGATGCTAAAATGCGAACGGTTATTGGATATCTCAAACGGTTTTCCCTTAGTAAAAGCCTAAAAAAGACCAAATTGGGACACAAGTAATGGTTCATAAATAAGGCTATACTCCCACCTGCTGGTTATTCTATATATCACACTGTGTTTTTTTCTGTTTTTTTTCTGTTTTTTCAACACTTATGCTCTCCCTTAAATGACCAGTAGAGGGCAATATTGTATAAGTTTTCAAGCAAAAAACCTTGCCTCTGTGTGTGTGTGTGTGTGAATGGTTTTCTAGCCTGGTGGGGACTTCAACCTGAATGCACACAGACTCATGGGGACATGTGTCATTGATTTCTACAGTGTGTGTGTGTGGGGGGGGGGGGGGGGGGGGGGGATTGTGGATGGGGGATGGTAAATGGGCTTAACTGATAAGAGTTGCCTGCAGCATACTTCAGCATTACTACTGTGTGTGTGTGTGTGTGTGTGTGTGTGTGTGTGTGTGTGTGTGTGTGTGTGTGTGTGTGTGTGTGTGTGTGTGTGTGTGTTCTTTTTTCTAGCCTGGTGGGGACTTCAACCTGAATGCACACAGACTCATTGGGACACGTGTCACTGGTTTCTACAGTGTGTGTGTGTGTGTGTGTGTGTGTGTGTGTGTGTGTGTGTGTGTGTGTGTGTGTGTGTGTGTGTGTGTGTGTGTGTGTGAGAGAGCCACTCTTCTGTCTAAAAAGATTACCTCTCAATGCTGTGCTTTGGCCTGCAGTAAAGGATTAAACATATTATTCTGGGTTTGAATAAAAAAATTCATGTATAAAACCAGTTTATTTGTTGGGCAATGACAATATTGTTTTATATAATTAGTTAAATAATTGTGTTAATACAAATAATTATTAATAAAAAAATATAAATATAAAAAAAAATTACTAAAAAAAGAAAAAAACACATTTAATTGTCTTTAATCTTCTCATTTTTACAACTTTTTTTCCCTTTTCTTTTTAATGCCTTTTGTTTAAGGACAAACATGAGAACCAATGAGCTACCGGCATATAGAATAACCAGAAGGTGGAAGTGTAGCCTTATTTAGTAACCAGGTTGGATATGTCCTAGGGAACACTGTTTTGAAGATAAAACTATTGTTGTTATTGCAAAACAGTGTTTTCAGACAGTGAAATAAAAACAATGTTCTCTCACTGTTTAGATTTTGTGTCTGTCATTCCCCCCCTTCCCCCCCCCCCCTTCTCTCTCAGGATCACTCTGTGTGTGTGTGTGTGTGTGTGTGTGGAGGGGGTCTCTCTCACTCTGTGTATGTCGCCTTGTTTCTTGTTTTTCATAATTTAACCCTTTCATATCATAGGCTATCAGCAATATCTATCACTTTATTGTGAAAAATAAGTTTAAAAAATGTATTATATATATATAACACTGGTCTTCTGAACTTACAATATTTTGAGCTGCAAAAAATACATTTGCACATAATTGAAAGTGATATCCTAATACTTTTAATTGTTTTCTATAACATGGGCTTTAAAGAAGGTCATGTGCTGTGTTTGCAAAGATCACGTATGACACCTCTTTAAACTAATTATTTATTGATTAAAATTCAAATGGATAAAAAAATATAATTTCACATGATCTTATAAAAGTAGCTGTTTATAATAAACTTCTATAAATTTTATGCACGCATATTACTCTTACCTGACACTGATATTAAAATCATTGTTGCGGTCTCTGTGATTTGGCTTAATTTATTTTTAAGAGAAGTGTAAGGATAATACAACTTCAGCATTTGGACAGTATTCTGCACTCATTTTGAAATTGACATTAGACATCATCTGACATAAAATTAATGAATAAAATGTAATTGATCTCATAGATGTGAGTGTTGTGGTTCCTGGTCATAGCAGCACCAGTTGCTGCAGTTAATGAGGTGAATTCAAATGACTTTGACATAGTCCCTTTATTTATTTTTTCCCATATTAAATGCCTATTGCCTGCTGTGCACAGTTAAGCTGATGCCACCGGGGTGGCGGTGCCCCCGGCTTGGGCCCGTCATCGCTGCTCGCAGCTTTAATTTTACTTGTTACTTTTGATCAAATAAATGCAGCCTTGGAAAAAAGAGACTTCTTACAAAAATATATTATTTAAAAAAGAAAATACTGATCTCAAGGTTTTGAACAGTAGTGTAAATTTTAGAGATAACATTCACAGTTTCTTTGTCTGTTTTCTTCCTTGAACAAACTGGTTGAGTTCAGTGACTCATAATATACATTTTGAGCATGATTTATGTAAAAAGTCTGAGGAACTACCACGAAATATCCGAAAGTCTTATTTAGTATGTCGCTGTTTGTTTTAATAAAAGCAGCTGTATGAGCTCCATAAGTTCAAAACATGATATTTTTTGTTACTGACAACAAAAAAATACAGCAACTAACAGCAAACAACATAATTTGCGAATGATCCAAAGACAATATTGTGCTTTAATGGAAGCAAGAAAATCTGACCATCTGTCACATATTTGCTTGTATGAATACTGGTGTAGAAATGTGCAGAATTTTAAATATTGCCTATTAATTTTACATCATAACTTTTATTTGTTTTTATTTATTTCCAGAATTTGAAATTAAGTGCTTGTGACAAAAAAAAAGCTCCTTCCAGGAGTCATCACTCAAACCATTAGCCAACATCAAACTGGTCCTGTGGGCTCTAACGGCTTGGCACACACCCCTACTCAGGATGTCCTGTCTCCTGCTCTCTGCTCCTCACTGATTTGAGCAATCAGCACGGTCTTACACACAAACAATAGATGGACACCATACGTGACAGAGCGACAACACTGCCCAATCAAGCAGTACATTTTGGAATTATTTATTTACCTTAAATAAAAAAGAATAACCTCATATAAACACACTTACAAGTGTTCTGTTGGCGTATAAATCATGTTCAACAGCCAATTCTGCCTCTGTTCCTCACTAAAAGGAAACAAGGACTTTTCCTATTACCAAATAGCATATTTTTGAACTTGTTTAGTTGGAGGTTCTCCAATCTATCAATCCATCTGTATTAATAGACCTATTTTGTGTTTGCAACCAGCAATTATTTGTTATGGGGGCGGAGCCTACCAGGTGGCAGAAAATTACAGTTCTGTAGTAGCAATCTCTACTGCCACGGAATTAAAGAATTAAAAATGTTAATTTTGAGTTTATATCTCACATTTCTTAGAAGGATAAACAGAAATGTGAGATATACTCATTATTCTGTCTTTTTTCCTCATAATTGCAAATCCTGCAATTCTGACTCCTTTACCCTCAGAATTGTGATATAAACTCTCATTTGTGAATTATAAAGTCAGAACTAGGAGATATAAACACGGAAATGCAAGAAAAACAGTCAAGAATTGTGAGATTAAATGTTATAGGCCATGTTTAAAAGTTATAGGTTTCAATATTTCATACAGTAACTGCTTTGGATGTTTGTTCCCTATGAACTGCATTTGTAAATATTATGTAGGCATACTGTTTACATCAAATTAATGCTTTAATATTAGACTAATCATTGCAGGTTTCATCAGTCCAGTCTGTGTCTTGCAACATAAACATCTGCGTTTAGCTTCAAAGGGTGTCTTCAATGATGTAATTTTATAAAAATGAAGGCCATTTTTTGAAAACTGATTCTGACAAAACATTTTTCTCTTATTCTGTGGATTTTGCCCATTTTCCTCCACTTGTTACTGCAATTTTTCTGCCACTACCCTCGTGCAGCTGCACGTGATGAAACTGTGACGTCTGCTCCAGTCCAAACTGGTCGATTTCATGCATTTCAAATATGAGACGAGGAATGAGAAAACTGGGTGCTTTGTTCCTCACAGATTTCATACTATGGTTGTTCAGGGAGTTGCAACACTGAGGAAGTTTTCTCATTGGTCGTTAACATGTTGCTTTACAGTTCCTAGGGTGTTTTGGATGGTTGCTTAATGGTCCAAGTCAATTGTGCCGCACACGTCCTGAAAAATGAAGCCAAACATTTCGATTGGCCGCTGATGGCTGGCTGCAGTATAGGTCATAAACACCGCCTACTCTATGTAATAGAATGGGATGCGAACCAAAATAAAATATCTGATTACACTTCAAAAAAAAGTTTAACGAAGATGGCTTGTTATTTTAGGTAGTTCTCATCCCACTGAAGTATGTTCAAGTAAGTTTGATTTTAGTTAGGTATTTGATGCTATAAAAACGAGGTTTAGCGTCATGATTGACAGCTGTGCTTGCGATTGAGTCTGCGGGAACGGGACCTTGATACCTTAAGATCACTGCACAGACTTAGGCTCCAAATGGTGTAATCGGCAACAACCAATTCTGGGATATTTTGGCTTGATTTTTCTGCCGTGGACTAAAGTGGACATGTCGACTTATGGTTCAAATCAAAAGAACCCATCCCGCATCCCTCTGATATTCTGCTCTGTAGATAGGACTTGGTTCCCTTCTTCAATGTTAGTCTATGGGATTTCTTTAACCAGTTGTATTATCCAGTAGGTGATAATCATACACTATTGTTCAAAAAGGGTCGATCATTTTTTTATATATACATTTTTTGAAAAATAAGTCTCGTGCTCGCCAAGGCTGTATTTATTTGATCCAAATTACAGTAAAAACAATATCACTGTACAAATTTGAATACAGTTCAAAATAACTTTTAAAATGCAGTAAAATGAATTACTCCAGTCTTCAGTGTCCCATAATACTTCAGAAATACTAATATGCTGATTTGCTACTCAACATTTCTTATTATTATAGTCAGTATTGTACAGCTAAATATGTTTGTACTTTGATGCATTTTTTTCAGGATTTGTTTTTTTGGCAGGATCAATTTAAATTTAAAAATAACATTTCTTTGAAATTGATTTTTTTGGGGGGGTAACATTAGAAATGTTTTTACTGTCACTTTTGATCAATTTATTACTTCTTTAATAAATATCAATACAATTATTAATAAAAAAAATCTTATTGAACAGTAGTGTACATCAAACTTAAAAATTCTGCAGGATTTATGAAGATAAATGTAAGACCTTTGTAGGGCCAAGTAAAGACATTTTGCTTTAGATTTAACACTTAAGAATAAAGGTCATTAGTTAACATTATTTAATTACATTAGTTAACATGAACTAATAATGCACTAATAAAAGCTGCACTTCTATAGCATTTATTTATCTTTGTTAACGTTAATTTCAACATTTACTAATGCTTTATTAAAATCTTGTTAACATTAGTTAATGCACTGTGAACTAACATGAACAGCTGTATTTTTATTAACTGACGTTAACAAAGATGAACAAATACAGTAACATATGATATGTACTGCTCATAGTTACTTCATGTTAATACATCAACTAATGTTAACTAATCACCATTATTCTAAAGTGTTAATGTAATTTTAAGTAATAAATTGAAGGGAACACATGTTGTCTAAATATAAATGTTTAGGGAGAAACACAATGAGTTGTATTAGCAACACTTTAGAGTTCATCATAACATTATGACCACCTTCCTTATATTGTGTTGGTCCCCATTTTGTTGCCAAAACAGCCCTGACCTTTGAGGCATGGACTTTACTAGACCCCTGAAGGTGTGCTGTGGTATCTGGCACCAAGATGTTAGCAGCATATCTTTTAAGTCCTGTAATTTGCGAGGTGGGGTTTCCAATTGGATTGAGATCTGGGGAATTTGGAGGCCAAGTCGACACCTCAAACTCGTTGTGCTCCTTAAACCATTCCTGAACCATTTTTGCATTGGGGCAGGGCGCATTATCCTGCTGAAAGAAGCCACCAGGGAATACCGTTTCCATGAAAGGGTGCACATGGTCTTCAACAATGCTTAGGTGGGTGGTACGTGTCAGAGTAACATCAGAGTATCAGAGTAACAGGTGCCCACTTGTTGGTGCTTTCGGCAGTGAGGCACCCTGGGCTCCCTGACTGGTCAGTGGCAGCCCCATACGCAACAAACTGTGATGTACTGTGTATTCTGACACCTTTCTATCAGAACCAGCATTAACTTCTTGAGCAATTTGAGCTACAGTATCTCATCTGTTTGATCGGATCACAAGGGCCAGCCTTCGCTCCCCACGTCCATCAATAAGCCATGACCCTGTCGTCGGTTCACCACTGTTCCTTCCTTGGACTACTTTTGATAAATACTGACCTCTGCAGAACAGGAACACCCCACAAGAGCTGCAGTTTTGGAGATACTCTGACCCGTTGTCTAGTCATTAAAATTTGGTCCTTGTCAACCTCACTCAAATCGTTATGCTTGCCTTTTTTCCTGCTTCTAACACATCAACTTGGACCAAATGTTGACTTGCTGCCTAATAAATCCCACCCACTAACAGGGGCCGTGATGGAGAGATAATCAGAGTTTACTTCAGTGGTCAGTGGTCATAATGTTATGCCCGATAAGTCTATATATTTTACTGTATCTTCTAAATGTGCTGCAAAAAAGTGACGTTCTTCCCTTACTAGTATTGTTTTCAGTGCAAAAGTCTTTTAAAATTGACCAAAATAATGAAGTGAGAACAAACAACTGCCAATGGCCTCAGAAAAAACAACTTAATTCAAAGGGAAGTTTTGCCAACTCATTGTTCTTGTTTTAAACATAAACACATTTAAAAACACTTTTGTTTGTATCCCTGATTCCTAACCATTAGGAAACCCTCAAACACGTACACCACTCAACAATTCCCACATTAATGATGTATATGGCATCTGTCTGGAATTTCCTGGCCTCTTAGTCATGTTAAAGCAATTAGGGCTGTCACAGCAATATTCTTGCACAAAGGTGCCATAGCCCATGGAGAACTGTGTTAATTTGGTGGTCAGATGACATGAAATATGGGGACATAAAGAGGTTCTAAAATATAAGTTACACCCTGATCAATCCTTTACTTACTCGTTTAAGCCGAACTCTCCAGTCTTGGTAAATGCGGCCCAGGTCTCCCGCCATTTGCCGGAGAGCCTGTCGCCTCTGTGCTTCTGTCTCTGCATGGATCAGGTCACCTAGACCCTCTACTTCAGTAAGGTCCAACTTTCCAGCACAGAACGCCCGTCTGGTGAACTCACCCGCTTCTGCAGGCCGCAGCCCTGGCAAACTCCCTAAAACGCACACAAAACAAGACATCTTTATAATAAAATAAACTTTAGAATAAACTAACCACATCACTATTTAAAGACATTTGAGTAAAATTGTGTAATATCTTCAGGCTATTAGTTAAATAGGATTTTATGAGTAAATACATCAGAAATAAAAAGTTACTGCATGGAAATATGCCTACAAACAGGAATTATCAATATATATTATTCAAAAACAACATTGCTTTAATATATTTTGTAACAGATTTTAAATCAGTCAGATGACCTATATAATTACACTGAATTTGTTAATAATCTTGGGACAAATGTATTGTTAAAAGATTAATTAAAACTTATTCATGGTGTTTCCCAGAAACTACTTTACCTTTAAAAATTAGAAGATGTACAACCTGAATTCCGAAAAACTTGGGATGCTTTTTAAATTTGAATAAAATGACAACTAAAAGACTTTCAAATCGCATGAGCCAATATTTTATTCACAATAGGACATACATGTTTAAACTGAGAAATGTTTCACTTTTATCCACTAAATGAGCTCATTTCAAATGTAATGCCTGCTACGGGTCTCATAAAAGTCGGCAAATGAAAACTGAAAACGCAAGAAATTTGGAAAAGATTCAGCTGGGAGAACATCTAGCAACTAATTAAGTTAATTGATATCAGGTCTATAACATGATTAGCTATAAAAGAGATGTTGTAGAGAGGCAGGGTCTCTCAGAAGTAAAGAGGGGCAGAGGCTGTGAAATCTTTGCAAACCTCATCATCTATAGCATCATCAAACGATTCAGAGAAACTGGAGAAATCTTTGTGTGTAGGGACAAGGCCAAAGACCTTTATTGGATGCCTGTGGTCTTCGGGCCCTCAGATGACACTGAATCACTAAATGGGCCCAGGAATACTTCCAGAAACCACTGTCGGTAAACACAATCCACGTAACATCTGCAGATGCCAACTTAAAGCTCCATCATGCAAAAAGGAAGCCGTATGTGAACATGGTCCAGAAGGGCAGTCGTGTCCTGTGGGTCAAGGCTCATTTAAAATGGACCATTTCAAAGTGGAAAAGTGTTCTATGGTCAGACGAGTCCAAATTTGACATTCTTGTAGGAAATCACGGACTCCGCATCCTCCAGGCTAAAGAGGAGGGAGACCTTCCAGCATGGTATCAGCATTTAGTTCAAAAGCCAGCATCTCTGATGGTTTGGAAGTGCATAAGTACATACGGTATGGACAGCTTGCATGTTTTTGTAGGCACTATGAATGCTAAAAGGTATATAAAGGTTTTAGAGCAATATATGCTCCCCTCCAGATGACGTCTATTTCAGGGAAGGACAATGCAAAACCACTGCAGCTATTACAACAGCATGGCTTCATCATAGAAGAAGTCCGGGTGCTGCATTGGCCTGATCCTTCACCTATAGAGAGAACATTTAAGATGACCACAAACTCTTCCAATAGCTGAAAACCTAGGCAAGAATAGGACCAAATTCCAACACCAAAACTCACAACCTTGATGCCCAGACGTCTCCAAACTGTTTTGAAAAGAAGAGGAGATTCTACACATGCCCCCATCCCAACTTTTATAAGACCTGTAGCAGGCACCAAGTTTAAAATGAGATCAATTAGCGGATAAGTGTAACATTTTTGTTTAAACATTTGTAATCTATGGTCTATTTTGAATAAAATAACGGCTCGTGTGATTAGAAAGTCTTCTAGTTGTCATTTTATTAAAATTTTAAAAACGTCCCAAAATTTCCAGAATTCAGTTTGTATAATCCTGTAATTGGTTGGGGGCCTTTCCATTAAGGATAAAAAAATATAATAATATTAAGAAAAATGTTTCAGCTAAGACAACGGTGAAGCATTATCATTCCCATTGTTTTAAGAATATGTGGTCAGATAGAAATAAATACCGGTATGCAATTCCTAATGAAGTCAAAGAAACTAACTTAAAAATAATAAACAGATATTGTCCTTGTAATGATTTTATTAATATGTTTAAAGAAGGGTTTTTGCAAAGAGGAAACAGAAACAATCTTGCATTAATTTTTCAGTTGTAATCATACCAAATTATTCTGGTCCCAAGACCCTGTGTTTCTTTTTTTAATGTTTTACAGGTTTGTCACTATAACTGATATAATGGTCGTTTATGGATTGTGACTTTCTATACAGAACAATGATAAAGCTGTTAAGTCTCTGCTGATACAAAGCTAGATCCAAAACAGATGCTGCCATCTAGTGTTAAAATAGTGAATCAACAACTAGCTGTCATCTGTTTGCATATTATAAATACATTTCATTTATAAAGGATTGGGTTTATAGACAAAATTGTGATGTTATCCAGAAAGATTTGGGACAATAATGGTTGACTCTCTTACACATACCAATCGCCTGTAAGACTCCACTGATGACAGCGGGACCCCCGTGAATGTGAAACTCTGCACTGTCCTCTCCTGTGAAACTACCAGGACCTGAAAGAGTGAAATATGTCTTAGCAGGAATAATACACAATTTAGAAATTGTAGTAACTGTAAATTCAATGCATACTAACAATCAGTGGTTTTATGGTTTTGTTTTTGTTTTTCGAATAAATGAATACCTTAATTCACAGTAAGGAGGCATGCAATTGATCAAAAGTGACACTTAAGACATTTACAGTGTTAGAAAATATTTCTATTTCAATTAACTGCTGTGCTTTTTTTACTTTCTATTCATCAAGAATCCCCCAAAAAATGTAGCACTGCTGATATGAAGCAGCACAACTGTTTTCAACATTGATGATAATAATAGGAAATGTTTCTTGAGCAGCAAATTTTCATATTTGAATGATTTCTGAAGGATCATGTGTCACTAAAGACTGAAGTAATGATGCTGAAAACTCAGCTTTGATCACAGAATAATAAAAATACATATAAACTAGTTTTGTTGTTTTTTATTGTATTTTGATCAAATAAACCCCAAACAAATAAATGTTAGTTTGGACTAATTCGATTCTAAACTTCCATAAAAATATATATTCTGTATATATTCTTAAGTTAGGGGACTTTTCACTAAGTGCAGACTTAAAAAATGTAACTTCTTCAACCTATGATTCAACAACTTTAACACATTTGTCACATATCCTGAAACATATCTTGATCAACCTACAAATTAATTTTGCGGATTTTAAATATGGTGTGGTGTTATGAAGATTTTCTAGAAAAATCTGAATAAACCTTGGACCAGTCAATGAATCTGTAAGACTATTTTACATTTTTCTATTGTATTTTTTATAGGGCTGTCAAATGCCATAAATGGGCATTCATAAATTATGATCTGAAAACAGGTGTGACTGTGCAACAACTTTATCAGGTGTGATTTAATTTCAAATTAAAAACTGTTAGTAAAAAAAATAAATAAATATATTTATGGTTTAAATACAGGTCCTTTTAAAAAAATATCGCATATTGTGATAAAGTTCATTATTTTCCATAATGTAATGATAAAAATTAAACTTTCATATATTTTAGATTAATCGCACATCAACTGAAATATTTCAGGTCTTTTATTGTTTTAATACTATTGATTTTGGCATACAGCTCATGAAAACCCAAAAATGCATATTTCACATTCAGGTCAGGAGAGTTGGCAGGCCAATTGAACACAGTAATACCATGGTCAGTAAACCATTTACCAGTGGTTTTGGCACTGTGAGCAGGTGCCAGGTCAGGCTGAAAAACCAAATCTTCATCTCCATAAAGCTTTTCAGCAGATGAAGCATGAAGAGCTCCAAAATCTCCTGATAGCTAGCTGCATTGACCTGCCCTTGATAAGACACAGTGGACCAACACCAGCAGCTGACATGGCACCCCAGACCATCACACACTGTGGGTACTTGACACTGGACTTCAGGCATTTTGGCATTTCCTTCTCCCCAGTCTCCCTCCAGACTCTGGCACCTTGATTTCCGAATGACATGCAAAATTTGCTTTCATCCGAAAAAAGTACTTTGGACCACTGAGCAACAGTCCAGTGCTGCTTCTCTGTAGCCCAAAGTGGCTTGACCTGGGGAATGCGGCACCTGTAGCCCATTTCCTGCACACGCCTGTGCACGGTGGCTCTGGATGTTTCTACTCCAGTCTCAGTCCACTGCTTCCGCAGGTCCCCCAAGGTCTGGAATCGGTCCTTCTCCACAATCTTCCTCAGGGTCCGGTCACTTCTTCTCGTTGTGCAGCGTTTTTTGCCACACTTTTTCCTTCCCACAGACTTCCCACTGAGGTGCCTTGATACAGCACTCTGGGAACAGCCTATTCGTTCAGAAATTTCTTTCTGTGTCTTACCCTCTCGCTTGAGGTTGTCAATGATGGCTTTCTGGACAGGGTCGGGTCGGCAGTCTTACCCATGATTGCGGTTTTGAGTAATGAACCAGGCTTTTAAAAGCCTCAAAATAAGTTGATTCAGATGATTAGGTTAATAGCTCGTTTAGAGAACCTTTTCAAAATATGCTATTTTTTTTAGATAGGAATTTTGGGTTTTCATGAGCTGTATGCCAAAATCATCAGTATTAAAACAATAAAAGACCTGAAATATTTCAGTTGGTGTGCAATGAATCTAAAATATATGAAAGTTTAATTTTTATCATTACAATTATGGAAAATAATGAACTTTATCACAATATGTTATTTTTTGAGAAGGAGCTGTACATTAAACAATCAATAAGAAATAAAACATTAGTGCTGTCAAACGATTAATCGTGGTTAATAATATAATTCATATAATCGCGATACAAAATAAAGTTTGGATTCTTAAAAATGTATACATGCATGTGTATTTATATTTACATTATAATAATAATAAATAAACACACACATTTTATGTAAATACAAACTTTTAATCGTTTGACAGCACACCTCTAATGTTTTATTTTCTATTGATTGTTAAACCATGAATTGATTTTTGTCTAACTTATTATATATATATATATATATATATATATATATATATATATATATATATATATATATATATATATACACACACACACATACTAGGGCTGAACGATATTCTGTTTTAACATCGACATCGCGATGTGCGCGTGAGCGATAGTCACATCGCCGGCATGCGATGTGAAGGGTATTAGCCCATGGTGTATAAAGAGAACGGTAGCACAAGTAAACACGAGTTTGTTGCTGGAGTGACATGCACGTTCAGCGAGCCTGCACATTGATTGGTTCGCTGTGCCGCTGCTCACCGCTCACGGCCAAACAGTCAATGGCACTGCTAAAATGCGCAACGAATAGGAACCAACCGCCGTTTCGTACCAGAAATCATCTTTTAGGGACTATTTTGCCAACAAAATGGAGGATGTTGACCAAAAAGAGGAACTTTGCATGGAGTGTCTTGTCGCCACAAAACAAGAAAACACCACCAATTTGTCTGATTACTTAAAACGGCACCACAAAGCTCTTTACGACGAATAAAAGGCAGGGCTCAACATTAAAGGTCCCGTTCTTCGCATGTTTACAAAGCTTTGATTATGTTTACAGTGTGAAATATAACATGAGTTCATGTTTCGTGTGTAAAAAAACACAGTATTTTTCACACAATTGACTTATCTGTACAGCGCTGTTTCCTCTCTCCTAAAAACGGCCTGATGATTTCCTTGTTCTATGAAGTCCCTCCTTCAGAAATACGTAACGAGTTCTGATTGGGCCAGCGCTTCCCGTGTTGTGATTGGACAGCAGCTTAGCGCACTTTGCCCGAAAGGTCCCGCCTCTTACTATAATGGGGAGATGCAAGTGCTGAATGCGCGCTCACGTGGGAGAGCAACAAGACCACGCCCCCTATTTTGCGTGTTCTTGTGGGCGGAGGGTTAGTCAACAAACGGTTCTAGTGACGTCATTCCTGAAGGAAGTGCAGAGGTGTAGTCCAAACCGGCCGTTCGCTGTAGGCTTTGAAAGAGAACTTCTGTTAAATAAAATATCTCGCTTGGCATTGAACTTTGAGCTTTATAATTTTACAGGTATTATTTATGCTCTAACAGCAACATTACACACTAAATAAAGTTTGAAAAATGGAATCGCGAAGAACGGGACCTTTAACGCCTGTCCAGGACAAGCAGATTTTTTGAAGGGACAAGAGTAAGAGAATTTTACTTGCCTGACGGCCTAATAACTAGCGAATCACCAAAATGCTCGAATGTTTGTGCATTAATTCAGTCTAAGTGGCGATCGATATTGGATAATAATATATAAATATAATGAACTGACGATAAGGTCGCGATGTTGACGCTCGTGCAGCCTCTCGAGGAGAAATTACAACACTAGAGCATTTTACTGAATAGCCTAACATCACGACTTACACTGAAAATTACACTGATTTCATATGACAGTTCCATAAACAACTAATTAACATTCACTTAAAGTCACTTACATTTTAGATGCAATATTTAGTGTTTTTGTTCTATTTCAGCAGTGAAAATCGTTCACAGCAGAACCGTAACGCGTCTCACTCACAGTAACAAGCGTGAACGATTCAGCGTTTGAATGAATCGTTTGAATGAACGACTCAGTGACTCACTCATTAAGACGGTCACCTTCTGCCACCTACTGGAGGTTTAGTTTCATGTTTACACATACTTTCCAACATTTATTTTTGTCACCTGTAATGAAGCTTGCTTATTACTGAAATTATTAATATCATGGAATGGTAATTATTGACTTTAGCCTGGATTGATGGCTCTCAAAATCGCAATATATATTGTTGCGGAAAAAAATAGCGCAATGTAATTTTTTTCCAACATCCTGCTATTATGCAAGTTTTTCCACTTAGAAATCATGGAGGGGTCTGAAAATGTCCACTGTGAGAGACATAATCTAAAAAAAATCCAGAAATCACAATGTATGATTTTTTAAACTATTTGTTTGTATGATACAGCTGCAAATAAGTATTTGAACACCTGAGGAAATAAAAGTTAATTTTTGGTAGAGTAGCCTTTGTTTGCAATTACAGAGGTCAAACTAGGGCTGGACGATATGGCCAAAATTCATATCACGATATTTTTTTTAATTTTGGTCGATACGATATAATTCCGATATCGATATGAACTATATAAAAGCTTTAGAAAAAACTACTAAGAACTGCCACATAGGATGTCTGTACCTACAAACTTCTGAAAAATGTATTGGCCAAGTCTATGAATAGTCCTCCTATAAAATATAATATTTTAGAAATAAAACCAGTACAAATAAATTAATGTTCACCTTTTATTTGTATTTAGCCTTTATATGAAAAAGAAATGTGAAATCAACATCAAATAAACATAAGACTCTCACTTTATTAATATTAATATCTTTAAGTTTAAACTATAACATAGGCTGATTATATTATTCTTAATATAGATTAAACAAAAGTGATTCAGCCAGGATTCAGCCTGACTCAGAATATTCTAGCGGATGGATCTTCTTCAGATGGTGGATCTGCTTCACAGCGTACAGTGCTCCTATGCCGCAGACGCAGTTTATTGAGCATTTTCTTTTAAGTTTTAAATTTCAGTGAAGAACAATTCATAGCGCTCTATTTTTCATTTATGCAAAATTATAGCATATATTTAATGCTGCATTTATTTAATTAAAAATGCAGTAAACAACGTAATACAGTGAAATATTATTCTGATCTACATCATCTGTTCACTACGTGAATATATAGTAAAGTGTCATTTATTTCTGTGATCAAAGCTGAATTTATCATCATTACTCCAGTCTTCAGTGTCACTCATCATTCTCATATTAGGATTTGATGCTCAACAAACATTTATGATTATTATCAGTGTTGAAAACAGTTTTGTTGCTCATGATGCTCCTTCACTGCTTTCATATATTGTCGCAATCGTCTGACTGTCGATCGTCACCTTTCAGCTCATAACGATTTGTATGTATATGTAACGTCCTTCAGCTGCAGCTCCAGCGCGACAGTAACGTTAGTTCTGCGAATCCGCTTTTGGACTTTCTGTGAGAGAGCGTCCTCCTCATATTTAGATACGAATAAAATGACAGGTCACGCATAGATTATTTTTGGTCTCTGAAATTAAATCTTGATGTATTCACGTTGGTTTCTATGTATACACTTGCCCGTGACCTCCAGAAGCGCGCAATCAACCGAGGTTAGAGAAAGCGGTCTTTAGCGTCCCTGTTAACTTGCCCGCCCTCGCTCCAGGTAACGCCGTTTGGAATCCCGCTCGGAGCGGGTCGACTAGGACCGGGGAGACCCAGTAAAAGTGCGGGGGACACGCCGAACCACTTCCACCCCACTGAATTAACGTTAGTCTTTTTCTCTTATCAACTACCGGTATTTCTTTCTCCTTACTTGTGGAAGTTCGTTCAGTCACATTTGTGTTGCGGTCAGGGAAACTCTTTTTGTAGCTAAAACTTGCCGCGTTGGATCTGTCAGCCTACTACTGCTGAGCACTGACTGCGTTTCTGTGGTGTACGTCATCACGCAAGTAGCCAATCATGTTCTGCTCTTTCTGACGGCTGCGCCCTGCCTGAACGTCAGTCAGTGAGGAATGCTGTAATATATTTATCGAAATATCGGAAATGTGTTTAAAAATCATATCACCGTTATTGAAAAAAATTATATCGCGATATATATTGATATTGAATTATTGTCCAGCCCTAGGTCAAACGTTTCCTGTAGTTTTTCACCAGGTTTGCACACACTGCAGGAGGGATTTTGGCCCACTCCTCCACACAGATCTTCTCTAGATCAGTCAGGTTTCTGGCCTGTCGCTGAGAAACACAGAGTTTGAGCTCCCTCCAAAGATTCTCTATTAGGTTCAGGTCTGGAGACTGGCTAGGCCATGCCAGAACCTTAATATGCTTCTTACAGAGCCACTCCTTGGTTATCCTGGCTGTGTGCTTTGGGTCATTGTCATGTTGGAAGACCCAGCCTCGACCCATCTTCAATGCTCTAACTGAGGGAAAAAGGTTGCTCCCCAAAATCTCGCAATACATGGCCCCGGTCATCCTCTCCTTAATACAGTGCAGTTGCCCTGTCCCATGTGCAGAAAAACACTCCCAAAGCATGATGCTACCACCCCCATGCTTCACAGTACAATGGTGTTCTTGGGATAGTACTCATCATTCTTCTTCCTCCAATCACGTTTAGTTCTATTTTGGTCTCATCCAACTCATCCAACCCAGTCACCACATGACTTTCTCCCATGACTCCTCTGGATCATCCAAATGGTCATTGGCACACTTAAGACGGGCCTGGACATGTGCTGGTTTAAGCAGGGAAACCTTCTGTGCCATTGTAGTTCTGGGCTGATTTCTCACCTTTCTTAGGATCATTGAGACCCCAGAAGGTGAGATCTTGCATGGAGCCCCAGTCCGAGTGAGATTGACAGTCATGTTAAGCATCACCCATTTTCTAATGATTGCTCAAACAGAGGACCTTTTTTCACCAAGCTGCTTGGCAATTTCCCCTGAGCCCTTTCCAGCCTTGTGGCGGTATACTATTTTGTCGCTCGTGTCTTTGGATAGCTCTTTTGTCTCGGCCATGTTAGTAGTGGGATTCTTACTGATTGTATGAGGTGGACAGGTGTCTTTATGCAGCTAACAACCTCAAACAGGTGCATCTAATTTAGGATAATAAATGGAGTGGAGGTGGACATTTTAAAGTCAGCCTAACAGGTATTTGAGGGTCAGAATTCTAGCTGACAGACAGGTGTTCAAATACTTATTTGCAGCTGTATCATACAAATAAACAGTTTTAAAAAATCACATATTGTGATTTCTGGATTATTTTTTTTTAGATTATGTATCTCACAGTGGACATGCACTTACTATGACAATTTCAGACCCCTCCATGATTTCCAAGTGGGAGAACTTGCAAAATAGGAGGGTGTTAAAATACTTATTTTCCTCGCTGTATATATAAATCACACCTCATAAAGCAGCTTTCAGATCATAATGCAAAAATAATAAAATGACTGACTTTTCTGAACAAACTTCACTCTGCTGTCCTGGTAAATTATAGGTCCGGTTTCTCAGACAGGGCTTAGATTAAGCCAGGATTAGGCCTTAGTTCAGTTAGGACATTTAGCTTTTATAAATGTGCCTTTCAAAAAAAAAACACACATTACTGTTGTGCATTTTTAAACAAAACAATGTCACTGACATATTTTTTAAGCTATATCAGTGCAAGTTTTCAGTTAAGACAGGTTAAACGTTTAGTCTGGGACTAGTTTAAGCCTTGTCTGTGAAACCGGGATATAAAGTCTGAGTAGGGACACTAAAAAAACATTTCAATGCTCTTAAAAACAAGGGAAAGGTATTTAAAGATGGACAGTACAAATTAAGCTATTGAAGTCAATCCTTTAAAACTTATTTGTTGTATTTTTTTCTTATAAATAATAACCAATATATTAGACTGAGGGTTTTTAGCAAACTGTGAAAAACAAGCTATTTTGTGTTTAAAACTTGTCATCCGACCTGGAAACCACAGGACCAGGCCGCGGTCCAGCAGCTCTTTGGTCTGCGGGTGAGTGATGCTGCGGAGGCTGGCGACGCGAGCTGCGGGGAAACCTCGGGTCAGACTGCGGACAGCGTGTGCAGATGCCGGACCACTGACCCGAACCACCGCCACCCCACACCGGCCCTGACCCGAAGACAAGGCAAAGATGGTGTCATCCTCCGACCCGACAGAACACAGCCTTTTCACTGAAAGAGATCTGCCAAAGACAAACCAGTCATGTTTAACGTTACTGTGCGTATTACCGTAATAGACAACCCAATGGGTTATGAGTAGATGCAAGAGACCTTATAGCAGTCATGACAGCGCCACTTCTTCTCCAACCACTAATAAAGTGCATGCTAATTAACTCTATGACCTGATATACGGGTTTAGTGTATCAATAGCCCTCCAGAATTACTCATTGTTTACCATGTCGCTCCACGTGTGTTTAGGACAGTTATTTTACAGGTTTGTTAGTTATTGATTCCGTTCAGGCATGTCATTGGTCCGCGTCTTTATACGTATGAGTGAAGATGCTTGCCATTCGCCAGCTTCACTGTCAATCAAATAAAGCCTCTCCCCTTGTGCGCCCTTCAATTCTCTCCGTGTGACACTAGCGACAACTGAAACCATCAAAACAGATTTATTCTACTAACGTTACTCAGATTTTAAAATATATTTATTTTATTGTTAATTTGACTTATCGTGTATTCAATATAATAACATAGCCTTAAGAAATGTCTTTAAGTGTGATACATTAGGTAGGCCTATAATTAATCAAAATGTATAAGTTATTTATGTATTTGTGGATTTGATTAGCATGTAGCATCATTTGTATATATTATTAAAAGTAGGTTCACTCAGGAATCGTTCACTTTCCTGTTTAATTGAACATAAATTTATAAGTGACTGTGGAGTCTGCCAATAGATGTATTGCATTTTGCATTGACAAAATGTGTGATTTATTAATTAATTCAATTATCATACATAGTTTTAAGATTACATCCAAGACGTGTGTTTTAGTTAAGAGATTCAAATGTTTACCTTCTGGCATTGTTTTTTTTTATTATTTCTTAAGTTTTTTTTTTTGTGTGTGTTTTTCTTTTTTTTTTTTTCTTTTTTTTGGTGGTGGTGGTGGTGGTGTTTGATGGGTAGCCTATGCAAAAATGGTTATTAGGCTACTTGATTTAGTGTCAGCTCAGGTGATTGCTTCTGAAAGCAACAGGGCAAGGCTATATCTAGAATCCTCTTGTCATCTGTAACCTTCTATTTTTTACATTTACTTATATACACAATAATATATTTTTATCACAATGCAGAGCTTATCATTCCAATCCATTTAAACTTTTAATGAGATCATTTGAAAATGTGGTTACAGGTAATATATATCTTGTAAACAGTTTAAATGTAACTGTATGTAACAAAACTAAATCTGGTGTTAATATAATATAAATCACAGTTATATCTTTGGACAGATCTATCTTGAGTTTGGAGAAACTGATATGCCTTTTGTTCAGCGAGGGATGAAATCACCTTCATAGTTAAACCATACTGAAATATTCAGAAGGGAAGATATTTTTTGCATTAATTAATAATTAATACCCTCCTTCATCCTTTCGGACAGGCGATGTCTCATTTTAGTCCCACAGAAATACAGAGGGGAAAATATAACCACACTCTTTTAATCAATGAACATCCGTGCGAGGATTACGTTATTATAATTAAGAATATAGAATTAAGAGCAGTTTTACTGTAAATTATGGATAGTTAGAAGTTGGCATGCTGGTGTGCTTAAATATTTTAAACAGCATCTGCAATTATTTTATAATCATTATGACTGCAGTTTTAATGAGCCAATATTAGCTGAGAGACTGCAATATTTATAGGCTACTAAATTGGATTTGGAAAATTTAAAACTAAAAAACTCACATTTATTTACACATTTTACTGGTGTTCATTTACAAAATTTACTGGATTTAAGATATAATTACTGTATTTTTGGAAATATTTATGATTTGCTCTCATGCACTTAAGCTATTGGTTCCAGTAGCCTATGTTTATTGTATTTTTTTGTGGAAAGAGTTTCCATTTAGAAATTGCAAAGAATGACAACTAGCCTAACAGATTGAATTAAATTCACTAGAAAGACTGAAACAGTATTTTCTTGTAAAACGCGTAGGCCTACTCCAGTAATCTTGGTTTTATTTACAACTTCAAAAGTATTTTTAAAGTTAGTATTTTTGATATTGATAAATATTGTGATATATTGCATAGAATAGCTTACAAATAATTTCTTCACAAACCTGCAGCCCAATACAAATATTGACATTGTTGAGGTTTGATTTCTAATGTAGCCTAGCCTACAAATCGATACACTCGTGCTGAGGTCAGCCAGCTAATGCATGTCTCATGAAAAGGTGGCAGTGTGAGTAGTCTGTATCTGAGAGTATTTGAAAGCATAGATAGGCGGTGTGTGTCTTCTCCTCTTCTTTGTCCCTCCTCTCCTCCACCATAGTAGCCTACTCCTCCTTACGCCGCAGTCAGTCTCTCCTCGCATCCCGCTGCAAACAGGATGACTCACAACAACCTTCACTTCACCCTCACCTTCATTTAACCCAGCCAGTGTGTATCCACACACACTGCGCCTCATTTCTACATCATTTTCCCGCTGAAACAGCAGCAGCATGATGCCCGACGCGGCGGCGACCGCTGCTGCATCATCAGCGAGCAACATCAGCAGCAGCAGCGACAGCGAGAGCTCGCGGCACAGACACCGAACACAAGGAGACGCGGAGCGGCCAGAGCAGCAGCAACACAGCGCTGTCCCTCAGCCCACATCAGCGGGCGTTTTAGGTGAGTTTATGGAGGGTCCGGGGAGGGCGAATATGGACGGGACAGGTGTATGTGACGGACGGGAGAGGAAAGCTGGCATAAGGGACAGACGGCATATCCTTCGGGGAGAATGAACAATGCGGCGCTTTGTTATGCTGTCTGCCCCTTATGTCTGTTATGATGTCCCGATATATACATCTGTCCCTGCTGATATACGTTTAGTGGCCTATAGAAGGTCATGCGACAGCATCATTTCAAAAGCGAGACTCGAGCTTTAGTCTACACACAATGTGGGCCATGCGCTACTTTTTTGCGCTCGATTAGTCCATTTTTACGGGCCCTTGGTCAGGTTCAAGTTGTCTGGGTTGTTTTTATGGCTGGAACCATTTTCTGTTTTGCAACATTGTTGCTGCTTTTGGGTTTGTTGATGCTTGACGGCCTTGTTGTGATTGTGAACCATTATACAACAGTTAGTTCCGTTCCTCGAATCTGATTGGATGTACGCATTTCCAAGAGTGCTGATATTTAGTCCTAAAGCACTGGAGCTTTTTTTATTTTTGCTGTTTGTCTCTGTTCAATTAATGCAAACAATGACAAATGTATGGTGGTATATTTGAAGCAAAGGCTAAGGCTGTGACCAACTTAAAAAAAAAAAAAAAAGATTAATCTAACAATTAGGTTTGCAAATAGCCTTGTTGGCAGAGGCCATTTACACTTACACTGATTAAAGGTCCCGTTCTTCACGATTCCATCTTTCAAACTTTAGTTAGTGTGAAATGTTGCTGTTAGAGCATAAATAATACCTGTAAAATTATAAAGCTCAAAGTTCAATGCCAAGCGAGATATTTTATTTAACAGAAGTTCCTTCAATACAGCGAACGGCCGGTTTGGACTACACCCCTGCACTTCCTTCAGGAATGACATCACGAGAACCATTTGTTGACTAAATAGTTGTGTCTCATTTCGTTAAATTTCGAAGGCTGCGTCCTCCGGAGGACACATCCTGTGTAGGATGCAGTATACGGAGTGTCCTCAATCAGAATTAAACGAGACGTCCTTCGTAGGACACACAGGCAGGAAGTATCACGTTGCTATGCCAACAAGTTCAGCCTCATTTCGCTCTCACAGCAGTTTATATGAATGAAAATTATTTATAACTTCAAAATGACTATGAATGTTTCTTGTCATGACAGTAATGCGCTGTTCTAAACGTTTAAAATGCACTAAACAGTTGTAATCCTGTTTACCACAACTATCTGTTTGAGGTAATAGAGCTTAAAAAAAGAAGAAAAAAAAAAGCTTGAACTACTTAATTTAAACACCACACCTATGCTCGCATGTATATCTGGCGGTGGTGCCGTTTTTTCATATAATATAAAAAAAAAGAGTGTTGTTAACGGAGACGCAAAGAATTGTGGGTTATCTCCAGCCGTGAAGGCTACCAAGGGGGTAATCTAGCGCTCGGAAAGCGTTCCACCCATAGGGGCTGCCATTGCTAACCAAGCCATCACCTGCTGTTAGCATCCCATTGACTCCCATTCATTTTTGAGTCACTTTGACAGTGAATAACTTTACATCTGAGGCGTTTAAAGACTCCATTTGTCCATTGTTTATTTATAAAGAAACACGACAATGTATAAAAGGCTCCGTTACCTTGTATCTTACACTATCGCCCCGTAGAAGCTGTTTTTGTAAAAATAGGCTAAGGATTGCGTCATAACCAACGCGACTGTCGCACAGTTGAGAAATTACCGTATAGACCTGAGGAGACGCTCGCAGGCAATCTTTTACTGTCTATGAGACAGTCGGGGGGACGTGGAGACATAAAGTCTGATAAAGTCAAGGGAGAGGAATGGGGAGAAGCCCATAGTGAGCCAAAAGCAACGGGAGAAAATATTTAAAGAACGTGATTCAGCTTTCACTTTCCACAACTACTAGAAGACCTACAGCTGTCAGACAGGAGGCTCACGTCACATCTACGTCGTCAAGCTCAGTCTGAGCCTGCGCAGTTCGCTCAGCCATCAGGAAGTGAGTGCCCCTATACTGACATCACTTAACGCTGTAGAAGGCAATGGGATCGCTCCGTCCATTTCTTTTACTGTCTATGAAGGCTACACCTCATGCACACTCCGAATTCCTGTGAAAGAAGGACGCATTCGAAGGTCGCATTTGGAGAGTCCTACTCACTTTTTTGAAATGAGACGGCTTTATGACGTATGCACCCTTCGAATGCGACCTCCGAAGGACGCAGCCTTCTGAAAAGAGACACAGCTTATAATTGACTTTGTTGACTAATAGGGAGCATGGTCTTGTTGCTCTCTCACGTGGAGAAGAACGCGTATTCAGCGCTTGCATCTCCCCGTTATGGTAGGAGGCGGGACCTTTCCGGGCAAAGTGCGCTAAGCTGCTGTCCAATCACAACATGGGAACCGCTGGCCCAATCAGAACTCGTTACGTGTTTCTGAAGGAGGGACTTCATAGAACAAGGAAATCATCTGGCCGTTTTTAGCACAGAGAAAACAGCGCTGTACAGATAAGTCAATTGTGTGAAAAATACTGTTTTTTTTTACACGCGAAACACGAACTCATGTTATATTGCACACTGTAAACATAATCAAAGCTTCGAAAACACGCGAAGAACGGGACCTTTAAGAAAGGATTACTAATAGCAGCAATAGTGTAAGGGGGGAAAGGTCAAAGTATAGCTACTTAACTTTTTACGCATAAGTGAGAGTCGGCGCACAGTGCGTGGCACAAATTTTGTCATAAGAAGAGTATGCACACATTTTGTTTTTGTTGCTTTGTACGTGCAGGTCGGTCGCACACATGCATATTTAATTTTTTAGGAGTACATTTGTTGAAACTTATGGCGAGAGATTGCTCAAAACTGTGCATGTGTTGAGGGCCTGTGTACCCGCATGAGTCAAAAGAATTATACACTCTCAGTAAAAAAAGGTACAGTGGAGGTACTATTTTGTTCCTTGGGGAACAAAACATAACTGTACCTTTAAAGTTACACAATTGGTCCTTAGGGTACAACTATACAAATGTTTCCTCAATTTGGTGAGCCGCTGTCCTGCAGAGTTTGGTTCCAACCCTGAGAGACATCTGTAGAAGCTCTTATTGAGAATAAACAGAGGTTTAGATGTGGATGTTTTATTGAAAATATTTGGTCACCATTATGGAAATTAGTGTTTCTTTTAGTTGGGCAGTTTGAGTTGGATTTATAAGTAAGTTTGTGTTTTTTGTTGCATTGTAAACAAAGCACATACTTGTTAAAAACAAAAGAAGCCATAAATAAAATGTATCATGAAAAATTATGTTTGACTAAGCTCATCACTGAATAAAAACAATAATAAATTAAAGCTGCAAGCAGTATTTAGCAGGGTTCAAGCGTTTAAGGCCTTTTAAGCACATAGGCATTAAAGACATTAAGTTTTATTTAGCAAGATTTTAAACACTGAAATAATAGATGGAAAAGTCCATTTACAGCCAATATAGGCAATTTACCATAAAAAATGCATGGTTTTTATAGCTTTTTAACAGTTATAGCGCCACCTATAGTCCGATCTCTTTAAAACTTTTCATGCTTCATCAGCATGTCATGCTACATATACCCAACAAATTTCGTGAATTTTTGAGCTTCCCTTTTGAGTTAGCGCCAACTAGTGGCCGATTTCTTTCAAAAATCTTACAGACCTCTAGGACCATGAGTCAAACATGCCCACCAAGTTTCGTTCCGATCGGCCTCTGTTAACCTTGTCTAATAGGTGCTCAAATTTCATTGGCCGATGGCGGCCATGTTTTTTGAGATACGCCAATGTCTGCATACCAATTTTCAGGTTAATTGGACTAGCGATCGCGGGTTGTAGCCCTTTTCATGTTTTTTTTTACATTATAGCGCCACCAAGTGTCCAATCGTCGCAATATTTTTTATCGTGACCTCAAATTGAGCCGATATACATGTGTACCAAGTTTGGTGACGATATCTCATTTCCTTCTTGAGTTATAGCCTTTTTAGTAAAATAGGCTCCGCCCTGAACGTCCATTTTGAAGGCAATTAGCAAAAATCAATTGAAATTTCAACTTTTTTTCGATAACTATTGATAAACAGAGACCAGAGAACATTTTGACACTGGTTTGGTTCCGATCGGTCAAAAAACCAGGGACTAGTTTGCAAAAGTAGGTTTTTAACATAATTGTGAATATTTAATTAATGATTTGATTGACAGCAATGGTTCTAGAAGCAAATTTGTTCAGCATGAGGAGATCTATCATATGATATGCATATTTTGTGGATGCGTGAAAAAACACGTGATTTCAGAGCCATAAAACTCGTTAGCGCCAACTAGTGGCCGATTTCTTTCAAAATTCTTACAGACCTCTAGGACCATGAGTCAAACATGCCCATCAAGTTTCGTTCCGATCGGCCTCTGTTAACCCCATCTAATAGGTGCTCAAATTTCATTGGCCGATGGCGGCCATGTTTTTTGAGATACGCCAATGTCCTCATAGAAGTACATGGGGCCTTGGACCAAGACACTGCATACCAATTTTCAGGTCAATCGGACTAGCGGTCGCGTGGTTACAGCCCTTTTCATGTTTTTTTCGCATTATAGCGCCACCAAGTGGCCAATCATCGCGATTTTTTTATCGTGACCTCAAATTGAGCCGATATACATGTGTACCAAGTTTGGTGACGATATCTCATTTCCTTCTTGAGTTATAGCCTTTTTAGTAAAATAGGCTCCGCCCTGAACGTCCATTTTGAAGCCAATTAGCATAAATGAACTTTTTTTTGATAACTATTGATAAACAGATACCAGAGAACATTTTGACACTGGTTTGGTTCCGATCGGTCAAAGAACCAGGGACTAGTTTGCAAAAGTAGGTTTTCAATAAAATTCAAAATGGCGGAAAAATTTGCATACTGTAAATAAAATCTGAGATATACATTTTGTTCGCCAAGGACTCAGCTTTCCAATGATATATGACATTTGAGTGTGGACCAAACGGTTTAGGAGTTATGAGCCTTTTCTCGCAATTGATTGCTATAGCGCCACCTATGGGCCAATTGGGGTCATAGCTTCTCAGGGTCTCCCCAACATGAGTACTACCATCTGACAAAGTTTCAAATTTCCAGCTCTTACGGTTTGGTCTGCACGATGCGTTTTAGCGGAGAATAATAATAATAATAATAATAATTAAAGCTGCAAGCAGCATTTGAGCGGGGTTCAAGCATTTAAGGGCGTTTAAGCACATAAGCATTAAAGACACTAAGTATTATTTAGCAAGTTTTTAAACACTGAAATAATAGATGGAAAAGTCCATTTACAGCCAATATAGGCAATTTACCATAGGAAATGCATGGTTTTTAAAGCTTTTCACAGTTATAGCGCCACCTATAGTCCGATCTCTTTAAAACTTTGCATGCTTCATCAGGATGTTATGCCACATGTACCCAACAATTTTCGTGAAGTTTTGAGTTTCCCCTTAGGATTTATAGGCTTTTGAGTGTATTTTGCCACGCCTTTTCTAATTGGCCCTGTTATAGCCATCCAAATGCAAAAGTTCAACTTTTTTTAAATAATTATTGATCTAAAGAGTCCAGAGAATTGTCCTAGACTGGCTTGGTTCCGGTCGGGCAAAAAACCAGGGACTAGTTTGCAAAAGTAGGTTTTTAACATAATTGCAAATATTTAATTAACGATTTGATTGACAGCAATGGTTCTGGAGGCAAAGTTGTTCAGCATGAGGAGATCTATTATATGATATGCATATTTTGCAGATTTGTGCAACACCACGTGATTACAGAGCCATAAAACTCGTTAGCGCCAACTAGTGGCCGATTTCTTTCAAAATTCTTACAGACCTCTAGGACCATGAGTCAAACATGCCCATCAAGTTTCGTTCTGATCGGCCTTCGTTAACCCCATCTAATAGGTGGTCAAACGTAATTGGCCGATGGCGGCCATGTTTTTTGAGATACGCCAATGTCCTCATAGACATACATGGTACCTTGGGCGAAGACACTGCATACCAATTTTCAGGTCAATCGGAGTAGCGGTCTTGTGGTTATAGCTATTTTCATGTTTTTTTTCACATTATAGCGCCACCCAGTGGCCAATCGTCGCGATTTTTTTATCGTGACCTCAAATTGAGTCCCTACATATGTGTACCAAGTTTGGTGAAGATATCTCATTTCGTTCTTGAGTTATAGCCTCTTTAGTAAAATAGGCCCCGCCTACAATGTACATTTTCACGCCCCTTATCGTCTGTGAATCGAAATTTCAACTTTTCTTTGATAATTATTGATATTAAGACTACAGTGAACATTTTGGCACTGGTTTGGTTCCGATCGGTCAAAAAACCAGGGACTAGTTCGCAAAAGTAGGTTTTCGACAAAATTCAAAATGGCGGAAAAATTTTCATGACGGAAATGAAATCGGAGATATACGTTTTGTTTGGCTTGAGCCAAGGATTCCAATGATGTAAGACACTTGAATGTGCGACAATGGGTTTTCGAGATATAAGCAAAATAGAATTTTTTTTTTGTTTATTGCGCTATAGCGCCACCTATTGGCCAATCGGGCTCATATTTTGATAACCTCTCCTCGATTTTTGGACTACCTTTTGGCAAAGTTTCAAGTCTCTAGCACTTACGGTTTGGGCTGCACGATGCGTTTTAGGGGAGAAGAAAAATAATAATAATAATTAAAGCTGCAAGCAGCATTTAGCGGGGTTCAAGCGTTTAAGGCCTTTTAAGCACATAGGCATTAAAGACATTAAGTTTTATTTAGCAAGATTTTAAACATTTTAAACAGCCAATATAGGCATATTACCATAAAAAATGCATGGTTTTTATAGCTTTTTAACAGTTATAGCGCCACCTATAGTCCGATCTCTTTAAAACTTTTCATGCTTCATCAGCATGTCATGCTACATATACCCAACAATTTTCGTGAATTTTTGAGCTTCCCTTTTGAGTTAGCGCCAACTAGTGGCCGATTTCTTTCAAAAATCTTACAGACCTCTAGGACCATGAGTCAAACATGCCCACCAAGTTTCGTTCCGATCGGCCTCTGTTAACCTTGTCTAATAGGTGCTCAAATTTCATTGGCCGATGGCGGCCATGTTTTTTGAGATACGCCAATGTCTGCATACCAATTTTCAGGTTAATTGGACTAGCGATCGCGTGGTTATAGCCCTTTTCATGTTTTTTTTCACATTATAGCGCCACCAAGTGGCCAATCGTCGCAATATTTTTATCGTGACCTCAAATTGAGCCGATATACATGTGTACCAAGTTTGGTGACGATATCTCATTTCCTTCTTGAGTTATAGCCTTTTTAGTAAAATAGGCTCCGCCCTGAACGTCCATTTTGAAGCCAATTAGCAAAAATGAATCGAAATTTCAACTTTTTTTCGATAACTATTGATAAACAGAGACCAGAGAACATTTTGACACTGGTTTGGTTCCGATCGGTCAAAAAACCAGGGACTAGTTTGCAAAAGTAGGTTTTTAACATAATTGTGAATATTTAATTAATGATTTGATTGACAGCAATAGGTCTAGAGGCAAATTTGTTCAGAATGAGGAGATCTATCATATGATATGCATATTTTGTGGATGCGTGAAAAAACACGTGAATTCAGAGCCATAAAACTCGTTAGCGCCAACTAGTGGCCGATTTCTTTCAAAATTCTTACAGACCTCTAGGACCATGAGTCAAACATGCCCATCAAGTTTCGTTCCGATCGGCCTCTGTTAACCCCATCTAATAGGTGCTCAAATTTCATTGGCCGATGGCGGCCATGTTTTTTGAGATACGCCAATGTCCTCATAGAAGTACATGGGGCCTTGAACCAAGACACTGCATACCAATTTTCAGGTCAATCGGACTAGCGGTCGCGTGGTTACAGCCCTTTTCATGTTTTTTTCGCATTATAGCGCCACCAAGTGGCCAATCATCGCGATTTTTTTATCGTGACCTCAAATTGAGCCGATATACATGTGTACCAAGTTTGGTGACGATATCTCATTTCCTTCTTGAGTTATAGCCTTTTTAGTAAAATAGGCTCCGCCCTGAACGTCCATTTTGAAGCCAATTAGCATAAATGAATCGAAATTTCAACTTTTTTTTGATAACTATTGATAAACAGAGACCAGAGAACATTTTGACACTGGTTTGGTTCCGATCGGTCAAAAAACCAGGGACTAGTTTGCAAAAGTAGGTTTTCAATAAAATTCAAAATGGCGGAAAAATTTGCATACTGGAAATAAAACCTGAGATATACATTTTGTTCGGCAAGGACTCAGCTTTCCAATGATATATGACACTTGAGTGTGGACCAAACGGTTTAGGAGTTATGAGCCTTTTCTCGCAATTGATTGCTATAGCGCCACCTATGGGCCAATTGGGGTCATAGCTTCTCAGGGTCTCCCCAACATGAGTACTACCATCTGACAAAGTTTCAAATTTCCAGCTCTTACGGTTTGGTCTGCACGATGCGTTTTAGCGGAGAATAATAATAATAATAATAATAATAATAATAATAATAATAATAATAATAATAAAAATCAGTACAATTACAATAGGGTTTCAGCACTTCGTGCTTGAACCCCTAATAATAATAATAATAATAATAATAATAATAATAATTAAAGCTGCGAGCAGCATTTAGCGGGGTTCAAGCCATTTAAGGTCTTTAAGCATTTGACGCCTTTTGCATGGAAGGTTTTTAAGCACTGAATGAATTTGAGAGATATCAGGTGAAATGAAATGATTAACTGACAAAATATGATTATAAATATTATAGTAGTGACTTTATAAAGTCTAAATATGAATCATAGAACAATATTAATCAATTGTATGACAAAATTACTATTTAACTTTGCTAACATGATAAACATGTTGCTAGGTGGTTGCTTGGTTGTTCTTGATGGTGGTTATTGTGTTGCTAGGCAGTTGTTAGCGGTCACAGATGGTTACTATAATGTTTATAGAGTTCTTACTATTTTCTTTGCCTGATTTAACACTTAGCTTATCACTGCTAGCATGTGTAGCATGTTGGAAGTGCTGTTTGCTCGAATGACAAACAGACAGACAGAGACACACACACACACACACACACACACACACACACACACACACACACACACACACACACACACACACACACACACCACCTATTTTTGTGAAGTTTTGAGTTTTCGTTCAGGATTAATAGGCTTTTGAGCATGTTTTACCACACCTATTCTCTAAATGATCCTGTTATAGCTACCCAAAGTGTTAAGGTCAACATGTTTTTGATAACTATTGATCAGGAGAGTCCAGAGAATCATACTGCTGTGGTTTGGTTCCGATCAGGCAAGAAAAACCAAGGACTAGTTTGCAAAACGAGGTTTTTAACATAATTGTGAATATTTAAATAAAAATTTGATTGACAGTATTGGTTTTAGAGGCAAAGTTGTTTAGTATGAGAAGATCTATCATAATATATGCATATTATGTGGCTGTTTTAACCCCACCTGATTACAGAGATGGAAAATACCATTTACAGCCAATACAGGCAATTCACCATAGGGAATACATGGTTTTCAAAGCTTTTTAACACTTATAGCACCCCCTATACTCCGATCTCCATAAAACTTTGCATGTGTCTTTAACATGTTATGCCACATATACCCAATAATTTCTGTGAAGTTTTGAGTTTTCCCTTAGGATTTATAGGCTTTTGAGTGTATTTTGCCACGCCTCTTTTCTAAATGGCCCTGTTATAGCCATCCAAATGCAAAAGTTAAACTTTTTTTCAATAATTATTGACCTGGAATGTCTATAGAATTGTCCTAGACTGGTTTGGTTCCAATTGGGTAAAAAACCAGGGACTAGTTCGCAAAAGTAGGTTTTTAACATAATTACGAAAATTTAATTAATGATTTGATTGACAGAAATGGTTCTAGAGGCAAAGTTGTTCATCATGAGGAGATCTATCATATGATATGCATATTTCATGGATATGTGCAACACCACGTGATTTCAGAGCCATAAAACTCGTTAGCGCCAACTAGTGGCCGATTTCTTTCAAAATTCTTACAAACCTCTAGGACCATGAGTCAAACATGGCCACTGAGTTTCGTTCTGATCAACCTCCATTAACCTTGTCTAATAGGTGCTCAAAATTCATTGGTCTATGGCGGCCATGTTTTTTGAGATACACCAATGTCCTCATAGACATACATGGTAGCTTGGGCCAAGACACGGCATACCAATTTTCAGGTCAATCGGACTAGCGGTCGCGTGGTTATAGCTATTATCATGTTTTTTCCACATTATAGCGCCACCAAGTGGTCAATCTTCACGTTTTTTTTATCCTGACCTCAGAATAAGTCCTTACACATGTGTACCAAGTTTGGTGAAGATATCTCATTTCCTTCTTGAGTTATAGCCTCTTTAGTAAAATAGGCTCCGCCTTAAATGTACATTTCCACGCCCCTTTTCGTTCATGAGTCAAAATTTCAACATATTTTTGATAATTATTGATATTCAGACCAGACAGAACATTTTGGCACTGGTTTGGTTCTGATATGTCAAAAAACCAGGGACTAGTTCGCAAAAGTAGGTTTTTGACAAAATTCAAAATGGCGGAAAAATTTGCATACCGGAAATAAAATACCTCCTATGTTTTTTGTTCGGCTTGAGCCAAGGATTCCAATGATGTAAGACACTTGATTGTGCGACAATGGGTTTTTGAGATATAAGCAAAATAGTGACTTTTTTTTGTTTTTTGCGCTATAGCGCCACCTATTGGCCAATCTGGCTCATAATTTGAGAACCTCTCCTCGATTTTTGGACTACCTATTGACAAAGTTTCAAGTCTCTAGGCCTTACGGTTTGGTCTGCACGATGAGTTTTACGGCAGAATAATAATAATAAATATAGCTGCGAGCAGCAATTAGCGGGGTTCAAGCGACTTAAGGCATTTAAGCATTTAAGGCATATTGCATTTAAGGCTCTAAAGCAGTAAAATAATTAAATCTGGGAGCTCAGGTGAAATGAAGTGATACATTGACAAAATTCGATTGCAAATGTTAAAATAGTGACTTTATAAAGACTGAATTTGAGTTGTGCTTGCAATGGCAAAACTTGTGGCCCTGTTGCTACCCTACACTGCTGACATGTTTTTAGCAAAATGCTAACACGATTAGCATGTTTTTAACATACTGGTAACACAATTAGCATGCTGAAATAATCGATGGAAAATACCATTTACAGCCAATACAGGCAATTCACCATAGGAATACATGGTTTTCAAAGCTTTTTAACACTTATAGCGCCACCTATACTCCGATCTCCATGAAATGTTGCATCCTTCTTCACATTGTTATGCCACATATACCCATCAATTTTCGTGAAGTTTTGAGTTTTCGCTTAGGATTTATAGGCTTTTGAGTGTATTTTGCCACGCCTCTTTTCTAATTGGCCCTGTTATAGCCATCCAAATGCAAAAGTTCAACTTTTTTTTAATAATTATTGATCTAGAGAGTCCAGAGAATTGTCCTAGACTGGTTTGGTTTCGGTCGTGCAAAAAATCAGGGACTAGTTCGCAAAAGTAGGTTTTTAACATAATTGCGAATATTTAACTAACGATTTGATTGACAGCAATGGTTCCAGAGGCAAAGTTGTTCAGCAGGAGGAGATCTATCATATGATATGCATATTTTGGGGATGTTTGCAACACCACGTGATTGCAGAGCCATAAAGCTCGTTAGCGCCAACTAGTGGCCGATTTCTTTCAAAATTCTTACAGTCCTCTAGGACCATGAGTCAAACAGGCCCACCAAGTTTCGTTCCGATCGGCCTCCGTTAACCCCGTCTAATAGGTGCTCAAATTTCATTGGCTGATGGCGGCCATGTTTTTTGAGATACGCCAATGTCCTCATAGACATACATGGGGCCTTGGGCCAAGACACCGCATACCAATTTTCAAGTCAATCGGACTAGCGGTCGCGTGGTTATAGCCGTTTTAGTGTTTTTTTCATGTTATAGCGCCACCAAGTGGCCAATCGTCGCGATTTTTTTATCGTGACCAAAGAATGAGCCCATAAACAAGTGTACCAAGTTTGGTGAAGATAGCTCATTTCTTTCTGGAGTTATAGCCTTTTTAGTAAAATAGGCTCCGCCCTGAACGTCCATTTTGAATCCCCTTAGCAACCGTGAATCGAAATATCAACATTTTTTCGATAATTATTGATATTCAGCCTACAGAGAACATTTTGGCACTGGTTTGGTTCCGATCGGTCAAAAAACCAGGGACTAGTTCGCAAAAGTAGGTTTTCGACAAAATTCAAAATGGCGGAAAAATTTTCATGACGGAAATGAAATCGGAGATATACGTTTTGTTCGTCATGGTCTCAGCTTTCCAATGATATAAGACACTTGAGTGTGGAGTACACGGTTTAGGAGTTATGAGCCCTTTTGCGCTTTTGGTCGCTGTAGCGCCACCTATAGGCCAATCGGGGTCATAGCTTCTCAGTTTCTCCCCAAATTGAGGACTACCTATTGGCCAAGTTTGAAGTCTCTAGCACTTACGGTTTTGTCTGCACGTTCAGTTTTAGGGGAGAAGAAAAATAATAATAATAATAATAATAATAATAAAAATCTTTACAATTACAATAGGGTTTCAGCACTTCGTGCTTGAACCCCTAATTACAATTACAATAGGGTTTCAGCACTTCGTGCTTGAACCCCTAATAATAATAAAAATCTTTACAATTACAATAGGGTTTCAGCACTTCGTGCTTGAACCCCTAATAATAATAATAACGAGCAGCATTTAGCGGGGTTCAAGCCATTTAAGGTCTTTAAGCATTTAACGCCTTTTGCATGAAAGGTTTTTAAGCACTGAATGAATTTGAGAGATATCAGGTGAAATGAAGTGAAAAACTGACAAAATGTGATTTTAAATATTATAAATATACTTTATAAAGTCTAAATATGAATTATAGAACAATATTAATCAATAGTATGACAAAATTACTATTTTACTTTGCTAACATGATAAACATGTTGCTAGGTGGTTGCTAGGTTGTTCTTGATGGTTATGGTGTTGCTAGGCAGTTGTTAGCTGTCACAGATGGTCACTATAATGTTTATAGAGTTCTTACTATGTTCTTTGCCTGATTAACACTTAGCTAATCACTGCTAGCATGTGTAGCATGTTGGAAGTGCTGTTTGCTAGCATGACAAACAGACAGACAGAGACACACACACACACACACACACACACACACACACACACACACACACACACACACACACACACACACACACACACCTATTTTTGTGAAGTTTTGAGTTTTCGTTCAGTATTAATAGGCTTTTGAGCATGTTTTACCACACCTATTCTCCAAATGACCCTGTTATAGCTACCCAAAGTGTAAAGTTCAACATGTTTTTGATAACTATTGATCAGGAGAGTGCAGAGAATCATACTGCTGTGGTTTGGTTCCGATCAGGCAAAAAAACCAAGGACTAGTTTGCAAAACGAGGTTTTTTACATAATTGTGAATATTTAAATAAAGATTTGATTGACAGTATTGGTTATAGAGGCAAAGTTGTTCAGTATGAGAAGATCTATCATAATATATGCATATTATGTGGCTGTTTTAACCCCACCTGATTACAGAGATGGAAAATACCATTTACAGCCAATACAGGCAATTCACCATAGGGAATACATGGTTTTCCAAGCTTTTTAACACTTATAGCGCCCCCTATACTCCGATCTCCATAAAACTTTGCATGTGTCTTCAACATGTTATGCCACATATACCAAATAATTTTCGTGAAGTTTTGAGTTTCCCCTTAGGATTTATAGGCTTTTGAGTGTATTTTGCCACGCCTCTTTTCTAAATGGCCCTGTTATAGCCATCTAAATGCAAAAGTTAAACTTTTTTTCAATAATTATTGACCTAAAGAGTCTATAGAATTGTCCTAGATTGGTTTGGTTCCAATTGGGTAAAAAACCAGGGACTAGTTCGCAAAAGTAGGTTTTTAACATAATTACGAAAATTTAATTAATGATTTGATTGACAGCAATGTTTCCAGAGGCAAAGTTGTTCATCATGAGGAGATCTATGATATGATATTCATATTTCATGGATATGTGCAACACCACGTGATTTCAGAGCCATAAAACTTGTTAGCGCCAACTAGTGGCCGATTTCTTTCAAAATTCTTACAAACCTCTAAGACCATGAGTCAAACATGCCCACTGAGTTTCGTTCCGATCAGCCTCCATTAACCTTGTCTAATAGGTGCTCAAAATTCATTGGTCTATGGCGGCCATGTTTTTTGAGATACACCAATGTCCTCATACACATACATGGTACCTTGGGCCAAGACACTGCTTACCAATTTTCAGGTCAATCGGACTAGAGGTTGCGTGGTTATAGCTATTTTCAGGTTTTTTCCACATTATAGCGCCACCAAGTGGTCAATCTTCACATTTTTTATATGCTGACCTCAGAATGAGCCCATACATATGTGTTCCAAGTTTGGTGAAGATATCTCATTTCCTTCTTGAGTTATAGCCTCTTTAGTAAAAAAGGCTCCGCCTTAAATGTACATTTCCACGCCCCTTTTCGTCCATGAGACAAAATTTCAACTTTTTTTTGATAATTATTGATATTCAGACTAGACAGAACATTTTGGCACTAGTTTGGTTCCGATATGTAAAAAAACCAGGGACTAGTTCGCAAAAGTAGGTTTTTGACAAAATTCAAAATGGCGGAAAAATTTGCATACCGGAAATGAAATCGCAGATATACGTTTTGTTCGACAAGGTCTCAGTTTTCCAATGATATAAGACACTTGAGTGTGGACCAAACGGTTTAGGAGTTATGAGCCCTTTTGCGGTTTTGGTTGCTGTAGCGCCACCTATTGGCCAATCTGGCTCATAATTTGATAACCTCTCCTCGATTTTTGGACTACCTATTGACAAAGTTTGAAGTCTCTAGCTCTTACGGTTTGGTCTGCACGATGAGTTTTACGGCAGAATAATAATAATAAAAATCAGTACAATTACAATAGGGTTTCAGCACTTCGTGCTTGAACCCCTAATAATAAAAATCGGTACAATTACAATAGGGTTTCAGCATTTCATGCTTGAACCCCTAATAATAATAATAATAAAAATCAGTACAAATACAATAGGTGTTCAGCACTTCGTGCTTGAACCCCTAATAATTAAAGCTGCGAGCAGCATTTAGCGGGGTTCAAGCCATTTAAGGTCTTTAAGCATTTGACGCCTTTTGCATGAAAGGTTTTTAAGCACTGAATGAATTTGAGAGAAATCAGGTGAAATGAAGTGATAAACTGACAAAATGTGATTTTAAATATTATAATAGTGACTTTATAAAGTCTAAATATGAATTGATCAGGAGAGTGCAGAGAATCATACTGCTGTGGTTTGGTTCCGATCAGGCAAAAAACCTAGGACTAGTTTAGAGGCAAAGTTGTTCAGTATGAGAATATCTATCATAATATATGCATATTATGTGGCTGTTTTAACCCCACCTGATTACAGAGATGGAAAATACCATTTACAGGCAATTCACCATAGGGAATACATGGTTTTCAAAGCTTTTTAACACTTATAGCGCCCCCTATACTCCGATCTCCATAAAACATTGCATGTGTCTTCAACATGTTATGCCACATATACCCAACAATTTTCGTGAAGTTTTGAGTTTCCTCTTAGGATTTATAGGCTTTTGAGTGTATTTTGCCACGCCTCTTTTCTAAATGGCTCTGTTATAGCCATCCAAAGGCAAGAAATCAACTTTTTTTTGATAATTATTGATCTAGAGAGTCCAGAGAATTGTCCTAGACTGGTTTGGTTCTGATTGCGCAAAAAACCAGGGACTAGTTCGCAAAAGTAGGTTTTTAACATTTTTGCAAATATTTATTTAACAATTTGATTGACCGAAATGATTCTAGAGGCAAAGTTGTTCAACATGAGGAGATCTATCATATGATATGCATATTTTGCCGATGTGTGCAACACCACGTGATTGCAGAGCCATAAAACTCGTTAGCGCCAACTAGTGGCCGATTTCTTTCAAAATTCTTACAGACCTCTAGGACCATGAGTCAAACATGCCTACTGAGTTTCGTTCCGGTCGATCTCCGTTAACCCTGTCTAATAGGTGCTCAAATTTCATTGGCCGATGGCGGCCATGTTTTTTTAGATACGCCAATGTTCTCATAGACAGACATGGTACCTTGGGCCAAGACACTGCTTACCAATTTTCAAGTCAATCGGACTAGCGGTCGCGTGGTTATAGCCCTTTTTGTGTTTTTTCCATGTTATAGCGCCACCAAGTGGCCAATCGTCGCGATTTTTTTATCGTGACCAAAAACTGAGCCCATAAACATGTGTACCAAGTTTGGTGAAGATATCTCATTTCTTGCTGGAGTTATAGCCTCTTTAGTAAAATAGGCTCCGCCTTGAATGTACATTTCCACGCCCCTTTTCGTTCATGAGTCAAAATTTCAACTTTTTTTTGATAATTATTGATATTCAGACTAGACAGAACATTTTGGCACTGGTTTGGTTCCGATATGTCAAAAAACCAGGGACTAGTTCGCAAAAGTAGGTTTTTGACAAAATTCAAAATGGCGGAAAAATTTTCATGACGGAAATGAAATCGGAGATATACGTTTTGTTCGCCAAGGTCTCAGCTTTCCAATGATATAAGACACTTGAGTGTGGACCAAACGGTTTAGGAGTTATGAGCCCTTTTGCGCAATTGATTGCTATAGCGCCACCTATTGGCCAATCTGGCTCATAATTTGATAACCTTTCCTCGATTTTTGGACTACCTATTGACAAAGTTTCAAGTCTCTAGCCCTTACGGTTTGGTCTGCACGATGAGTTTTACGGCAGAATAATAATAATAATAATAATAATAATAATAATTAAAGCTGCGAGCAGCATTTAGCGGGGTTCAAGCCATTTAAGGTCTTTAAGCATTTGACGCCTTTTGCATGGAAGGTTTTTAAGCACTGAATGAATTTGAGAGATATCAGGTGAAATGAAATGATTAACTGACAAAATATGATTATAAATATTATAGTAGTGACTTTATAAAGTCTAAATATGAATTATAGAACAATATTAATCAATTGTATGACAAAATTACTATTTTACTTTGCTAACATGATAAACATGTTGCTAGGTGGTTGCTAGGTTGTTCTTGATGGTTGTTATGGTGTTGCTAGGCAGTTGTTAGCTGTCACAGATGGTTACTATAATGTTTATAGAGTTCTTACTATGTTCTTTGCCTGATTTAACACTTAGCTAATCACTGCTAGCATGTGTAGCATGTTGGAATGGCTGTTTGCTCGAATGACAAACAGACAGACAGACAGAGACACACACACACACACACACACACACACACACACACACACACACACACACCACCTATTTTTGTAAAGTTTTGAGTTTTCGTTCAGGATTAATAGGCTTTTGAGCATGTTTTACCACACCTATTCTCTAAATGATCCTGTTATAGCTACCCAAAGTGTAAAGGTCAACATGTTTTTGATAACTATCGATCAGGAGAGTCCAGAGAATCATACTGCAGTGGTTTGGTTCCAATCAGGCAAGAAAAACCAAGGACTAGTTTGCAAAACGAGGTTTTTAACATAATTGTGAATATTTAAATAAAGATTTGATTGACAGTATTGGTTATAGAGGCCAAGTTGTTCAGTATGAGAAGATCTATCATAATATATGCATATTATGTGGCTGTTTTAACCCCACCTGATTAACGAGATGGAAAATACCATTTACAGCCAATACAGGCAATTCACCATAGGAATACATGGTTTTCAAAGCTTTTTAACACTTATAGCGCCCCCTATACTCCGATCTCCATGAAACTTTGCATGTGTCTTCAACATGTTATGCCACATATACCCAATAATTTCCGTGAAGTTTTGATCTTTCCCTTAGGATTTATAGGCTTTTGAGTGTATTTTGCCACGCCTCTTTTCTAAATGGCCCTGTTATAGCCATCCAAATGCAAAAGTTCAACTTTTTTTCAATAATTATTGACCTGGAGTGTCTATAGAATTGTCCTAGACTGGTTTGGTTCCAATTGGGTAAAAAACCAGGGACTAGTTCGCAAAAGTAGGTTTTTAAAATAATTACGAAAATTTAATTAATGATTTTATTGACAGCAATGGTTCTAGAGGCAAAGTTGTTCATCATGAGGAGATCTATCATATGATATGCATATTTCATGGATATGTGCAACACCACGTGATTTCAGAGCCATAAAACTCGTTAGCGCCAACTAGTGGCCGATTTCTTTCAAAATTCTTACAAACCTCTAGGACCATGAGTCAAACATGCCAACTGAGTTTCGTTCCGATCAACCTCCATTAACCTTGTCTAATAGGTGCTCAAAATTCATTGGTCTATGACGGCCATGTTTTTTGAGATACACCAATGTCCTCATACACATTCATGGTAGCTTGGGCCAAGACACGGCATACCAATTTTCAGGTCAATCGGACTAGCGGTCGCGTGGTTATAGCTATTATCATGTTTTTTCCACATTATAGCGCCACCAAGTGGTCAATCTTCACGTTTTTTTTATCGTGACCTCAGAATGAGTCCATACACATGTGTACCAAGTTTGGTGAAGATATCTCATTTCCTTCTTGAGTTATAGCCTCTTTAGTAAAATAGGCTCCGCCTTAAATGTACATTTCCATGCCCCTTTTCATTCATGAGTCAAAATTTCAACATATTTTTGATAATTATTGATATTCAGACCAGACAGAACATTTTGGCACTGGTTTGGTTCCGATATGTCAAAAAACCAGGGACTAGTTCGCAAAAGTAGGTTTTTGACAAAATTCAAAATGGCGGAAAAATTTGCATACCGGAAATAAAATACCTCCTATGTTTTTTGTTCGGCTTGAGCCAAGGATTCCAATGATGTAAGACACTTGATTGTGCGACAATGGGTTTTTGAGATATAAGCAAAATAGTGACTTTTTTTTGTTTTTTGCGCTATAGCGCCACCTATTGGCCAATCTGGCTCATAATTTGAGAACCTCTCCTCGATTTTTGGACTACCTATTGACAAAGTTTCAAGTCTCTAGGCCTTACGGTTTGGTCTGCACGATGAGTTTTACGGCAGAATAATAATAATAATAATAAAAATCGGTACAATTACAATAGGGTTTCAGCATTTCATGCTTGAACCCCTAATAATAAAAATCAGCACAAATACAATAGGTGTTCAGCACTTCGTGCTTGAACCCCTAATTACAATAGGGTTTCAGCACTTCGTGCTTGAACCCCTAATAATATTCATAAAACAATACTTTCTTGCCACAGATCAGATGTTCTAAATTTGTTTTTTAAAACCATTCTAAAGGGGGAAATGTAGACGCAGATATGAAGAATCAGCGAATGAATCTCAACAATGTTGACATACTTAAAGCCGCACTTGGCTACTTTTGCTCTCGGGGTCCCCCTACAGTTTGGAAAAAATAATGTCCTCAACTACTGTCGTAAGATCTGTCATCCTACAACAGGGTATGCCATCGCGCGTGCATTTGTTGACATGACAACCCTGATAGCCCTGAACTAGTGATGCGCGGGTCGTCTCATAACCCGCGGACCCCGTATGTCTATTTAATGGAGGGTGCGCGGCGGGTTGTAAAAATATATACAGTGGTGCGGTGCGGGCCAAATAACTTCATAAAAGCGTCCCGCGGGTTGGTGCAGCACTAACAGTTCCCCTGAACACTGCAAGAGGAGTTCAGAGTTCTTCTGGCGTCGCGTGTGAAATGTCTTCATCCCAGGTAACGTTACAGTCAGTGGCATATGTTTCAGCATGTCATATGAATATAATTTCATGGGTTTTATTTTTTTCAAACGCAAAATAATCACGATGCTCACGTTTACAAGCCAGCGTCTTTATAGTAGTCTATTGGTTACCGTTTTACAGAATCTATATGATACTTCAGTTCAATGTTTGAGTGGTAGCTCACCGTAACAAGCATGAAAGCATCGGTCGGGCACGCCTCCTTCAGCTCACGCCGACGAGCAAACGCTGGTCACATGTTGATCCTCGTCCTGCCATTAATCCCATCACTTTTTCGTTTCCTCTTATTGCTTTCCTCCAACAAAACCTTTTCTTCCTTATTTGTCTCTGCTGCTTCGGACATGACTATATTATCCGACGAACAAAGTTGGGCTCGCACGTCCAAATTTAAGGAAGTGTGGGTGTTGGTGGAAGTGACGTATATGCCGTAAAGCAGTCGAATTTTGTAGTTCTTTTTGTTCTCGGGTTACTACCCAAAACCCGAAGTTTAAAAGTACGATTAAAAACGATACAGACCTCATCAGGCTATGGCAGACGTGTCATTCAACCTATTGTAAGTCGATTTATCATCACAAGAGTCTTAAAAAATATATTATGAAGGTTGAAAAGTTACCTAGTGTTGCTTTAATGCTGCAATGCATACTTTGCAAAGGCTGTGTATTTGACTTTGACTGCGTGTGTAAAACACTAAGTATACTTTAGGCTTTAGGCACGTGGCAGAAAGTTTTGATGCAAATCGACCCGATGTTCGAATCTGCCTTTTGCTGAACTTGCTCTACTCCCATCAGATGTAAAGAAAACATTCGAAAAGGGGAAATAAAGTGTCTAACGTGTGTTTATTAATAAAGTATATACCGTTTAATGTAGTATCTGCCACTATTTATGAGTATAAATAGCATCTAACTTCTATTTACACTTATTGCAAATAAAATACTGCTTAGAAATGCTATTTTCACTTAGTGTTAATAAAATCTATTGCTATTTAAACTTAGTGTAAATAGCGTTTATTGCCGCTGCCTAAATAATAACCGTAACTTCTTAACCGTAATCTTTCACATGTTTTATTCAAACATATTCTAATAAAATAATCAACATAAAAAAGTACCTTAATTAAAAGAAGTCTATCAGTACAGATGAGTCAAAAAATTAAAAAAACATTACAGCCTTCAATTATTTTTAACTAGATATTTTCTTGCAGAGATCCACGCTCTCATTTTATGGTAGAACCATAAAATGAACCATTGGTGTCCAACCCTGCTGCTGGAGGGCTACCTTTCTGCAGAGTTGCAAGAAAGAAAAAAAATCTCTAACTAAACTAAAAGTAATAATATCAGTTTTACTTGGGATTATTAACATATGCACTTTTGTTTTACTCAAAGTACATAGATTGAGAAGGGGGACTGTGTATATTGGGCTCAGAGGCCTGGAGGGCCTATAAGGGTCTTCCCTAAGGGCCCCGGTCCTGGAACGAGATTTCTACTGGACCTCCCACCACTCACAACCGACCCCTCACTCTTCACACTGGAATTCGCAATAATGCAATCACCAGTACAGGGAGCTTGTTAGGGTTAAAAATAAAAATATTTTTTAGAGTACTGAAGATAAAATATAACAATATAATAATACTAATATTTATATTTTACAGAAAATCACAGGGTTACCTGTTAACATGCAGGTAGCCTATGACTAAAAATCAATAGAAATGTCTATGGATTTATTATAAAATATTATATTATCATTACTATTATAAAAATCTGTGATATCAATGAATACATTTTTGTCAAGAGGTATGCAAAATCAAAAACAATTATTTAACATGAAATATTAATATGTGGGTAAATATTTGTGTGTGGGGGGGGGACCTCTTGTACACTGTAGAAAACATGTGGATGGATATATACATTTATTTAGAGAAGTATTTTTTATTTAAAAAAATTACCCAAAATTTTGATGAAGTGAGCGCTGCAGGGCATTTAACACACTTATGTTTCATTCATACTGGAGGCAAGAGGGCGCCCTCGAGCAAAAACGCCACATTTGCCTATGATAACATTTCATGAAATCCCTAATGTGAAGCTAGCACTGTATAGCTGAATAAAAAGATGATAGAAACGCTTCGATTAAACATTAAGACAATAAACACAACTTCGACAATATATGGTGTATTTGAGTTCTTCGAGGCTTCTCTGGTATTTTCATTATAATGCAGTGGTGATTAACATAGACTTCATGGGACAGTTGATTCTGCCCCAACCCCACAATTATTATTATTTTTTAATATCCAAATCCCCCCAACCCGTGTCCCCCCTAACAGTGCTCTTCAATGTCAAAATGATTGAGATGGACAATCAAATCAAAGTAGGCGAGGTTTAGGTTCTCTTCACACAAACGAGCATGTCAATATCTCGCCTTACACCGTTGCAGAGACTCTATTCTTTGTGGTGAAATCTCCGACACAAAATGCACACAAATGTGCCCCTGCTTTTAATATACAATCTTTGATGAACAGCTTCGATATTAATGAAGAAAAAAAAAAAGAGAGCGGATTAAAACCCGGAACCTTTGACATGGTTTACAAAATGTCTACCACTAGACCACTAGGGAATTTATGTGTTTATAGTAGATGTATTTATTCACTAACGTGACGTAACATATATTTGATGCTAATGAATGCAAATATTATTTAAAAATAGTCCCAAAATGATTATTTCCCCAACTAGAATTAAACCTAGAACTTCGTTCACTGTTCTGTTTCTTTATACTTTATAAAAAATGTTTTTTTTTAATATAAAGCAATGTTTAAGACGTGGTCCCTGCCCTCTCCATGTGTTCTAATGGGACGCAAGACAAATAAAACAATCAAATGACACTTTTTGGAAAGTTTCTGTCATTTTAGGGAGTTTTAATCATGCTGATGTAAGTGTTCGGTTTTTAAATAATATTGGTTTTAGTTAGTTATTTGATGGTATAAAAACGGGGTGAGACATCATGATTGACACCTGTGACTGACAGCTTCTTTGAGCGAAGGTGTCACTGAGGCTCCAACAGACTTTTTTCGAGAGAGGATTGGAGCTTTAGCTTTAATTTCTACATTTCCATAACTGTTTATTTCACACCAACATAATTAATTGTTCTGCATCTGCGAGAGAGTGGGCGGGCTTTTGATATCGCAGCTGTACTTCCTGCTCTACTTCCTGCGCTCTACTGCGCAACTCCGGTCCCGAAATCGCTAATGCGCAGACTCGGTCCCAAGATGTCTGCGCCGTGCAAGGCCGTCTGAAAGCTTCTAATCTGCCAAGCAGAAACGGATGATGTCGAGTCGTCCATATTTTTTTACGGTCTATGGTACTAACAGATACTGCAGGGTTTTGATATCGCAGCTCTTCTTCCTGCTCTCTACTCCTGCATTCCTGAGGTCACTACTGGGTATTTGCATAAAGACAGTGATGTCTAAGTAAATTAACAGATCAATCGGGAAAGAAATCAGATGTGTCATTATATTAGGTGCATTCTGTCTTAAAGGTACCCTAGAATGAAAAATTAAACTAACCTTGCCATAGTGAAATAATAAGAGTTCAGTACATCACACACTGTGAGTCTCGAACACCATTGCCTCCTACTTCTTATGTAAATCTCGTAAATCAAAAACACCAGGGGAAAAAAGTGCGTTTTTTGGGGATCATTTATATGCACGCCCCCAACATTTGCATCTGTCCAAACATGTGCATTGTCAGGCGGAAATGACGGGGACTGCAGATAAACAAACTTCTCTCATGGACACACGTCATGTTCCAGGCTGTGCAGGAGACTCTTCTACCCTTCCCACAGATAAAAAATGTCAACAGTCATGGTTGATGTTTATTATATTCGGATACAACAAGAATTTAATTCAAGATCGTTCGTTTGTTCGGCCCATTTCAAGCAAGCTTCGCTAAGCGTCTTAAACTAAAGAAAGTGGCAATTACAACTGTATTCCCGCAAGCAGTAAGTAGCGGTTTATCCACTTATTGACTGTTTAAATAATTTCTGATTAAATTGAAAGTTTCTTAGAGAGACAGCATAATAGGAAACTCCAAGTACCATACAAAACTAAATAGTGTGTCTAATGACAAAGGTTAATATTATTTTGTATTACAAAAAACAACCATAGATACGTTGCTTACAGATCATTCACTTGATCCTTTTAGAAAACGTCACCTGTTCCACCATATAAGTTAAAACGATAGTTTTATTTTTGAGAACTGAAGTAGGCCTATGATGTTTTTGCATGCTTTCAGAGTACATCACAGTCACTGCATAGCCTACATTGTGACTAACGTTATATAAACATGCAATATCGTTGACGAAAAAAGTTCTAAAAGTCTAAAATGTAGACTGGATGACACTTTAGGCAGAACATGTCAAATGGAGATTGATAAAATGCAGCTTACTTGTTTATTAGGGGTGTAACGATACGCGTTGTAACAACAACGACTCATGAGTTTAATGTCTCGGGGAATAATTAACTCAAAAGGGATTTAATATTCAATATTCATGAATTTATGAATATGATTTGCCAGTTGTTCATTACGTATTAAAATTTTCCGATAGGGAAAATTATTTAATTAAATACAAGTAACCCTTTATGAAATTGCTTGAGATTATCCTACTAAGTTTGTCCTGCAAATTAGTTATAGACTTTTCAAATCAATTCTCAATAAAGGGATTACTGCTTTACAAGCGCATAAGAAACATTAACTTTACTGATCAGGATAAGTTCAATATTTCAAATGGTCATACAGTTTACTTTACTAACATAGTAGCATAAGCAGTTAGGTAACGTTTAGATCGCAAGTTTCATTGACTTTGTGTATGTGGCAGAATAACAGATTCAACTCATTAAATGTCTTTCGGAGGTTTAATAAACACAGACTAAAAATAACACTACAATTCACACAGAAAGTACATACTAAATATGCATCAAGAGAGTAGAAGTATAGATATTAACGAAAGAATACATAAAAGAGAATAATGAATAGACTGAAGTTAGAGAGAGATAAAAGAGAGAGAGAGAGAGACAAAGAGAGAGGGAGAGAGAGAGACAAAGAGAGTGGGGGAGGGTAGGAAACAGCTTTCCTTCAGTTCAACCAAATACGACCTTCACGGAGTTAATTTATCCCAACGGGAGAATAACACACCCTCTTTACAGCAGTAAGAAATATAATACTTGCATTCTTTTTGGTTTCGTTTTGGCTTCTCGCTTGTGTGCGTATGTGTCTCTGCGTGTTCAAATGTCCTGCATGTCCGGCGGTCCTTTCCGAGGTTGGGAGGGAAGCGGCTGTTTGCTTTAGCGATGCTTCGTGTTCTTGAAGATCGGATTGTAGAAGAGAAGATTTTTGGAAGAGATGAGGCCTGCTTGGAGGGCCTGCATTGGTGGCATGGCTTAAGTGCCAGCCCCCCCCCCCCCGTGGGTGTTGGCTCCCACAGGAGAGAGTTGAAGAAGTAAGAGCCAGAGAGTTTCGGAGAAGAGAAGAGAGGGAGGGACTGTCTTCACTGGTCTTTTAAGGTCTGGAAATAGTCCCACCCTCCAGGGTTAGACTTAACCAATGAGAGTGTTGGGATTTCCCGGCGGGAAATTCCTCAGCAGAATTTATTGCCCTTTGTTTGAAAGTTCGACTCAGTGGGTCTCTGAGTCTTCATACTATAATTAATGCAACAAACACACACTGCATTTTCTGAATAAGTGATATACATGGAAGTGTAAGTCGTGAAGTGAGCATTAATTTGATAGGAGACATGACATATATGAGGTTATCTGAACTAGTACTTTGTTAAGACACAGACAAAAAGATGCAAAATACCATACCGAATAAACATTTTACAAGACAGTTATGTGTTTACATATAATGTCCTGGGGTGCATGTTCATTTATAGATGGTTTGTCTATAATTTGAGGCAAAAGCTCTGTGTCTCTGTGTCAAAAGCTCTGTGGCCACATTCTTTCCGGCCATAAAAAGATCTTATCAGATGGTTTCCAGGGTGACTGAAGAATCTCCCTCTGTTGTGTTGGGGGGAAGGTATGCTAGTGAGCACAACTTTCAAAACATATTTGTTAAATGTAACTGGCGATTGTGTGTTTGATTCGCCTGAGTCGCTACATAATCCCCCCTTTCGCTAGTTGTTGTCCCTCCTATGGACAACAACGAGCGATATCAAAGATTCAGGAAGATCAGACACACCATAGCCATGTTAGGCTCCAGTTGTTTGTGTCTCCGGAAGTTATGGTCGTTCCACGGCAGATAAGGCAGACAGTAGCCCAGTTCAGGTCTCTGTGCTTGTGCAGCAGGTGTCGAGGCAGCAGGTGCCCTGACGGTGCGTCACCTGTCATCCAGAAGTCTGTTTGTGTGGTGCAGGTGTGCTGTGGGCTTTCTGCAGCCCTGGGTGGAACCATGTTCCTCGCAATGGCCAGTCAGTCATTTAGGTCTCCTGCCTAGGAAGATGGACTGTGCATCTTGACACTTTTATGTCCTATGCTGACTAGGAACTTTTCCAGAGGGTGCCTCGCATTGTGGCCAGGCTGGGTGCCTTCTGGTGATCCACTTTGGTTTCTCTGTTTCAAAGTTCAAAGTCATTGGGGTTTTGAGAATCCCTTCAGAGGCGGCCTTGTGTTCGTTAAAGGCCTTCTTTCTCAAATCACATGCATGACATAGTGTGGGGCTTGGCAGTATTGCCTACAAGGTGGCTACCTGGTGTTGGAGGAGAAGGTTCTTGAAGCTGGTATAAGGTTGGGCAGAGGGCTTGGGCTCCTCCCCCCTTCTGCGTTTGTGTGCAGGGCTGGAGGAGCTTGCGCTGCTGATGTGAAGTTCAGGAGAGTACGTCTTTCTTTTGAGGATTCATTTGCAGTTGGTGATCAGCAGTCCAGGTTGCTCTCTCAGTGCGATGCCCGAGGTTGGACCCGGTGTGATGATGTCTGGTGGTGGCTGGCCTCTGATTGTCTGGAGGCACAGGAGCATGATCACGGCCGCGTTTCTTAGGCATTTCCAGATCTGTTGCATGGCCTCGGTAGTGAAGTGGATGCCTCTGTCTGAGTTGATTCTCAGTGGCAATCTTGACAGGAAAAAGCTGTGATTCATCAGGGGGTATGCCGTGGTCTGGGCGGTGTCGTTGGGTGCTGGTTGACACTCCACCCACTTGGTAAACTGGCACACCACTGTGAGAAAGTACTTTTTGCCTTTTGTGGACCTGGGCAGGGGTTCTACCCGGTCGATTTGTAGGTTTGACCATGGGAACGTGGTCCCTCTGTGTTGCAGTGGGGCTCTGTGGCTCGGGTTTGCTGGTTGGAACTGGCAGTGAACTAGCCATTCTCTAACATACTCTGCCGTCTCTTGGTGCATCCCAGGCCAATATGCCACCTGTTTCAGTGTGTCATACGTGGCTCTGGTGCCGTGGTGTCCAGCACATGGTGTGTTGTGGGCGTACATTAGCATCACCCCCCTTTGCGACCGTGGCACTACAAGCTGTGGCGCTGTGTTGCCATCGGGTGCACACCAGAGAATGTTGTCCATAATACGTATCATGTGTCTGGAGTTATGTAGATGCTTGTGGCTAGAGTCATCAATGAGCTCAGAGTCAGTGATAGGGTGGCTGGAGGGGTCTGAGAGGTGGTCAAGAATTGTCTTTATTGCAGTGTCAGAGGTTTGCATATCCGCAATATCGTTGTTGGAAATTTGCGGAGTTAGCGATAGCAGCTGCAAGGCCGGCATTGTAGCCGGTGTCGATCGCTTGCTGTTAGTTAGCACTGCAACAATGGGGCTGGATGTGGGGTGCGGGGGTGCCCACATGTCGCCGTGTGGTGTGTTTTTACTGATTGTATTGCACAGTGGTAGACTTTTGGTTGAGTTGTCTGCCCACAGTGCAGGGATACTGTTCGTTGTGATAATGTCATTCAGCTGTAGGTCATTCATGACCTGGGGGCAGACGGCATCAGAGTCTTTGGATAGCTGAAATGTGCAAAGTAGCGAACTTGAACTTGGCTTTGGGGCTGAGGCTGTGTTGTCACAGTGTGCTGCAGGGGGTCCCGTGGCCTTTGTGACCTGGCAGTCTGGCTCTGCGGGAGTTCCCGTGACCTCTGTGACTTGACAGTCTTGCTCAGACGATGTGTGTGTCTGAAGGGGCAGAGGGTCACGCACTTGAGCCCAGACTTTCAGCTGTTTGAAGTCCAGTACGGGTTCGAAGCGGTCCAGCAGGTCTTTTCCGATGAGAAACGGATAAGTGTTCATAGGGGAGATATAGACTGGGTGTATCAGCCTCATAGGTCCAATTGTCAGGTGGATGGAAGCTACGTGCTTGAGCTGGATGTCGTTTTGGCTATAGGACTGCACATTTAGCTTACAAGTGTGAAGGTTAAGGGTGCGATTTTTCCTCTGTGCTTCAAATCTGAGTCTTTCAAACAGTTGGGCGGATATAAGCGTGAGGTCGGAGCCAGTGTCAACTAGGGCTTCGAGCTTAAATTCCCTTTCCATAGTGATAGTCAGATAGAGTTTTCGAGCCATCCCCTTCTCGATTAGGTTTCCCAGGAATCTTGGTGTGGGGACCTGTGTGTTGCTTGATAAGCCGTCTGGATATGTGTCAAGTGTCTCATTATGCGTGCAAACAATCAAAGCAGCGCTTTCTGGTACGCTGGGCTGTCCCATGATGCTGTCTTGATTAGAGGCTGTTGCTGTCAGCTGTAGTGAGTGTGTGCTGCTGACGTGTGGGGGTGCAACAGTTAGTACACTAGTCCGTGGTTGGGGAACAGTGTTCAGGGTGGATGATTCAGTTGCAGGAAGGGCGGGAAGGTTGATTTCAGGTATCATGTCTAGTCGTGCTTTACCTGGTCCGTCCTTCTTGTCTTCCTTGTGAGGTTTCTGTCGGAGGAGCTCTTTCAGGATCTTTATGAGCTCTGTAACTTCAGAAGCAGCTACACTTTCTTTGCCAGACGTGGTTTCATGTCTGGGCCTACCATTGTCTCGTCGAGAGTGGCCTCTTCGCTGGCTTTTTGGGCGAGGCGGGTCCCAGGATCCTTCAGAGCGATCGCTCTGGTACCGTGGACGGTTGCCATTATGACCACGCTGCCCTCTGCTGGCTTGGAGTGGTTTGGACTCTCTGTTGACGGGTCGGTAACTGTGGTTCTGTTTGGCGCCCTCTAGGGTTAGCTCTGGGTGGTGCACAGAGACAGGGCAGATGGTGGGCTGTTTTACAGTCTTTTCAGAAATGGTTTTCTGTTTGACGTAAGCTTTGTGAGCCAAGTCTCTTAACTGTTGCGTGCCCATGCTGCGCGGGCACGCCAGCACCCCCAGGTGGTAACTGATGGTAGGGTGCAGGTTTCGGAGGAAAAGAGTTTTGAAGTTGATGTCCTCCTCCATGCCTGGGTCGTTACGTGTCCCGAAGTAGGCACGTCGCAGTCTGTTATAAAAGTTCTGTGAGGTCTCACGTCGAGCTTGCTTGAGGTCCATGGCAGTGATGAACCCCTGGTCTGACTCGGGGTCGGAGTACTCACGAATTAGAGCTTGTCGTAGATGCCAGTAGTCCGCTTTGATGGCCTCTGGTTGTCGATCCAGAAAGCTGCGTACGTCACGATTAGACATGGCCCTGAGCAGGTACAGTCTGTCCCAGTTGTTCGCGTGAGCGACAGTTTGCAAGTAAAAGTCTATGTCTTTTAAGTATGCGTGGACATCGTGTCCTCCTGCCGGGTCTGGGCTGAAGGTAGGAATATTTCTGACCAGCTTGTCGAGGTTCTTTGAAGCTTCGTGGCTGTTGACCTTGACTTCCTGGAAGGGCGTCCTTTCCTTTGCTGCTGACGGGGATTCGTGGAGACTGGCGGGTGCTCTTTTAAACAGGGGGCTGTCATTCCCCTTCGTAGCTCTTGCTTCGTGGCTAAAATGTGCGGAGTAACTGGTCAGGGGAAACTGTGTGTTGTGTGTTTCCCCCTTCCGGTAACGTTGCACTATATATGATTGTCTCAGTTCTCTTTGCACCATGTCAAGTTCATTTTTGAGCTCGTGTCTTTGCTGGATGAGCTCGTCGATCTCGGCTTGTGCCGACTGCAAATGTTTTGCATAGACTTTAGCTTTAATGTCTCTGTCTTTAAGTTCATCATGGGCTCTTTCCAGGAGGGATTCGCCACGCCGAAGCTTTTCGTCGAGTTGTTTCTTGGCGTCTTTCTCTGACTGTACTCGTCGGTCGGTGTCACGACGGAGCTCCTTCAGGGTCTTTTGAAGTCTTTCTATTTCCTTTCTTTGTTCTTTGTCTGTTTCGTCGTCTTTCTCTGTGTCTAGAAGCTGATCTAGACGAAGCTGGGTGAGGGCTTGGTCTCTCCGGGCCTCCTTGGCTTGAAGCTTTAGCGTTGCTGCCTCCTGTTCCAGGTTGTCGTAGCTCCCTTTGCTTAGACGTGCCTGTGCGATGAGGACGTGGGCGAGGCTTCCGAGGATCTTGGCCACTTCCTTGTTGGAGTAGCTGTGCGTGGGGTCGTGTGTCATCAGCTGGTCTAGCTCGGTGTCCAGTTGCTCCTGGCTCGGCTGCTCCAGACTTCCTTGACTGGTGGCCGTTAGCGCTTCCAGCCATGTCGTTAGGCGGTCCCACGGGACGGCAGGGCTGGGGGCACGGGACATTACTGCGGAAGAGAGAAACACAGCACACACACACACACAGAGAGAGAGCCAATGCAAGCTTGTTCTAAGCTAACGAGCTATCGTACGGATAGCTGGGAATTTTGGCTAACTGATCTAGACAGTTAGATAATTAGACAATTCAGACAATTAGGTGGGCGGTAGCCCTGGTTGTCACTTGGTGAACTGCTGCTCGGTCGTCCCGGGACTATCTAATTCTCCTTGGGGTCTCTTGGTGAACTGAAAGAAACACAATCGTGATAGTCCAACAGTGAGGATAGGAAAGAGCACAGTGGAAACAAACACAAGATGAATTGGTCTGTAATGAAAGGAATGTCAGCGTGCGCGCCGGGAGTGTTAGGGAAAACTAATAGGCTTAATGCTCAAGATATACTAAAATTCGGCTTGTACTATGGGTTATCCCATTTAGCTCATCCGGGGTGAATTGAGGTCGCTTACGTGGAAGATTAAATATCAAGAGCAATTTAGAAAAAGGCAAAAGTTTCTGTCAAGTAATGATAAAACAAAAAGCACTTTTGATACCGTTTGTAATTACCAGACTGAGCTTTATTCCCAATGGGAGGGGAACAGAAAAACTTTTGCAGAGAAAAATAAAAATAAAAAATTAAAATTAAAATTAAAAAAAAAAATTAATTAAAATTAAAAATTAAAATTAAAAATTAAAATAAAATTATAAATAAAATAAAATAAAAGAATTAGAAGCTCAACTTAATTCAAATTAAATTCAAAGCAAGTTTAAATGAAATTTAAATAAGCCTGTAAGGAAAATCAAATAAAAGAAAGCCAATCAAAAATCTTATCCTATAACGATTAATCTCTAAGTGGGAGTTATCCAAATAAAAGAATTAATCAGGAAGGGAGTAGTGATTTAGTGTTGCGCTGACTTAACAGGGTATAACCACACGGTGGCGTCCTTCCTTCCAATTGGACTGTGTGACTTAAACCTAATTTCACTTTGAGTTAGAGGAAGTTATGTTTCTTTTTAAACTTCAAATTCGAATAAGGGTGTTTAATCAGCGAGAAAGGAGACTTGGTTGTTGCTAGAAAAATTGTATAAATGAAACTGTGTACAACAGTAAGCAATAAACAATTTATAGGCTCAAACTTATTTTGTTAAGGCAGAATCAAATGACGGAGAGTGAAACTATCCGAATTTATCCACACGATGGCGCTATTGCGCCCGCCCTAGACTAGAGTTAGTTAGGCGGAAATGCTCACCAGATGGCTTTGTCTGGTTCTAGAGTCGCCCTCTGGCGGGTTGCAAGCGGCGTTGCAATTCTTGAGTCGCCCTCTGGCGGTTTGCAAGCGGCGTTGCAATTCTTGAGTCGCCCTCTGGCGGTTTGCAAGCGGCGTTGCAATTCTTGAGTCGCCCTCTGGCGGTTTGCAAGTGGCGTTGCAATTCTTGAGTCGCCCTCTGGCGGTTTGCAAGCGGCGTTGCAATTTCTGAGTCGCCCTGGCGTTTCGCACTTTACTGGCTTTTGCAGATCATTTACAAATGACTGGTGCTCTAGATGCACGAGTAACAAAACGGTTGAAAGCAGGAATTTTCCGTCTGCCTATTCACGCATTTTACATGGACTCCAATAGACATTTATCAATATGGCTGACGGTTTTCAGCATCTCTGATTCAAATGTTTTAGGTCTCAGGTCTTTGGTTAGCTAAGCCAGACTTAAACCAGGAGTTATCGTTTATCTTAACGATATAATAATTATTCTGAGGCCCCTTATATTGTACAGGAGAGTCTCGTCCTGTCCCAATCTTCCGCACAGATAGAAACTTTTTGTAGTTCAGATCAAGCGGGATAACGCAACGTACGTGTCTACAGACATCATCAAAATCTCATTATTTTGAGGGAACACATAATATATTGCTCGAGTCAAATGTATGGGTTTTCTACAATACATTTGTTAGGAAATCACGCGGATAAACTCTATTGCGCCTACGGCCTGCAGAGTTTTTCGGAGATCACGCGGATTTTCGTACCGTTCATATTTTTATTAATATAATCCGGCTACTTCAACATTTCTCAGCATCTGTTTATGCTTGTGTTCGCTTTCCGCGTACCGTTCATTTCACAAAACAACACCAAAACAAAACGAAACAAAAACGCGCGTGCAGGTTATTAATACTCCAAAAATACACAATGAATAGAATATGAATATCATTCACACATACACAAACGTTTGAAGCTTGCCCGATATTTCTCCAACATATAAATGTCACAACAACGACTCATGAGTTTAATGTCTCGGGGAATAATTAACTCAAAAGGGATTTAATATTCAATATTCATGAATTTATGAATATGATTTGCCAGTTGTTCATTACGTATTAAAATTTTCCGATAGGGAAAATTATTTAATTAAATACAAGTAACCCTTTATGAAATTGCTTGAGATTATCCTACTAAGTTTGTCCTGCAAATTAGTTATAGACTTTTCAAATCAATTCTCAATAAAGGGATTACTGCTTTACAAGCGCATAAGAAACATTAACTTTACTGATCAGGATAAGTTCAATATTTCAAATGGTCATACAGTTTACTTTACTAACATAGTAGCATAAGCAGTTAGGTAACGTTTAGATCGCAAGTTTCATTGACTTTGTGTATGTGGCAGAATAACAGATTCAACTCATTAAATGTCTTTCGGAGGTTTAATAAACACAGACTAAAAATAACACTACAATTCACACAGAAAGTACATACTAAATATGCATCAAGAGAGTAGAAGTATAGATATTAACGAAAGAATACATAAAAGAGAATAATGAATAGACTGAAGTTAGAGAGAGATAAAAGAGAGAGAGAGAGACAAAGAGAGAGGGAGAGAGAGAGACAAAGAGAGTGGGGGAGGGTAGGAAACAGCTTTCCTTCAGTTCAACCAAATACGACCTTCACGGAGTTAATTTATCCCAACGGGAGAATAACACACCCTCTTTACAGCAGTAAGAAATAGAATACTTGCATTCTTTTTGGTTTCGTTTTGGCTTCTCGCTTGTGTGCGTATGTGTCTCTGCGTGTTCAAATGTCCTGCATGTCCGGCGGTCCTTTCCGAGGTTGGGAGGGAAGCGGCTGTTTGCTTTAGCGATGCTTCGTGTTCTTGAAGATCGGATTGTAGAAGAGAAGATTTTTGGAAGAGATGAGGCCTGCTTGGAGGGCCTGCATTGGTGGCATGGCTTAAGTGCCAGCCCCCCCCCCCCCCCGTGGGTGTTGGCTCCCACAGGAGAGAGTTGAAGAAGTAAGAGCCAGAGAGTTTCGGAGAAGAGAAGAGAGGGAGGGACTGTCTTCACTGGTCTTTTAAGGTCTGGAAATAGTCCCACCCTCCAGGGTTAGACTTAACCAATGAGAGTGTTGGGATTTCCCGGCGGGAAATTCCTCAGCAGAATTTATTGCCCTTTGTTTGAAAGTTCGACTCAGTGGGTCTCTGAGTCTTCATACTATAATTAATGCAACAAACACACACTGCATTTTCTGAATAAGTGATATACATGGAAGTGTAAGTCGTGAAGTGAGCATTAATTTGATAGGAGACATGACATATATGAGGTTATCTGAACTAGTACTTTGTTAAGACACAGACAAAAAGATGCAAAATACCATACCGAATAAACATTTTACAAGACAGTTATGTGTTTACATATAATGTCCTGGGGTGCATGTTCATTTATAGATGGTTTGTCTATAATTTGAGGCAAAAGCTCTGTGTCTCTGTGTCAAAAGCTCTGTGGCCACATTCTTTCCGGCCATAAAAAGATCTTATCAGATGGTTTCCAGGGTGACTGAAGAATCTCCCTCTGTTGTGTTGGGGGGAAGGTATGCTAGTGAGCACAACTTTCAAAACATATTTGTTAAATGTAACTGGCGATTGTGTGTTTGATTCGCCTGAGTCGCTACAGCGTATTCGTATTGAACCGTTCGGTACGAGGCTTTCGGTTCGGTACGCGGTACGCATTATGTACCGAACGGTTCTTGGACTAATTAATTAGATTTGGAAAATAAAAAAGTGTGTGAAATATAATAATATGCGTTCAACAAGGTAGCCCAATAACCAAAACGACATAACAGGCAATGCCCCTGACACCGCCGAAGCATGTGAAAAAAAAAAAAAAAAAACACCATATATGTTTTAGGCTGCTCAGTCAGGTGCTCGCTTAATCAGTAGGCTAGGCGCTGAATGCTCGTGGCAAAATGGCTATTGCGTTTAACAAACCAGAAATAGAAGATCCTCCAATAACCAACAGGTCTGGTGTTTGGGTGAACTTTGGATTCTTTGTAAGCTATGATGGTGTTGGCAAGAGTGATGGATTAAAAAACAACGGTATGTCGCATTTGCTGATGGTACAGCAGCGGGAATAATTCATGTCATGTCAATCAACTCATTTACGCCAACAACAAGACGATAAAAAGAAGAAACAGCCACAAACTATCCCACAAACTATCCCCGCAGCATTTAGACAGACATTTCCAACTTATTCAAATGGCAAAAGACATCACCGCGGCGAGTGGTCCATTTATAGCCGCGGATATGAGACCTGACGCCCGTTTCACACATACTCCGTCTGCAGTGCGTGTGCGGTGCCTATTTTTTTCCGTACCCATGTTAACGGATGACAGCTTTCAGACTGCACGCAGATGCTATCCGTCAGTCCGTTCCAGGAGCGTTGCGTCTGCAGCAGTGCACGGATCGTTTTCGTACCGAGTCTATTTTTTGCTGCGCTGCGTTGCTGCATTAAAGCGACAGAAGATTGTTCGCATTAAAATAAACATGTACTGACGCGAAAATCTAGTCATTTCACCACAGATGCATATCATTTAAAATATACTCTTGTTTCAAAGTCAACACATGGCTTTTTTTTCTCAAGTAAAGCAACAAAACGACACCTTACCTGGCATTTAGGTTAAAAAAATGTGCCATAATGGATAGCACTCGTACTTTCTTGGAGGTGGAAAGCAAAGTTCTTTTTGACCTGCAGGATTTCTTTTAAAAGGGTGTATAAACGAAAGAAAAGACGAGAGTCAGCTGTTTTTGAATAGACTATTGTAAGTTTCTAATTTAAAATGTTTGTGATTTAAGGCTATAACCTATGTTTAAATGTTTTGCCACTTGTGTGAGCTAAATCTAAAATATATAAATATGAATAAATTAATTTAAAAAAAATGTTGTTTAAATGTAGTAGGCTACGTAACCTGACTTCTATTAAAGAGTAAACAAAGAGAATTGGAATTCTGACGAGCCATGTTCAGTAAAAACTTTTGGATTTTAAATAAAAAAAATAATGAATCAATGCTGTGTTTGTGGTATGCAACAGCGGATCAGTTTTATTAGTTTTAATAAAAAAATAATAAAAAAAGGTAATTTATCTGCCAATTTTTTCTTTTTGCTGTATCTAAAACACACCGAACCGTACCGAACCGAACCGTGACACCAGTGTATCGTATCGAACCGAACCGTGAATTTTGTGAACCGTTACACCCCTATTGTTTATTTGGTGTTTTCAAATCATTCGCACGTGAGAGAGAGCTCGCGTGCATATGGTTGCCAGATTGGACATGTTTAGGTAAAACACCGGAGAGTATACGAGTTTCTTTTCACAGAAAAGCTCTGTTTGGGGGATTTAATTACTGAAATCTGGCAACCGGAAGCACGCAAGCTCTTTCTCACGCGCCCGTGGATAACATGAAAACACCAATAAACAAGTAAGCTGCATTTTATCAATCTCCATTTGAGATGTTTTGCTTAAAGTGTCATTAATCCGGTCTTCTGTCAGGACGGTCAGGACTCACAAGCCGCTTTACTGAACAGCTGAACTGCTGAAATAAGCCAGTCAGAGCAGAGCTCAACATTAATATTCATGACTCTTCCAAATAAGGTAAAAACAGAGCATTACATCCTAGGGACAATTTATAGGGTTATAAATGGACCTGTAAAACTGTATCTGGACAAATTTTGCCCTTAAATAAGCCACATACCCTCTATGCAGATATCATAGAACAATTTAACATATTGTTTCAAATCATTCTAGGACACCTTTAAAGCCTAATGCAAATCCCTGCTGCTGTGTGTGTCATTTATGTTGAACAAAAGAATTCACAGTGTTCATGAAACAGAAGGTGAAAAGTTACTGAATGATTTAAAAATCCACCAAGATTCAAGTGCACATCTAATGGACAGTTTACTATCCCATGAGGCCATGGAAGAGGATTTGTGAATCGAATCGACTGCTCGTCTTTGTTTGTTACAATTGGTGTACACTACAGTATCCTTCAATGTTATGCAGTGGGTTGTTGACATCAGTAGTGGTGCAGTTAGAACGCCATAAATCTGAACCATTAGCACTCTCAAATGATGTCTTTGCCTAAGTTGGTATTTCATAAGCTAATTGAAAACCCAGTAATTTGATAATGAATGGCAATTTTAGTTACTGGTTCTGGTATCTAATTTATTGTGTTTATTTTTTTAGAAATCTGTTACTGTTGTGAACGTGACGTCGACTTAGATCTCTTAGAGTGGTTAAAGGGTTGTTATTTTTGAATCTGAAGAATACTAAACAGTTATTGTATTTGCTGTAGGTTTATGGAAAATCAGTTTTGAGATTACTTGTTTCCTCACAGTTGGACTATCTTAAGTTTTCAGCCGTCTTTAACAGCTAATGATCTCATGTTTCAACTCCACGCTTACATTTCGAGATGATTCTCTCTCAGGACTGAAGATGAGGTTTCGCTCCTTCAAAATCTCTTAATACCAGCAGTTGTTATAGCTATGATAGTGTGTTCTTTCTCAAATCAATAATCATACATTCTTCAGAATATGTGTAACACAGATCATGTGAGGTTGAATGTTCTATTTTTTCCATATGATTTATTAATATTATGTAATATAAAGATGTGAGTTTTGTTTAGTAGGTTTATTATTCAGAAATACAGTTCAGAAATATTTTAAGTTGTCACTCTCAGGTCACAGGGGAAAAACACACTGCAATATTGGATCTTTCTAATGGGGTTGTACATCTATAACCAGCTGTGTGCAAAGTTTAGACATTTATAATATTACAAAATAAATCCATTTCAAAGAAATGGTATTTGGGGTCATGGTTTTCACAAAAATATTAGGCAACACATTATCATTGTCACCTAATAGTTTTGTGGAAACCATCATACGTTTTTTTTTTCAGGATTGGTTTTTTCATGAAGTTCAATCAATATTTTATATATATAAATATAATGTATAAATATATTGTGTTGCTCCTACTTTTGCTGCTAAAACAGCCCTGACCTTTGAGGTATGGACTCCACTATAGACCCCTGAAGGTGTACTGTGGTATCTGGCACCAAGATGTTAGCAGCAGATCCTTTAAGTCCTGTAAGTTGCAAGGTGGGGTCTCCATGGATTTGACTTGTTTGTTCAGCACATCCCACAGATGCTTGATTGGATTGAGATTGAGATATTGTGCTCCTCAAACCATTCCTGAACCATTTTTGCTTTGGGGCAGGGCACATTATCCTGCTGAAAGAAGCTGCAGCCATCAGGGAATATCGGTCCCATGAAAGGGTGCACATGGTCTTCAACAATGCTTAGGTAGGTGAGAAGTGTCAAAGTAACATCCACATGGATGGCAGGACCCAAGGTTTCCCAGCAGAACATTGCCCAAAGCATCCCACTGCCTCTGCCGGCTTGCCTTCTTCTCATAGTGCATCCTGGTGCCATGTGTTACCGTAATCGTAACGAGTTCCCAGGTAAGATACGCACACGCAGCCGGCCATCCATCTGATGTAAAAGAAAACGTGATTCATCAGATCAAGCCACCTTCTTCCATTGCTCTGTGGTCCAGTTCTGATGCTCACGGCACCACTGTTGGCACTTTCAGCAGTGGACAGGGGTCAGCATGAGCACCCTGATTCTGACACCTTTCTATCAGAACCACCATTAACTTCTTGAGCAATTTGAGCTACAGTATCTCGTCTGTTTGATCGGACCACAAGGGCCAGCCTTCGCTCCCCACGTGCATCAATGAGCCTTGGTCGCCCATGACCCTGTCGTCAGTTCACCACTGTTCGTTCCTTCCTATATATATACACCGATCAGGCATAACATTATGAGTGCAGTGAATATTTATATTTTCCCTTTAACATTTAAATACACTATATATATATATAATAAAAACATATATAAACATATATAAAAAAGCTTCCTTTCTTCCATTAAGAAGAGTTGTGTACTTTTAAGCACTTTTTATTTTAATATATTTCTTTACATAAATATTATTTTCTACTTAAAAAAAACTATAATTTTTTTTATTTTTCTAACCCTATTAATGGCTCAGCGCTTCTAATAGGTTGAACGCACTTTTCTCAGAGATATTCAATTTTGATTTTGCATATCGTTTTTTTAAATGGTCTTTCGTGTAGCTTAGTTCATATGACCACTTTACAATATTTCATCAACATAGTTTATTTTGAAGCCTATTGTGTTTTCTTGTACAAAATAAAATATTTTAAGTTAAATGCAGAGTAAGAGAGGTGAAGATCAATATTTGTATAGCCTGCCTGACACGGTATTTTCACAGACGTCGAATCTCTCATAGACTACAGTAGTAGCCTATTTAAAATGCCATAAATGCATCAGTTATATTGTCAATTAAATTTACAGAGACATCCCTACAACGTTTTTAGGTTAACTATAGAAGAGACTACTATAGGATTAGTGTGTGTTGGACTCGCAAGAACCAGGGTATCTGCAGGTTTCAGCAAGTCAAATTTAAGACTTTTTAAGACCATTATGAATTAAATTTAAGACCTATCGCGCAATAAAAAACACATGCAAAGGAAATGCAGAATCACTAAATTACTTGCAAAGTAAATGAATTTATTTAAATTGAACAAAGTATTAGTAAACTTATTATTCATTGCTCAATCCCACTAGAATTAGCCTTTTATATATATTAAATTGAATAATTGAATTAATGTGAATTATTCTCTTTTTTATCGGATTGAATGATTGATTCAATGACTCGCTCATAGACTTTGTAAGGCCGCCCAAATCGTCCCAATGGAGGCTAACGATCGGCGGGTGAAGGGTCGCTGCGCGTTCGTCTTTTCAGCGGGGAAAAGGGGATTTTATTCCAATTCCTCGTTATCTGACTCCATTTAATGATAATTTAGAATTTAGGTTAGAATGCCAATTGGTTATTTGGTCATTCATTTTTAATAGTTTACGTACACATTTAATTATTCCGTTTAACCCTTTGTTGAAATTATACCCAACCTGAATAATTCCAGAGCAAGTCAGAATCTATCAAAGCGTAACAATTTATTTTACAGTCAGGTAAATGTATAAAGCCAATTACATAGTAAATTCAAAGGTAATCCATATATAACATCAAATACTCTGAAGTAAAGAATGAAATGTATACCTGACTTCTGAAAATTACATAATGCTGGCTATCTTGAGATATCCAGCATTACGGGCTGACCGGTTTAAAGTGTCAAGCCCTGAGCTCTTTGCAACATTTCCTTAAATACCCCGAAACAAATGCACAAACTCTTTCAAATGTAAACATGAGTGCACAATGGGAATTTGCATTGATTAGGTCCTATAGACCTGATTAGAAGAGAGGCCAAATGGCTGAAAGCCACACCCACCATACACCAAGGAAAGATATCTTTAAACCCTTAAAACATTCATGATGTTCTAGTTTACTTCTGTGGAGTTGAGATATTTGTACCAGTCGCACTGAGACATTTCAAACGATATCAAACACATATAATACTGCATTGTGAGGATTGACATTGTAACAAAGAGATTTCTGGTGCATTTCAGGTGATCTCAAGTTTGTGGGAGCAGTAGTTTGGGGGAAGTTTCATGTGAAAGGAAAGGCATGTAAATTAGAGTCATTCATAGATGATTCACTCAGTGTGATGTCGTCTCGGACAGAGACTCTAACTGTATGAATAAGTTCAGATGCTAATTTCCTTTGTTTTCTCAGAGCGATTAGACATTTCGGCATCTACTAGCTTTTTCCAGCCTTACAGATTCCACCTCTTGATCCCGTTGGGTCAAACTCTGGTGGTCCTATGGGATCATAGTTAGATGTTGGTTTGTAATCCTTGAGATGTAGAAATTGTCTTTGTAATGTTAGCAGCTGTAGAGACTGTCGGAAGGTTCTTTGTTCACCTGCAGGACACCGTCTCACCAGGTGTGTGTAGCTTGAGTTTCAGCTGGTGGGTGAATGTGTTCAGGTGTTCTACCTGTAGTTCAGCACAGCATGTTCATAGAGTCAGTCTCGGACCTTGGTGAATGTTCAGTTAACATGTCACTTCTTCATGGGGAAGCTTCTGCTTCTGTAGCACCTTCCCGATAATCTGACTCTCCTTGTGTAATCCTCACACCTCCAATGGTGTGGCTCACTGGGTAGCCTTCAATAGGTGGAAGGCTTCTCCGTAGTTGACACCTGAAAAGAGTCTTAATGTCCACTTAACGACTGAACACTGATGAACTTAAAGCCATAGAGAAATGCATAAGAACATACAATGCAAGAAAACAAAAATAAAAAACAATGTGGGTTCACGTCAGCAGTGCGATTGGTACACCTTCTCTCAAGTGTTTTTTTAAGGTCATAATTGGTGGGGTGGTATTTAATCACCTAATTCTTCACTATCACTGTGATAAAGTGACAGCGGAATTTAAGTATTCTTGGTCTGGATTACCTAAGAAAATGTAGCAAAAAGTCAGTGCAGTTTATATATTTAAATAGATGATATGCATATAATAATAACATCATCAATAATATTCAATATTCAATCACAATTATGAAAATAAACATATATATATAATAACCACTGTGTGTTTTCAGGAATCTTCCAATGCAATTAAGGCAGATCTAAATATGTTTAGTCATACAATAATGGAGATTGTGTATTCCTTGTCACAGTGTGTGTGTGTGTGTGTGTGCGTGAGTGTGTGCGTGTGCGTGTGAGTGTGTGTGTGTGTGTGTGTGTGTGAGAGAGAGACTTTGAGAGACTGTGAGAGAGTGAGTGTGAGTGTGTGTGTGTCTGTGTGTGTGTGTGTGTGTGTCTTCGTTAGATTGTCATCATGTGACCAACTCTACTGTCCTGTGTGTTTGAAGCTATTTGGATCTGTTGGTGTGAAAAGATGGACAATAGATCTTTAGTGGAGTAACACTTTTGGACTCTATGCCATCTTTTATGTGTAGTGTACAACCTGGATAGATTTGATCTGTTTCAGGTGATATGAGGGTGTAGTGAAGGAGGTGTGTGTTCGGTGTTCTGTGTGGAGATGGGTGGAATCTTATCAATAACAATCTGTGTTGCAAAATTTAGTTCCAGTGCTACACTGGGAGGTACGTTTTGTGAAGTGTGAATGACCCCATCAAGTGTTTTCGCACCCATCTCTTGTTCTGACAATTCCATTGTTTGGCTCTGATGGGGTGTTAGCCCCAACTTGGTGTCCATCCTCCAAAGAATTGCAGTTGTCAACCTGAGACAGAAATAATGTAAAGAGAATCACAGTTAATTCTGACATTATTAACGGCTTCACAGTCAGGTGTGGATTTATTTGAATGGCACCGTTATGCCTGATGCAATTTTTATCCTGGCTGTCCAATGAAACAGAGTTTTATCGGCCAGGTCTGAATTGTTGCTGTTGTTTTAGTAAAGTGTGTGACACCTTAAAACTGTTCTTACAGTCGAGCCTTCACAGTCTGCTGTGAGCATTAGAAACCCCAGTTCTGCTGGAGAATTTTTCTGGATTAATCAGAGCTTTTATCGCTCATACTGTCATGAATTCCGATGGGTTGGTTCCCATGGCTTTATTTCCAGTTGCTCTCTTTACAGTCAGATCTGTGGGCAGAAATTGATTCACCTGTTTTGGTGTTGTCTGTTTTGAATTTTGTTTTACGGTGTCGCACACACATTTGATTATTTGAGGTCTCTGTGACCTGTACAAAAAATTGAGGTACTTCTGTGGTGAAGGGTGAATTGGTTTGCGATTATCAGTGCCACACATATAGCTGTGTTCTTGTAAAGGCAAAAGATAACAGCACAACCCCTCCCTTTTGGCACTGGGAATTAACCCAATGCAACTTAAGATTAAAATCCAATTCATTTCTTTTTGCATTACCTCAATATTTCATCTGACTCAATAATGTAAACGTTTTAATTATTTCTAATACTTTACAAATATGAATAAACGTCTGATTATTCTGCTTAACTCTTTACTTTATTGAAATCATTCATTAGGTTCTTAGAGTCACAGGGTCTTCGCACTTTCCAGTATGCGGGCCCATAATCACAAACTTATCAGTCTTGGTCAAGTAGACAGAGGTTAAATCTTTTACATTGAGTTATAGTCAGTAAACTAAGATTCCGATAACATGAGTATTCACAAACTCGTCAGTCTTGGTCGTCAGTAGAGGCCATACGACTGATATCTTGGACGCCCGTGCTACACGTTGATCATTCCAAGATATTTTTGTTCAGTCCCCTTGGGTTTGAATTCTCGTAATTAATGCAAACTGCTTTCAATCAGAGGCCCATGACCATCACCACAGATTCAAGTGACCAACTTACTATCTCTAATGGTGACTTTCTATAATCATGCCGTGGTTTTCCACGTCTACGTAATTTAGAGCAATATTACAACAATCAGGAATTAGGGTTGCCCTATTTAGATTGGTCTAACAATTTGTTATTGTTCTAAACGGAAGACGTCTTTAGTCTTTCAACCCGCAGTCCAAGTCTACGTATCTGAACGCCAATGTGTTAGTCGGAGCTCTAAAACATCAGCCTGGTGTGCTTTTATGCTCCACCGAAAAACTGTGTTCTAGTCCGTGTTACTAACCTGAGCGTAGTCTTGTGGTGTCATGGATGTACATGATCCACTGAGTTATTAACATTATAGCATTTTCATGGTTAATGCAATTGAATAACACTGTAGCCACATGGCAATCCTATGCTCCACCTGGGAGACAAACAAATTCAACAAAGAACCACATTTATTCAGTTTTTCTCAAGATACATGGTCTAGAATGCATATAGCATCTACAACCTTTATCCTAAGTGTTTCATACACTTACAGTAAAGCAATCTTGTGTTTTAAAGAATAAACTTAAATAGCCTAGGTGTTTTTATTAACACAAACAACTATCGTGTGTTCAATGCGCACGTGTTTAGTACAATTACAAATTTGAAAATGCATACGAACTAATACCAAGCGTTAGGCGGAACTCTAAAATCTCAGTCGGCGTGCCTCAAAGCTCCACCCAAAAACTGAACTCCAGTCCGTTACTAACCTGACAGATTTGCGGTAACAATACATCCTAATGCACTAAAATCAATAATTTCAGAGTAAATCAAAATTAAATCGAACGCAACAACATATTTGTCAAAATGTCTTAAAGATAATGATTTTGATTCGGCCCTGCAGTCACAACTGGCTGGCATGTACATTGATTGCACGACAACAGTCAGGCTTAAGTTCAATGAGCGACTCTGTTGCTGTGAACATCCAATGAACTAGCAGCACATGCTGAGTGCAGTCAAATTCCTGCTCGAATTCTGTTTTGAGTGAGGTTTCGGATTTTATTTTCATGCCAATACATTTGAATATGAAAGACTGGTTCAAGACTGATGCAAGCACATTCGTTGTATCTCTTTTTAGATTACAAATGCCTATTTGCTTGATTTAGTCTATTTACAGACTAATCTGCTTGGCAGCACAGTGGCAATTTTAACTGAATTTACAAAATGTGATAGATTTAGGTGTTACTTATTTGGCTAAACGCTCCCATTGAACATAGAGAGAAAGTCTTTGTTCTCCGAGTGGGCGTGGTACGCCCCGTGTGCTCGCTGAGCCACTCAGAAACATCATGAGGTTTCTTAACAAAAATACAGTAACAACATCACTATCATTCTGTGTATCAATCTTAGATTTGAATCGTACCACCTCTTAATCATTTGTAGCCACGAGTAATTTAGCTGTGTGGCAATAATAGCTGTAGCCAATTTTGATCAAACAAAAAGTTATCTTCATTTTTACATGTTGCATATGCATCAGCCTGTTTTTCCCAACTTTGTTTTTCATAAACAAATGCATCAACGTGCGTATTTATCAAATCACAAATGCCTTCCAATTGTTTACAAACTTAGATTTTTAATTCTATTGTTTGCTCGTTCTCATCGTGTGTTGCTAGTTTGTTGCAGCTAATAAAACAACGGAGAAAGCATTTAGCTGATTTTAAAAACGCTCTAGTTTACAAATGTTTATCGAGTCTCAGGAAATAGTTTGGAAGATGTTTTTCCAATTTAGGTTTAGTTGTTGTAGGTCTACGCCGACAAAGAAATATTTTAAAATCCATAACACGAGTTTCAATTCCTCTACTGCGCTGTCGCTATCATGTCCCTGGTATGTGATGTATCTAAATTCTTAAACCCCACCGGATTGCGGTTCCGGTCTAACATTGGGTATTCCGACCCATTCTATGCATGTGTCTATATGGGATGCGTCTGTTTTTCCCTAAGCATTTCTAAAAAGGCAAAAAGAATTTTACTTACCAGAACAGCTGAAGAAAGAGAAGTTCAAACCTCTTGTTGATTTTAAAATCGAATACTTCGCTGAAAAGACGTTGCTCGTAAGAGAGTCGCAACATCACGGAGGCTGGTCACCATTTTGTAAGGCCGCCCAAATCGTCCCAATGGAGGCTAACGATCGGCGGGTGAAGGGTCGCTGCGCGTTCGTCTTTTCAGCGGGGAAAAGGGGATTTTATTCCAATTCCTCGTTATCTGACTCCATTTAATGATAATTTAGAATTTAGGTTAGAATGCCAATTGGTTATTTGGTCATTCATTTTTAATAGTTTACGTACACATTTAATTATTCCGTTTAACCCTTTGTTGAAATTATACCCAACCTGAATAATTCCAGAGCAAGTCAGAATCTATCAAAGCGTAACAATTTATTTTACAGTCAGGTAAATGTATAAAGCCAATTACATAGTAAATTCAAAGGTAATCCATTTATAACATCAAATACTCTGAAGTAAAGAATGAAATGTATACCTGACTTCTGAAAATTACATAATGCTGGCTATCTTGAGATATCCAGCATTACGGGCTGACCGGTTTAAAGTGTCAAGCCCTGAGCTCTTTGCAACATTTCCTTAAATACCCCGAAACAAATGCACAAACTCTTTCAAATGTAAACATGAGTGCACAATGGGAATTTGCATTGATTAGGTCCTATAGACCTGATTAGAAGAGAGGCCAAATGGCTGAAAGCCACACCCACCATACACCAAGGAAAGATATCTTTAAACCCTTAAAACATTCATGATGTTCTAGTTTACTTCTGTGGAGTTGAGATATTTGTACCAGTCGCACTGAGACATTTCAAACGATATCAAACACATATAATACTGCATTGTGAGGATTGACATTGTAACAAAGAGATTTCTGGTGCATTTCAGGTGATCTCAAGTTTGTGGGAGCAGTAGTTTGGGGGAAGTTTCATGTGAAAGGAAAGGCATGTAAATTAGAGTCATTCATAGATGATTCACTCAGTGTGATGTCGTCTCGGACAGAGACTCTAACTGTATGAATAAGTTCAGATGCTAATTTCCTTTGTTTTCTCAGAGCGATTAGACATTTCGGCATCTACTAGCTTTTTCCAGCCTTACAACTTCACTTGTTTCTGATCAGATTGCCAGACAGAGAAGCGTGATTAGCCACTCCAGAGAACACGTCTCCACGGCTTTAGAGTCCAGTGGCGACGTGCTTTTGAGTTTTTGTTCCCAATTTCTTCAACTTTGTCATAATACCACTAACAGTTGACCGTGGAATATTTAGTAGTGAGGAAATTTCACGAATGGACTCATTGCACAGGTGGCAACCTATCACGGTACCACGCTTGAATTCACTGAGCTGCTGAGAGCGACCCATTCTTTCACAAATGAAGTGGCAAATGGAAGTGGCAAAGCTTGTATTCAAATTCCAGCGCATTCAGTCATTCATAATTTCTCCTTTCCTTCACAATGCCCCATTCATTTGAGTAGATAACTATCTGCTTCACAGGAATTGATTTGTGGAAGGACTAAATATATATTTTCAGTTGTACATTAAATATTTGCTGTCAGTACATGGCTTGCTTTATTTGAAAATATGTCCCTCTGATTGTGATGTTTAATATATCAGGTCATTTTAGAATGCAGAATGTACTTAAATATTTTTTGCCTCCTCTTGTAGTAATTGAGTCCAACTCCATTCCTGACCATGCAGTAAATTCTTCAATGGCTTTGTTCAAATGATTTAGTAATTACCAGACTTTTTGGCTAATCAGCAGTATGAAGTATTGCTGTTTTGCAGTACTTCATTTTCAATACCCTTTCATTTTGGAATAATTGTTTGTAGCACTTCATAATGTCTGGCCGTGATGACCCCTCTGATAGGAGAAGTGCAATTACAGCAGTAAATCACTGCAGCATTTGAAAAGAATCCAAATATGGGCAGGATTTTTCCTTTAGTTGTGTAGTTTTCATGCTGTAGCCTCCATTCAGATGTTCACAGATTCCGTTGCTTATTATTTGTGAAGCATTTTCTCTGCACGTCCAAAGGACGCTGTCTGCCATCATGTTTCTTACTGATGTGTTGCATTATGACAGCATCACACCTGCACTAGGCTTTACACACCGGGTAAAAATAAAGATTAGAGAGTTCTAGGAAACCGAGCCTGTGACAGCTGACTGATGATTGGCCAGATCATGTGTCTACTAGTGACTTGTTATGAGTGAGATGAGGCTGCTTTACTTCAGACAATGTACTAATGCCATCTGTTCTGACTTTTTTATACTGTGGAAAATAAAAATAAATAAAAATCCTCTTAAATTGATAGTATAATCGGACAGATGTTTGCTTAGCTGTTTGCTTAAAATCATAAATTACTGCTATATTGTTGTTTCAGACATTATTAAAGGGATTCACCCAAAAATGAAAATTTGATGTTTATCTGCATACCCCCAGGCATCCAAGACATAGGTGACCTCGTTATTTACAGGTAAAAAATTATATAAATACTTTTCGGTGTTCGCACAAACCAATTGTTTTGTGTCTTTAGACAATGTGTCGTCACGAGCCACAGAGGTTAATATGGATTTGTATGTGCATGTTTTTTTTTTTTTTACTCTCATAGTTCTCATACTCTCATGGGTTATATGACTGATATGCATTATATGACTGACAGACTGCAGCGTTTGTGTCACGGTTCATGGATTCCCTGTCTCACTCTTGGGTGCGTGTTGAATGTAGCTGAGGGCGGAGCCTGGGATTGGCTCATCACACACCTGTGGCTGATCACCTGCACCAGCTGCAACTCATCACCTTCACCCTATTTAGTCTCTCTGTTTCTCTCTTGTCTTTGTCAGAGCGTTGTTGGATGTTTCCCCTTGTGTCTCCGTGTTGGTTGTCGTTTCCCCCTTCCGTGAAACGCTGGATCCCTTCCCGGATTACCTGTACCGACCTCCCGAGTCACAGCTGCTCACAGCCTGCCCGTGTCGCCAACAGAGCCTCTCTCACTGCTCTGTCTTATCCGGACTTCTTCACTGTTCTGAGTTTTGACTTCTGTGACACTATCCGTCAAATAAACTGAATTACTTGCTTTTGAATCCTGCCTCTGTGAATCCGTTACAGAACGCTCTGACCAACCATGGATTCAGCGAGTATCAACGCCCTACTGACCAGCAGCAACGAGAGACTGGACCAGCAGGAGGCGAACTTAACTGCCACAGAACAGGCAGTACACACCTTGGTGGCACGGGTGGCCGAGCTGACCCAACAGATGCAACAACTCGTCGGTCCCACTGTGCCCGACCCACCGCCGATTCCCCACACACCATCTGCATCGCGGCAACCGGAACCACGTCTGCCTACCCCCGAGAATTATGCCGGTGAGAGCAATTATTGCAGAGCCTTCCTTACCAAGTGTTCCTTGTTTTTCGCTCTTCAACCGCAGACTTTCAACACAGAGAGATCCAAGGTGGCATTCGTCCTCACCCTGCTCTCCGGACGAGCCGCACTTTGGGGAACGGCGGTGTGGGAGAACCAACATCCTTGCTGCTCCTCGTTCCAGACGCTGGCGGCAGAGATGAGAAGGGTGTTTGACCGAGCGGTGACCGGAAGAGAAGCGGCACGTCAACTCGCAGACCAAGGTAACCGCTCGGTCTCGGATTATTCCATCGAGTTCCGCACCCTGGCCGCCGAGTGCAAGTGGAACGAGGAGGCACAGTGGGACATGTTCCTGCATGGGCTGGCTGACCGCATCCAGAAGGAGATATTCGCCATCGACCTTCCGGAGAAGATTGACGGTCTCATTGATCTTGCTTTGAGGGTGGACGCTCGTCTGAGTCGGCTGAGGTCCAGGATGGAGCCTCAGCATGGGAGTGTCGAATGCCCTCAGGCCAGCGCTACGGATGCGGTCAGCTACACCTTCGACCCGGAGCCCATGCAGGTGGGTCGAGCTCGGCTCTCCCGGGAGGAGAAGGCGAGACGGAGATCCCGTGGTCTTTGCCTGTACTGCGGCGGGAACGGACACCTGCTAGACTCCTGCCCGGTAAAAGACCACGCCCGGCGGTAAAAGGAAGGCTACTGTCGGGCGGGATCTCCGTGGAAAAGACCTCATCCTCCACTCTCCTCCCGGTGAGATTGCTGTGGGCAGCTCAGGATTATTCCAGCCTCGCCCTCCTCGACTCGGGAGCGGAAGGTAACTTCATTGACTCTGCCCTTGCTCACAAACTTAACATACCCACCATTGCACTCAAGAGCACCATCTCTGTCAACGCACTCAACGGACAAGTTCTCCCTGACATTTCATTCACCACTGAACCACTTACACTGATCACTTCCGGCAACCACACCGAACGCATTTCATTTTTCATCCTGGACTCCCCTTTGGCTCCCGTTGTCCTCGGTCACCCTTGGCTGGAGTTACACAATCCAAGGGTTGACTGGGGACAAAACTCTGTGTCTGCGTGGAGTGATAAAGGTTATGAGTCTTGTTTGGTGTCTGCTTGTTCGTCTGTTTCTCGTTCTGTTTTTCAGAGTGAGACGGTGAATCTGTCTAACGTGCCTCCGGAGTACCTCGACCTGAAGGAAGTGTTCAGTAAGTCCCGAGCTGCTTCTCTCCCTCCGCATCGTCCCTATGACTGTGCTATAGATTTACTCCCAGGTAAGTCTCCGCCTAAGGGCAAACTATACTCTCTTTCTATTCCAGAGAGGGAGGCCATGGAGAAATATATTTCTGATTCTCTAGCCTCCAAATTCATCCGCCCTTCCTCTTCTCCAGCGGGGGCGGGGTTCTTCTTCGTGGGGAAGAAGGATGGTTCTCTGCGACCTTGCATTGATTACCGAGGGCTGAATAACATCACGGTAAAGAATACCTATCCTTTGCCGTTGATGTCTTCAGCTTTCGAGAGGTTACAGGGAGCATCCGTCTTCACGAAGTTGGACTTACGTAACGCTTATCATTTGGTTCGCATCAGGGAGGGGGATGAATGGAAAACCGCATTTAAAACCCCCAGGGGGCATTTTGAATACTTGGTCATGCCTTTCGGCCTTTCCAACTCCCCAGCGGTCTTCCAGGCACTCGTCAATGATGTGTTGAGAGACATGGTCGACCAATTCATATATGTCTACCTGGATGACATTTTGATTTTTTCTTCGTCTCTCCAGGAACATGTTCGACACGTCAGACGAGTGCTTCAGAGGTTGCTAGAGAATGGGCTTTTTGTCAAGGCGGAGAAATGCGCTTTTCATGCACAGTCTGTTCCTTTTTTAGGGTACATCGTGTCATCGGAGGGAATGCGCATGGATCCCGACAAGGTTAAGGCTGTGATGGATTGGCCAAGTCCAGATTCCCGTAAGGCCCTACAGAGGTTTCTGGGGTTCGCCAATTTCTATCGGCGTTTTATTCGCAATTTCAGCCAACTAGCCGCACCTCTGACTGCCTTGACCTCTCCCCGAACGACGTTCAGGTGGTCCGATTCAGCCGAGGCTGTATTCGCCAAACTCAAAAGCCGCTTTGTTTCGGCTCCCATCTTAGTCGCCCCTGATTCCACACGTCAGTTCGTGGTAGAGGTCGACGCGTCAGAGGTGGGGGTAGGAGCGGTTCTTTCACAGCGCTCTCCCTCAGATGACAAGATGCACCCGTGCGCGTTTTTCTCCCATCGTCTTTCTCCTGCCAAACGCAATTATGACATTGGTAACAGAGAGTTGTTGGCCGTCAAGTTAGCGTTGGAGGAGTGGCGTCATTGGCTTGAATGGCGTCATCGGTCGGGGGTACCTTTTATTGTATGGACGGATCATAAGAACCTTGAATATATTAGATCTGCTAAAAGACTCAACTCCAGGCAGGCTCGGTGGGCACTTTTTTTCGGACGTTTTGACTTTGTTCTCTCGTACCGCCCTGGGTCTAAAAACATCAAACCCGACTCTTTATCTCGTATTTTTGATGCTTCCGAACGCCCGGTTACTCCCGAGTGTATTTTGCCAGAGAAGATAGTTATCTCTACACTCACATGGGAGATCGAATCGAAGGTCAAAGTGGCCTTAGAAGGGGTAACGCCCCCGCCCGGCGGCCCACCGAGTTGTTTATTCGTTCCGGAGGGGTTAAGATCCGAGGTCCTCAAATGGGGTCACTGCTCCAACATTGCCTGTCATCCAGGGGTAAACCGCACTTGCAGTTTAATAAAGCAACGATTTTGGTGGCCACTTATGGCTCGGGACATTCGCAGTTTCGTTTTGGCTTGCTCGGTCTGTGCGGTTGGTAAGACATCTAACCAACCTCCCCAGGGGTTACTTCAGCCGCTGTCTGTTCCTTCGAGACCCTGGTCCCACATCGCTCTAGATTTTGTTACCGCCCTCCCGCCCTCCCAGGGCAAGACGGTCGTTTTGACCGTCGTGGACCGATTCTCGAAGGCAGCACATTTCATTCCCTTGCCCAAATTACCCTCAGCCAAGGAGACAGCGGTATCTGTAGTAGATCACGTCTTTCGGTTACATGGCCTCCCGATGGACGTGGTCTCCGACAGAGGTTCCCAATTTGTGTCCAAATTTTGGCAGGAGTTTAGTAAATTACTAGGAGCCACGGTTAGTCTGTCTTCGGGTTATCACCCCCAAAGCAACGGTCAGACCGAGAGAGCCAATCAGGATCTGGAGAGAGTGTTGCGATGTTTGGTATCCAAGAATCCTTCATCCTGGAGCCAGCAACTCTCTATGGTTGAGTACGCTCATTACTCGTTACCAGTGTCATCTACGGGCCTTTCGCCATTTGAGTGTAGTGTAGGTTACCAGCCACCTATTTTTCCTAGTCTGGATTCCGAGGTCGCGGTCCCCTCTGTTCACGCCTTTATCCAGAGGTGTCATCGCACATGGACCAGAGCCCGTGAGACTCTGCTCCAGGTGGGAGCGCGCACCAAGGCTAAAGCCGATCGCCACCGGTCTAAGCCTCCCGTTTACGTCGTCGGTCAAAAAGTGTGGCTTTCTACCAAGAACATCCCTCTCCGCTCCGTATCTAATAAACTTGCTCCCAAATTTATCGGCCCGTTCACTGTCACCAAGATCATTAGTCCGGTGACAGTCCGCCTCAAACTCCCTCCGGCGTACAGGAGGATTCATCCCGCCTTCCATGTATCCAAAATCAAACCTGTTTTTCACTCCCACCTTAATCCGCCAGTCCCGGTTCCCCCACCGCCGCGACTCGTAGATGGGGAACCAACTTATTCGGTTAATCGCATTCTGGATTCTAGACGGAGGGGACGCGGTTTCCAGTACTTGGTGGACTGGGAAGGTTACGGTCCGGAGGAGAGAAGTTGGGTTCCTGCTAGGGACATTCTGGATCACTCCCTTATTGATGATTACAATCAACAGGTAAGGTCGGTCAGGGGACGCTCCTAGGGGGAGGGGTACTGTCACGGTTCATGGATTCCCTGTCTCACTCTTGGGTGCGTGTTGAATGTAGCTGAGGGCGGAGCCTGGGATTGGCTCATCACACACCTGTGGCTGATCACCTGCACCAGCTGCAACTCATCACCTTCACCCTATTTAGTCTCTCTGTTTCTCTCTTGTCTTTGTCAGAGCGTTATTGGATGTTTCCCCTTGTGTCTCCGTGTTGGTTGTCGTTTCCCCCTTCCGTGAAACGCTGGATCCCTTCCCGGATTACCTGTACCGACCTCCCGAGTCACAGCTGCTCACAGCCTGCCCGTGTCGCCAACAGAGCCTCTCTCACTGCTCTGTCTTATCCGGACTTCTTCACTGTTCTGAGTTTTGACTTCTGTGACACTATCCGTCAAATAAACTGAATTACTTGCTTTTGAATCCTGCCTCTGTGAATCCGTTACAGTTTGGAGTTAAAAATCTTAACCGCTTAAACTCCATGGACAGTTCAGGGTCGGGAATTATTATTATTATTATTATTATTATTATTACTTTTATTTGAGACAGGTACAGTGCACAATAATAGATATATTGCGCCAGGTTTTAGCAAATTGCTATTTTCCACCCGTAGTCCCTGGGCATTGTCATGTATATACTTTCAATTGTAAATGTCTGTGGAGGCGCTATGATGTCATATGTGGTACCATTTGAAAGGAGATATGCATCACTTTGACATTTGTTTTACACAAAGTAATGTTTTTACACTAAATTACTCTGGTGCCATTTCCGCCTGGATTTGGCCTACCCAAATTGAAAAGCCTCCCATACACACATACAGTGGTCTAGGTTCAAAATGTTGGTGTCATTTTACAGGAAACCCTTTAAAGTTACATAAAACACTGCTAAAAGTGATAAACGTGTATGTATATGTTGTCTCAACCCCCCAAAAAATTAGGCGCTTTTTGATTTTTTTAATATAAATTCATTTTTGAAAGTGTTTAACTCATGCCCTTTGTGCTCTAGGACCCTGCAGACACTTTGGGCTGTTTCCAGCATATATAATGAATTTAATGACACTAGAATATTGCATTTATATCACTGTATATGGTGGTGGGAGGGGGGTAGCAGGGCGGGGGAGGGGGAAAAAGGGGGGTCATCCCTTCATTCTCATTTAAATAAATCTTTCATACATCATGACACAGACAAACTTCTTTTTTCAGCTATTTTCTGTAATTAAGTGGAAGCAGCCCAAACTGTCTGCAGGGTCCTAGAGCACACAGGGCCTGAGTTACACACTTTTAAAAATGAATTTATTTTAAAAAAATCAAAAAGCCCTACTTTTTGGGGGGGGGTTATTACAGCTTAGATAACATATACTTACATGTTTATCACTTTTAGCAGTGTTTTATGTAACTTCAAAGGGTTTTCTGTAAAATTACACAAACATTTTAAACTTAGACCACTCTAACACTCTAACACTTAGTTCACACCGCCAGTGGCGAGAGTGGCAAGGTGGCCGGAAGTCATTCATTTTCAATGGGAGCTGGGCGGCAAGCTCCGGCGAGAGTGGCGTGGCGTGTCTTGGACGATTTGGGCGTCGAGGAGAGTTGAAATCAGCTCAACTTTATGGTAATGAGCTATGACGCGGTTCGGTGGCAACCGGCGGCAACCAATCAGAATGTAGAACTGCTCCGCTTGAGAGAAATCCAGAGAACGCAGGCATGTAAACTTTGGTTCCGACCACATTAGTTCCTAAGCAAAATGTAAGAGAAGTTAATCATTACTGTTTGGGTTTCCCTATCATTTATGACGAGATCATTCATAGTGATGTGTAATTTGTTAAGAAGTCGCACAACACTATTTCATAGGCACTAGAACGCTCGTTGTTCAGCGGGTATGCAATTCATTCTAACTTTCACATTTAAACGATTTCATGAGGTTAATTTATACCCTACTTGTGGTCAGTCTATCCATCAACATGCTTGTTTGATTTGCGGCCTCTTTAAATACAGTTTTTAAAAAGAAAAAATATTCGATCTACGTCAGAGCGGTAGCGCGTCCACGAAGCTTTCTACAGCGTTGTTGGCAGGGCGGCAAGAGCGAATTTTGACGCTCTCGCCGGTATGTGTGTATGGGAAGGTTTTCAATTTGGGTGGGCCAAATCCAGGCAGAAATCCCCAAAAATGGTCTTGGAGTTTAAGTAGTTAATTTGTGTTCTACTGAAGAAACAAAGTCACACCT